>NC_048298.1:241784933-241820756 GCF_013100865.1 Trachemys scripta elegans | reverse complement strand
CATTCCTCAACATCATAACCAGGGACCGTGTGACAGAATGTGCCAGAGATGTTTGATTTTGCAATGTGCACAGAACAGCACTTATTTTCGCAATGTATATCTGTACGTAGGATGGTTGTAATTACCCCTTTATAGGGCTCAGTGCAGCTGCTCGGTTGCTTGCAGTTTGTTCAGATTGCAGTGGCACGATTGTTCAATGGAAAAACTCACCCAGCTCTGTATTTTCTGGACTTCAGTAACAGGGTGGTCTGTGGGAGAGTCAAATCTCAAGTCCTGCATAGGTTAGTTGTTTAGTTGTTCATAGGCTAGTATATCGCATTTTTGGAGGGAGATAAACTGATGAATAAGGAGAATAGAGCGAGATGAAGAGCAGTGATATATGTTTTCTTTAAGGTCGTGTGTGTGAGGGCATAGACAGAATTAAAGCTAGTGTAGAAATAATAAAGCACAGCTGGACTTATTTTTGTACTTGGGGGTGCATAAATGGTCAATACTAGTCTGTTTTTACCCTGTATTTTGATGTTAATTGCAGATATTTATGTGGAGCCTGCAACTTGACCTTTTGCAGGAAAAAACCCTATCCCTCCCTTCTCTGTGGGCTTCCAGCTATATGTAGGGCAGCACTAGCATTGCCCGGGGGCAGATTAATCTACCTGAGGACAACAGACTGCTGCTTCCAGTTTCAGATAATAGGAAAATTGCTTCTTCCATTGTCTGAAACCACAAAACTCTGTGAAAGACCCTTTGTGCTGAGCTTCTTTTAATCTCACCAGGAGATTGTCTGCTGGAGGATTTTTTTTAAAGCCAGCCTCAGGACTGATAGTCCATAATGTCTGTGGCAATGCAATCCTATGGGGAAGAAAATGGCATAGAAGACTCCACAAAGACACAGGATGATATCCAGGGTGCTGTGTCTGTCATGTAGTGCTTTGTTTGCACACCTGTCCAAATACCTGGGGTTATGTGGATATTCTGTACAACATTTGACCCTATGGCCCTTGTCAGTTTGCCATACACCTCTGTGTACAGTTCTGGGACAACTGTATTAGAAAATAATATTTTCATTTGGCAACTGATATCAGAGTCTGGCGAAATGCATACCTTTGGGGTATGGTCTGACTTCCACAACTGGAAACGGCCAATCGCTTGAGTTAAACCCTTTATGATGATTTGGATTTGGCCATATTTCTTCTTATGATTTATTTGTATCACCATTCTTCTTTCTGAGTAGCAGCCGTGTTAGTCTGTATCCACAAAAAGAACAGGAGTACTTGTGGCATCTTAGAGACTAACAAATATATTTGAGCATAAGCTTTTGTGGGCTATACATGCATCCGATGAAGTGGGCTGTAGCCCACGAAAGCTTATGCTCAAATAAATTTGTTAGTCTCTAAGGTGCCACAAGTACTCCTGTTCTTTCTCCAGTTTCAGAGTTTAGTATAGTTGAAAGTCTTCTTTTTTCTTAAGGCGAGAAGTCTAGTGTAGAAATGTGGTATAGCACAGGAGCTCATCTTAGCCTGTAATACAGAATAGCTGAGACGCTCACTCCTGGTTAGAAGTTTTGGGTACCTCCAAATCTCACCCCAGTCTGGAATTTTTAGCTCAGGAGCTTGTTCTTGTCTTCACAGCTAGTAGGGTTACTGGTAGAAGCTGCCTTGCCCTTAATGGAGTCTCACAGCTAGCATCAAACAGTGCAGCTTCTTTCAGCTCCAAGAAAACTCCATGATCACATTACCCCAAGGTAAAATTACCTAAACCACTATTATTTCAGGCTGAAGGTAATCAGAAAGAAGAAAGGAGAAATTAACTTTGCAGTTAGGTTCTTCCTTTTGATCTCTCCCAGGACTCAGTAGTAAGGAATTTTAATGCCTATAGTTAGGGTGACCAGATGTTCCGTTTTTATAGGGACAGTCCCATTTTTTGGGACTTTTTCTTATAGAGGTGCCTATTACTCCCCACCCTCGTCCCGATTTTTCACAGTTGCTATCTGGTCACCCTACCTATAGTCCCTACTCTACCCTTTCACAAACTCACTCTCCTATGTCACTGTACTGTTTGGGATAAACTGTTCCATCTTACACTTAAGAGACTTTTTAAGTTACCCAGAGCAAAACTATACTGATTACTTAACACTTCTCTGTTGTCCTTAGCACTTTTCTTAAATAAACATTTTTATTTCTCTTGTCTAAGCAAACCGTGAAGTCCATGTTTAGTAAATGTTGGGGGGATGCTTTTTCTAAGCATTTTCAAGTAATTTCATGAATGCTTCAGTGAATATCCCTTCTTTTTACATCTAAACAGTCGTTTTGTTTATGAACAGATGGGTATGGTTGGTAAGAGGGGTAGGATGTCAGCAGAACTAAATGAGGTGTTGGGTATGGTCTTAGGGACCTTTGGAATGACCAGAGGAAGGGAGGGTGGGTAAATTTTGCTAATTCTAGCAGATCCTGTTAAGGTTGGCTATGTGTTATAAATCTGCTGGGTTGCAAGTAAGCGATGAAGGGTTAGAGGGCATTGAGAACAGACTAGGTTCCATAACCTGTCATTTCCAGATGTGGCACACAGGTCTGTGTTTTTAACAACTCGAGAACATGTTGTATTGCTTTGGGTGTTTAGCTGAATCACACTTAGCTCTTTTTATTAAAACTTTTTGTTTGTGACTATTTTAAGGATCAGTGGTGGTGAGTGTTTGTTCTTGTTTTGTTTTGTTTTCCCAAGCTGCTTCAAGCATTTCTAACTCTCAGCCGTATACTGATGTTTCAAAAGTACTAATCTCACTGAAGCAATGTCCTGTTTATCATCATTTAGAGTGTATTAAGTGATATCTATATTGTCTTATTCAGGAGCGCCGCCAGCTTTTCTGCCGCCCTAGGCAGTGGAAGGTCCCACCCCGAAATGCCGCCCCCCACAGAGGTGGCGGAAGGTCCAGCCGCCAAAATACTGCTGCGGTCGCCGCCCCCCAAATTGTAGCGCCCTAGGCGACCACCTAGGTCGCCTAATGGGTGCACCCGCCCTGGTCTTATTGCTTTTCATAGATTCCAAGGCCACAAGGGTCCACTGTGATCATCTAGTCTGACCTCCTGTATAACACAGGCAATAGAACTCTCGTACAATAATTCCTTTTGAACTAGAGCATTTAAAAAAATAAATCTGTGATGGAGCAGATAGCTCACCCACCCTCCCCCCACCAGTGGCAGGAAGAGGGCTAATGAGAGCCTGTGAAACCAGCTGTCCCCTCCCCACTACACCTTCAGCAAATGTCAGGCATGGAGAGAGGAGAGTTAAAAGGAGAAGACCTAGCTCAGTTCAGGGGTGCCCAGGCAGGAGACTAACGCTCTCCTTCGCCTGATGTGAGAGAAGCCTGGTTGCAGCCCAGAGACTGAGCTAGTTTGCTTACTAGCTGAGCCCCTGCTAGAGGGGACGACCAGGAGATAGCTGGAAGCCGAAATTGTTTGGAGGCAAACCCTGAATAGAAAGACTGGGTCCCACCAAAGGTTCATTGGATGACTAGGAGAAATCAATTTTTTTTATTTACAAGTGTCACAGGCAACTGAGGCATTGGTGTGGATTTCTTTACTTCATTATCATATTCTGTAACCACAAAAAGTATATGAAATCTAGTATTTTAGTAACCTACTGTGTTCGTGGAAGTATTAAGTGGATGAATACTTTTTAATAATGTTTAAAGAAACTCTCAGTCCAATCCATACTGGGACATTTGTGCCAGCAAGGGTATGTCTACACTACAATTTAAAACCCATGACTGGTCCATGCCAGCTGACTTGGGCTCACGAGGTTTGGGCGAAGGGGCTTTTTAATTGCAGTGTAGGTGTTTGGGTTTGATTGCAGCCTGAGCTCTGGGACGCTCTCACCTCACAGGTTCCTAGACTTCAGGTTCCAGCTTGAGCCTGAATGTTTGCACCACAAATAAAGATCTCCTTAGCCCTAGCCACGCGAGCCTGAGTCAGCTGGCATGGGCCAGCCGTGAGTTTTTTGCAGTGTAGACCTAGACTTAAGGTCTAATTTTATCAGATGTTCTTGAACTTCTAATCTGAACACATCTTTCATATGGACTGGAAAGTTAATGAACCTTCAAAGCAAATGAGTTTCTATCACTAAGTAAATGAGGCAGAGGAACAGGATGATATTACAAGGTATCGAAGGGAAGCTGATCTTATTACTCCAGTAGCTTTTTTCAGCCCCTTCATTCTTTTTAATAATTTTTGCTGAATTATCTTGCTTAAGAACTTCTGGGCAACAAATACTCAAAGATTAAACTAATATATTTTTAATCTACTTATCTGTTATAGGGCCACATACTAAGACTTAATATCTTTTATATTTTCTTTAAAATAAATGCCAATAGGTAAACAGAACATGGTAAACATACTCTAATTATTGAGGTTACTCTGTACCCCAAATTCTTAGGTTGCCAGTAGCATGCCTGATTTAACAGGTCTCAGAGGCAAGCACTGTAGGTGCTTCAGCAGCTAGGCCTTGTAGGCAGTAGCTCTGGTGGATCCCAATAACCATTCCATGCCCAACTGTTGCTGCTCCCCCATAAGTCCCATGCAAACCTGCACCCAGGTAAGATGTCCAGCAGTCACAGCCTGTTCCAGATGCAGCTCTGTCCGCAGTTCCTGGGGCTTCTTTCCAGTTCCCTGCTGCCATGCAGTTCCCACACTCACAAACAGAACCTGGCCACTTTACAGTTCACCACCTTACCCCTGACCTGGTACAGGGAAGGGGAAATGCAATGGACAGGGGAATGATCGGAAATGTAGTCCTTACTTAGCCAGGAGGAAGGAGATGTGCAATGAGGAGCATAGGTGCTGACTCCATGGGTGCTAGAGCCCTGGAGCACCAAAGGAAAAAAATTAACGGGTGCTTAGCACCCATTGGCAGCCAAGCTCCCCCCCTTCCCCACCCGCCCGTGTCTTACACCCACCCTGATCAACTCCTCCCCCTCCCTCCCTGTGCCTCCTGCATGCCAGGGAACAGCTGTTCCACGGGTGCAGGAGGCACTGGGAGGGAGAGGGAGGAGCAGGGACAGGGCGTGCTCGGGGGAGTGAGGTGGGACAAGGCAGGGCGGGGTGGGGACTTGGAGGAAGGGGTGGAGTGGGGGTAGGCCTGGGATGGAGAGGGGGGATCGAGCATCTCCTGAGTAGAGAGGAAGTCAACACCTATGATGGGGAGGGTGCTGATGAGAGTTGTAGTCCCCTGCTTTGCAGATCCATCACAACGCATTTGGAAATCACGCATGTATCTTAGGCCTGGTTGAAAAATTGTAGTTGAAATTCTTTTTTAATAGAATATTGGATTTTGACAAAATAATTTTTCACCAAAAGTGTCTTCTTTCCATGGAAATATCTTGATTTATCATTAAAAAACTGAACTCCAGAAAACCAAAATATTTGTATGAAAACTGAAATACTTTGACTAGGAAACACCGCCACGGTTCCTCATGGTAGTTGTACTTCACTTACCTGATGCCCATGATGAACTGCAGCCATTGGACTCCCAGGATGCACTGCCTCCCCTCAACATGGTGCATCATAGGAGATGTAGCCCAACCCGGAAGCTTGGCATGTAGAGCAAACTGGGTGCATAAGGCATCTGAACCAAAACTCCTGAGGCAACACATTGGCATTTCTCAATCAAAATGTTTCAGTTTTTGACTGTTCATGAAGTCAACATGTTCCTGGGAGGAGTAGGGAGGATGGGGATTCTGAGCAGCTCTAAGGAGAAAAAATATTTTAAAGTGCTGATCATTAAAACACTTAATTTAGTATTACTAAAGAATATTGGACAGTTCCTTAGCTGTGTGCTGAGTTTATACTCTGTGTTACCTAGTGGAAGAGGGGGAGGAATAGATGATTGACCAGGGTGGGTAGCCAAACTTACTTGTCCTCCAAGCTGCATATGACAATCTTCAGAAGTTCGAGAACCAGGGCATACCTGCTGGGGCTTGGGGCTTCAGCCCCGTGGGGTTGGCCTGTCAGGGCTTGGGGCTTCAGACCCATGCCTGGTGAAGCTCTGAGCCCCGGCAGGCACACCCTGGGGGGCTGAAGCCCAGAGACGACCTCCTCGCTGGGCAGAAGCCAGAGGCGACATGGGGGGGGGGGAATGCGACCATGCCCCCCCCCAGATTTTTGCCAGGTTTTGTTGGCCCTGCTTGGTCACATGGTGCCGCTCAGCCCCCTCCCTGCACAACAGCTGCTGGAGTCTGCAAGCTGGGAGCTGTGGCCATGGGGAGAGGCAGCAGCAAACAGCTGGGAGCTGCAGAGAGAGCCACTGCTTTTGCTGCTGCCTCTCCACACAAAGCTAACACCAGGGAGCTGCATGGAGAGGCTGCTGAGGGTAAGGAGGGGTGTGTGTGTGTGTGTGTGCCTGGTGGGGTGTGACTCAAGCTGTTGGGAGGGGGGACCTTTAAATTGTGCCCTCCACTCTCAGCAGGCATCAGTTGTCTCTGGCAGAAGCTCCTTGCCCCACCACCCCGCTGCAGGGCAGAAGCCCCAAGCTCCCCCTTCCCCTCCCCCGAGCCTTGTATGTAGAGAATGTTCGCCAGCGGGGGCTCCAGGCACCAACGCTCCAAACACATGCCTGGGGTGGCAAGCAGCAAGGGGCACCCTGCCGGTCCCTGCGGGGGCAACAGTCAGGCCACCTTCGGTGGCATCCCTGCGGGAGGTCCGCCGGTCCGCGGCAATTCGGTGGCGGGCACGCCAAAGCCGCGGGACTGGCAGACCTCCCGCAGGCATGCCGCTAAATCCGTAGGACCGGGGACCTCCCGCAGGCAAGCCGCCGAAGGCAACCTACCTGCCGTGCTTGGGGCAGCAAAAAATCTAGAGCCGCCCCTGATGATTGGGAGTGTGGGGGGGCTCTGCAAGCGGCACTTTAACTGTAAAAAGGCATTGTTTAGCCACCCCTGGATGACTCTGACTTTTCTGCCTCCTCCCCAATCCTGCACTGGCCTGAGACCTAAATAGCACCTGGCATATTTTAGAGTATCCTATAGGAAGTACTGCCAAATCAGCTAAAAATCAGGCAGAGAGCTGTGCACTCCACTCTGCTCCCTTCTGCACCTGGCATTCCCCTTACTGCCATTTCCCCACATCCAATATGGAAAGAGTACTGGAGTGGGTGGTGTAGAGCCAGCTAGTCATTGCTGATTCTGCGCCACTCAAGGATTCACCTCAGTCTGAGGTTACCAACTTTCTAGTCGCACAAAACCGAACACCCGAGCCCTGCCCCTTCCCGGAGGCCCTGCCCCTGCCTCACCCTTCCCCCAAGGCCCCACCCCCCCACTCACTACATTCCCCCTCCCTTGGTGTCTCACTCTCCCCCACCCTCACTCACTTTCACTGGGCTGGGACAGGGGGTTGGGGTGCGGGGGGGGGGGGCTCAGGTCTAGGGGTTGGGGTGCAGGAGGGGGTATGGGCTCTGGGCTGGGGTTGCTGGGGATGAGGGGTTCAGGGTATGGAAGGGGGCTCTGGGCTGGGGCAAGGGGTAGGAATGTGGGCTTACCTTAGACAGGCCCCAGTCAGCAGCGCAGCGTGGGGGCTAAGGCAGGCTAGCCCCTACCTCTCCTGGCTGGCACCATGCTGCATATGCCCTGGAAGCAGCCAGCAGGTCCAGGTCCTAGGCTGGGGGAGGGGGGGCGACCAGGAGGCTCCACGTGCTGCTTTTGCCCACAGGCTCCAACTCCCCCCTCCCCCTGCCCCACTCCCATTGGCCAGCCAGGACAGATAGGGGCTAGCCTGCCTTAGCGCCGCAGCACCGCTGACCAGACTTTTAGCAGCTTGGTCAGCGGTGCTGGTCAGCTTTTAACAGCCTGGTCAGTGGTCGAAAACCGGACATCTGGTTATCCTAACTCTGTCAGCAGGAATCCTTAAAGTGTTCCTATGGATAATCAGGCCTAAGAATCTGGTTCTACATGTCATTGGTGTATAGAGTAATTTTGTACAAATATTATACATGTAAAGGGGAGGGAAAAGGAACAATAAATGAGTCAGAGAGTGAAGGAGTGAGACAGAGAATGCAGTATGCAGCTGGTAATGGCGAAGTCCTCTTCAATGAGCCTGTGGAGCTATGCAGATTCACCCCAGCCGAGGATCTGGGCCACAGTTTTTTCCTATAGATTTTATGTGTGCTGAAATCTTTAATGGCTACATTGAATATCAAGTTGTATAATACACTGGTGCCCTCCTGCTGTCCTGCTTTCTTGCTGCCCACCTGCTGGCTGCCTGATATTGACTTGCCTGTCACCTTGTCAAGTGATTTAGAATTTACATACTAAATGTAAAAGACGGAAGAGGAAAAGGGAGTAGAGAAGGAAGAGTGACACCCCCTCCTGTTATTATGCCAACCCCAGTGAAAGCTTCTGGTTACCATGGCCGGCACATGATAAGAATATTTTGTATAAGCTTAAAGGACAGATAAATATTCAGGGCAAGTTAATTAGTCCACCATCTTTCTATATCAATTCTCTGGAATAGCTCTTGCTGAAGCTGTTTCTCCACAAGTAGCCTCATGATGATCCCACTGCCAAGACTGAGCCATTGTGTGTGTATTTATTTGCTGGAAAGTACCAAGTAAAATTCCAGTTCACAAAAACAAGTAGGTGTCAAGTCTCCAGGTAAATATCAAATGATATCATAATTGAAACATTTTATTGTATTTGGGGTTCTTTCCCCAGCTAAATAGTCCAATGGTGTAACAGGGAATTGTTTAAATTAATTTTAAATGGCAAGAGTCTCGCTAAGGCTATGCCTACACTACAGACCTTACAGTGGCACAGTTGTACCACTGCAGCTGCACCGCTGTAAGGTCTCCCATGTAGCAGATCTGTAGAGAGCTCTCCCATCGGCATAATTAAACCACCCCTAATGAACAGTGGTCCACACCAGTACTTTTGTTGGTTAAACTTATGTCAGTCGGGGTATTTTTTCACACCCCTGACTGACAAAAGTTTTACCAACAAAAGTGCTGGTGTAGACATAGCCTACATATATACATTGTCATGTATGAAGACATCATTACTCCTCATGCTGACAGGACTGAGCCATGCAGGGGAATCTCCATAAACTGAAGTAACATTAAAAAAAAAGTGGTATTTTCTCTTATATGTAGCAGAAGAGATTAACTCATATCCGCATGTAGTAATCTTAATGATGTATGGATTCCATATGAACCATCAAAGAAGATGACCCGACATTCCAAATTCTTCAGGAGAGCTGGCAATTTTTTAGAGAGACATTATTAAAGGCACAAGAGCAAACTATCCCAATGCATAGGAAAGATAGGAAGTATGGTATGAGACCACCCTGGCTTACCCAGATATTCAGTAACCTGAAACTCAAAAAAGAGACATACAAAAAGTGGAAGCTAGGTCAAATTATAAAGGATTAATATAAAAAAAAACACACATTCATGTAGGGACAAAATTAGAAAGGCCAAGCCATACAATGTATCAGAGGATAGCCGTGTTAGTCTGTATCCACAAAAACAACAAGGAGTTCGGTGGCACCTTAAAGACTAACAGATTTATTTGGGCATAAGCTTTCATGGGTAAAAAACTCACTTCTTCAGATGCATGGAGTAAAAATTACAGCAACAGGCATAAATATATATTAGCACATGAAGAGAAGGGAGTTAGTTACCTCACAAGTGGAGAACCAATGTTGAAGGCCAATTTAGTCAGGGTGGATGTGGTCCGCTCCCAATAATTGAGGAGGAGGTGTCAATATCAAGAGAGGGAAAATTGCTTTTGTAGTGAAGCAGCCACTCCCAGTCCCTATTCAAGCCCAAATTGATAGTGTTAAGTTTGCAAATGAATTGTAGCTCAGCAGTTTCTCTTTGCAGTCTGTTTTTGAAGTTATTTTGTTGAAGAATGGCTACTTTTAAATCTGTTATTGAGTGTCCAGGGAGATTGAAGTGTTCTACTGGCTTTTGTATGTTACCATTCCTGATGTCTGATT
Source organism: Trachemys scripta elegans (assembly GCF_013100865.1). Classification (NCBI taxonomy): domain Eukaryota; kingdom Metazoa; phylum Chordata; order Testudines; family Emydidae; genus Trachemys; species Trachemys scripta. The sequence goes on along the minus strand of NC_048298.1, from coordinate 241,810,779 downwards.
TGTGTCGTAGAGATGTAAAAGGATAAATGGATGTCCTCAAGTTGGCATGGCCTGATGAAATACGTCCTCAAATATTTATAGAACTGTCTGAAGAGATCTCTGAGACATTAGCAGTTATCTTTCAGAAATTGTGGAGGACAGGAGACATCCCAGAGGACTGGAAAAGGGCAATATAGTACCTATCTGTGACAGCCTGTATCCTTATGTTTATCCTTTGTTCATAACTTGTTTTTAAGAACAGGTTAGACAAACACCTATCAGGGACAGTCTAGATAATACTTAGTCCTGCCTCAGTGCAGGGCACTGGACTAGATGACATATTGAGGTCTCTTCCAGTCCTACATTTCTATGATTCTATAAAGTGAAGTCAACCTTTCAGACTTATTAAGAAAGTGCTGTTCTGTGAGATTTTATCAACTATGCACACACCAGAAATTACTGAATCTTTGAGTGCTTCAAAGCTTGTGAGGTCCTTCAAGTAATTTGAGATTTCCTGCATTCCCTCCTACACAGGGACCTGAACTAGAACACTGGCTGTGCATCCCTTGATATTTTGGGATGGTTCAGGTCTGGATTCAGATCTGCACATCAGCTGATATTTTCAAAGCTGCGAACTGGGCATTCAAATCACTTACCACATTGGTGTCTGTGAACCTGCCTCTTTGGTCAACCAGGCCCTGCATAATGATGGAATTAGTACCCTTTCCAGTTTATGTACTCTTACATTCTTTGCAGAGGGCAAACTGTGGGCACAAGTCCCCCTGATAGCTCCTGTGCAGTTTGGAAAGCCCATTCCCTCACAGCTGGTAATTATTTCAGGAACACTGCTAATGCCCACCACCTTTGGGTAAGCCACAGTCCTGATTGCCTCACCAACCACCACTACCACACCCCCCAGAGTTGACTTGCCAACTGGTTAGCCATGGACCTATAGCAGTCTGGGGTAACCAGCTTCCAGATGGCTACAGTGACCTACTTTTGGACAGGGATGGCCTCCCTCATACATGTATCTTGATGCTGGTGTCCAGAAGTGCTGGTCTACATAGAGGGGAATTGTGGTTTTAGCAACCAACATGAGCGGCATCAGCTGGGTTGCAGACACCATGTCTGTACACCCTTCAAAAGGTGCCTTCAATAGGACAAATAGTGCCACTGAAATGTCCACCAGCATCTCTCAGATGCTGTGCCTGAATCCCAAAATAGGAGTGAAAGTGTGAGCAGGAGAAGGTCTTCCACCAGTGCTGGATCTATGTTGCTAACTTTGGTTGCAGGGAGCACACACAACCCAGAAATGACTCAGCTGGATGTGTTGGTGGTCAAGTGCTGCGGGTTGGACAGATGAGTTCTCCCACAACACACCATGAAACAAGCCCTAGAGCAGCTACAGCTCGCAAGGGCACTAAGAACTCTGGGATACATCCCCCAAAAAAGCAACAGCGTCTGACTCATGTCAGCATAGCTCAGTATGGATGCACTGGCATGGGTATGAGGCTCGCATAGCAATGCAGTGTGGGAATTGAAGTCTGAGCTTGGCAACGAGTCTGCAGGTATGGGTCACACAGGCCCTGCTTTAATATGCAGAGTAGATATACCCTTAGGCAGCTTTACAAATCTCCACCTTTGTTTCTCTGGCCTGTCATACTACAGAGAAGTCTGCAGGAGAATATCAGATGCAAACCCCCTCACCTGTTGGGGGAATTCAGCTCCAAATTCATCGCTTGGGCCCAATGCTAATTTAAATGGCAAAATAGTGTATTTCTAATGGAACAGCCTTACAGGGAACATAAATGCGTCGTTTGTTAAATAAATCATGCATAGGTGGCCCCTTGGGGTGATTTCACAGTGGGAGTAAGTACAGTCATAATAAAAGACTCAAGTGACTGCTTTAGGAATATGGAAGCTCAGAATCTGTAATCTTCTGCTGTGCTCAAGAATGAGAATCTTTGGTTTTAAAAGAGCAACTATAAAACACTTTAGTTTTTAAAAATTATGCTCTTTAAAATCAAAATCAGTCACAAAGCAAGGGCTCAATTTTCTAGTGCTAGAGGGGGAAGAGTAACGGGGAATTTGAAAAACTGTATGTGTGCACACAAATATGCCTCTTTGTGCATGCACATAGGTGTTTACAGACACAAAGCCAGGTATAAAGCACTTTTTAGTTCACTCAACACTCCTCTCAAAACTCAGCCCTACAAGTTCAAACATAAAAAGTATTTGTTTCTAGATTTAAAGGAGAAAAAAAATAATTTGTTCCTTCTATACATTTTTGAAATTCAGGCTTCTAGTTGGAATGCCTGTACTAAACTCCTTCTGATTTCTGGGCCACTATTGTTTTGTTGACTTAACTCAGCGGAATCCAGTACCATTTGTAACCCTTCTTGCCTAGATGTGAGATGCTAATTTAAAGGCTTACAGAATAGAGAGTTATTTATATTTAAATTAAAAGAAACAACAAAACAAAATAGAACCAAAAGTCAAGTCTCCATTAGAGAGCACAGTGTATATTGCCTCTTTAATGTGCTGCAACTGTCTACCTCACAAAATGGCAGCTGCTTTTGAAACAGCAGTATCCTAGAAATTTAAACTATAATATGCAGAAAACAAAATCATTGTAGTTCACTTGCTACCAGTGCATGCTCCACAGAGAGTATAACTATTAAAAGTTACTGTAGCTGTTGCTTTATCTCAAGTGATGGAGATTCCACTTTTATATCAGGGTTGGTGGTTCAAAGCTGTAGCACCACTTCTGTGCCAGGAAAGAGAACTAATGTGCCAGTTAATTCACTCCACTTTAAAAACAAACAAAAATTAAATATATTCGTCCCTAACATATATTTAATATCACCAGTTTTTCTCTTTCTCTCTTTTTGAATTTGAACACCCATTCCCAAAATTGTTTTAACTGAATCACTTTTAAAGGGATTCACTTTTCACTCAAGAAGAGAAACCAACTGGCATTTTTGCTCTGGATTAAATCTAGTTCAGTGTTTGATCTGTAATGGAGCAACCCACAGTGCATCAGAGGAAAGTTTGAAACTCCCATATTACACCTCTTCTTCTGTGTTTTGGGGTTGGGAAGGGAATATCTCTTGAAATAATCATGAAAATTGTTAGTAGCAAATGAGTTCCAAATAGCTTGTTGTGAAAGGCTCCAAGCAAAGAAAAGGTGAAATATACCATGTTGGTTGAAATATGAAGTCCTATCTCAACATGCTAATGGAGTCTTTGACACCTGCTTCTATCCACAACAAAAGGAGATTGTGCCTGTAAACATTAAACCTGGAAGGGGTGCTGTACATACTGTGAAGGATTCTCACTTGACTCATTGAATCTGTCTCAATGTTGCAACAGACTGTTAGCTTCAGGGAACAGATGGAGAGAATTTGGGCACCACAGACTGAAAGGTTGGTATTAGCAGACAATGATTATTTAATGTTACCAATATTTAAATTATTTGAAATTGAGTCCTATAGCAAAGCTTTACACATCACAGCTGGGTGGGAGACAGCAGAAATTCTCCTCTTTGTCTTCATGTTTCTTTTTATAAAAAACATTATTTTGGTTGTGGATGTGGCTGTTAGTGGAGGAACAACAGCTGACCAAATATCCTGAAGATGAGAGAATTTTCATCCTTGGGTAAGGAAAAGGAAATAGGGCCGATAGATCAACAAGATCATTTAGGGGTGCAAGTCCTTATCCATCTTGTACCATAGCTATCGGAGAAGGCAGGGTCTGTGGAATACAGTAAGCCCTCAGATTTAGGAAATATCGGGATACTGTGCTCCATTGTTAGTTATGGTTGTACAGTCTATGCATAAAAGATTATGTTTAGAATGCAATGTTGAATACTTAAAAAAAAAAACCCTCCCTGAACTCCTTGACACACAGATGGAGTATACCTACAATTACATTTCTTCATGGGATGAGGGGTCAGGGCTCTTTTGTTGTGCTGTGTATTCCTTGGGAACCAAAGATAGGAGTCAATGAAATCCTGAAGAGTACTGGGGCTACAATTCTGTTTTGCCTTTCTCAAGCTATGCAATAGGGGGTGTGGATTTCTTCTGCCTTCTCCACCCTCCTGCTCCTCATTGTACTCCCGTGTAAGAGTCAGACAGAAGTTGTTCCTGAATATACATGTGATCAGGTAATTAAAGACCGTATTATAATTCACATGCACACGGGGAAGAGAGAAAATTGCATATGCAGTGTGGCAACTTCTTAATATAGCTAGAGAACAAGAAGAGCTATTTTCTGGTTTGTAATGGCAACTTTAACTTAGCACCCAGCGTAGCTGCAGCCACAAGTTGTCAATATTCTTTGACTTTTTTCCACCATTTTGCAGTGGGCTATTATTGCTCAGTCTAGACATAGACAATCTGGCGACATGTGCCAGAGCTTTTGTCAAACTTCTTTCTGCTTTGCTTGGCAAAAGATTTGGAGGATGGTAGAAATGAATCAGGCAAAGAGTTTATTTCATGTTTTTGGTGTTCATTTGATTTTGCAACATTCCCAGCCGTTTGTGCAGCTTTCTGATGCATTACCATTGCCATTTTGAAAACTTTATCTTATGGCACTCAGGTATAATGTTCATGCAAAGAAGCAAGCACAAACATAGTTCATCGTTTACATTTCTAGATTTCTAAAGATTTCACCACCATAAACACCAGAATGTGTGAAATATGTCTGATAAAACTATGTGGATAGAAGTTTACCATGCTCTTGTAAAGCGAAGGGGGATGGGCAATATTTTCAAAAGCCTCTTAGTTACTTGGGAGCCTAAGTTCTATTGCGTGCTTTTGGAAAAGTTTGTCCGGGGAAGACTGCCCTTATGTGTTGCTAATTCAGTGGTTGCTATTTATGTTGGCACTTACTACAGTGTGGTACCACAGATACCATGGTCTATCCCTATGAAATAACTGCAATACCCAAGTAGTGAGGTTAACTCTAAAGGCCATCACTGTAGGAGCTAATAAAGGATAATGAACACACTCAGTCCTTCATGCTTGAACTGATCAAAATGAGTACACATGCACCTGCAAAAGGATCTATATACACATGCATCTATATTTTGAATGACAAACAAATCTGTAAAAAAATCAAAAGTCAAGAGAATTCATCACCATTGTAACACAGCAGGATATGTGTGGGTCATACAGTGAACTCCATTTGTACTGTAACCTCCATTTCGGATTAGGGAACTCCATTTTGTGCTATGTGCTGAACTCACATCTAATCTTGCCCAAGGCAAAGTTATTATGGTGCATTCCAGTCAGCTATGCTTGCCCAGAAAAGTTGTTTGACACTTCACTATGACATCTCAGAGTTCCTCCTTCAATATAACAATCTAGGGCCATTGACTGTGATTGTTCCATTGGGATAGGCTGGTAGTTGAGGGAAAATGGACTCTCTATGCAGGAACCCGGAAAGGGGGAAGGGACAAGCATGCCAGTGGTGCACATGGCAAAAAGCGACAGACGGTATTTAAGAAGGAGTGTTTGGGCGGGGCGGGGAGGGTGCAGCATTCGTTGCCACATGCAAAGAGATCGGTCTGGAGAGTCAGAGAGAAGTCAGGAGGGACTCCGCCTCGCCTGAAACACTGACAAGACCTTGGACTCAGAACATCGGACTCAGGAGTTAAGTCTCAGGATTTTTGTATTGTGCATAGATCTATAACTCTAGTGCTTTTTTAAGAGTAAAACATCTGTAGTTAAGAAATTGCTTTGCTAAGCCTGTGTTCCTTGCCTTCCTGCCACGTTGTCCCTGATGGGTTTGAAATAGAAGACAGAGAGCTCACAGCTAAGTGAAACTCTGAGGAACTGTGTATTGGAAACTAGGGAGCTTACAAAGTCTGAAACACTGGTTCCAGGGTCTGGAGCAGCTGGACTCCGGAGGCCCATGGCCCAAGGCAGGGCTCAGATAAAACATCTGTACCTGGGACTGTGCCCTAGAGACGCAGAGCTAGGAACATGACTAGACTCAGCCCAGACCCACTTGACTTGGAAGCATGTGGCACCCATCATTTTGCTCTACTCATAACAGATTGGTGATCATACAGCAGGTTCTAGGCCAGGTTGTAACAACAATTAAAAACAGAGACGTTCTTTTCTACCTAATTTTCTAGACCAGGCTCTTCCAAGTATCTGACTTCCTTTTTGGTGAATCAATTATTCACTACAAATAGTTCTAATAATTAACTTGTGAAACCCACAGCTGAAGGATATTATTAATGCAAACCATGTAGCTTAATGAGATCTACATGAAAAGGATTTATATGAATATGTAATATCTGCAGTTATCCAATTAAGATAAAAAATTAAGTCTATCAATATTCACACTTATTGGCAAAAAGTGATCACCAACTGGGTGAAGAAATGTAAAGCAAGTTTTAATCCTTCATATAATGCATCATTGGCTGCTGTAACTGATAAAAGACAAAATATTGGATTAAATGGGCCATAATGTGATCCTCAGAGGAAATTCCTGTTTTCTTCCTCTTGAGTAAAAAGTGAATCCTTTTTAAAGTGATTGCAAAAGCACAAAAGGACAGAAAGATTCAAGAAGGAGTAAATAAAATAGAACAGCGCAGCCAACTCACATAGTTTCCATGTCATATTCTCACAGTCTAACATTCTGTTCTCTCCAAGTAGGAAATAACAATATAATGTACAGCCCTGTCACTCCTGCTATTAATATCTTGGAATACATCCAGAAGCACATGGCTACAGAGGAATATGCTGTTCCTCATAATCACATAAATGTTTAGCCGTTTTTCTTTACAAGATTGAATCTAGATCTCTTTTGTATGCCACATGCAAAGGTCTTAATTTTCCTTCTGCCCAGGGTCATGACCAATCACATTGCAGTTTTAAAGCAGAGTTATAGTGAAGCAGAGTACTGTATGTTCCAAAACAATGCATGAGCTATTTTTAGCACATTAGTCTTTAAAAAAATACAAACACGGAAAAAGGAAAAGAAAAAAACAGAAAACCAAACTGGAACATGTTGGAAACAAGTCTTCTTTCTGTAAACAGAAGGTGCATGTTTAATTACCCTAGGAAATGGCTAGCAGTTTAAGATTCTGGTTTTAAATCCCCTAGATTCCCTCGTACCACAAGCTCATAACAAAACAGGCTAAAGCTTCTAAAGTACATAAATGGAGTGCTACACAGGTCTTTTGGTCCTCTTCAGGGGGCACCCCACTGCCCTGCTGCACCTTGCCCTAGTGCTGCCCCTATAAAGAGATCTTAGGGTATGTCTACACTACCGTCCAGATCGACGGGCAGCGATCGATCCAACAGGGGTCGATTTATCGTGTCTAGTATAGATGTGATAAATCAACCACTGCTCACCCTAGCATCGACTCCGGTACTCCACCTCAATGAGAAGCTCAAGGGGAATTGATGGGAGAGCGTTTCCTGTCGACATACCGCAGTGAAGACATCGCAGTAAGTAGATCTAAGTACATCGACTTCAGCTACGTTATTCACGTAGTTGAAGTTGTGTAGATCGATCTCCCCCCATAGTGTAGACCAGCCCTTAGTCACAACAGCCTAGAGTGTCTCAGTAGGGGGTATTCATGAAAGGGTACAATCCCAGCTCATTAGTTGCACCTGAGCCCAGCAAAGTTCAGCACCTTAAAGACGCGTGGGTTACTCCCTTGTAGAAGGGAAAAAGGGACTTCACTGAACAAAAGCCAGGCTGTGTGTGATCATGGGTGCTGGAACTAGGGGTACCGGGTGTCTTCAAGTGGTTTCCATTATATACAGAGTTTACAATTTGGTCCAATGGCTCTCAGAACCCCACCATACAAATGGTTCCAGCAGCCCTGGTTGTGAAACTCCAGGTAAATATCAGAGCTGCCCTATTTGTTGTTGTGAATTGTAAGGGTTTTTCCTCTCTGGTTGAAACTGGATGTGGTTTTAGAGGTTATGGGAATACAAAGTGAAAGAGAAAGTGTCCCTGAGGTGAGGTGCTGCCTGTAGTCATCTCTCAGGGAACAGGCACTTGTTGTGAGGGCTCTGGCAGCATTAAAAACAATGGTTGGGTTTTATTATAATGTGTTTTTGGCTCATCCATTTGGATAGCCCCAGAGGTACAATATCTCTGTTTACCAGCCATATGGCTTTATGGAAAGGATGCAGCCAAGGCCTTTTTCCAAGCTTGTATTATTCTGGTTACACCAGGACACCTGGAAGCCCAGCAAAAATCTGCGTGTTCAAACTTGAGCCTCCTCTAAGCTCTCTAGCTACTCAGCTCCACAGCTGCCGAATCCTGTGCCACTCCATTCATGACATGTTTTACAAATTATTTAGTGAACTAATTTGCATATGACCAGAAACTTCAGCTCATGGTCAGCACATCCTGGCCCAATCATTGGTGGTCTAGGCATCTGCCCAAAGTTAGTTAGCTTTGGCTGAGGAAGAGGGGAGAATGTTTGGGCATCCTAGGGATGAGTGGGGGTGCTGAGTGTCTGTAGTTGTCTGGGACAAGTAGATGGGTGCGAACTAGATGGGGCTGCCAAATGCAATGGTCTCATATAAGATAAATGATATTTGACAGCCCTGCAGACTATGCCACTGTCCCATGTACTGAATGATTCACAGTGTGGCAAGTCTGGCCAAACCTCTGTTCTTTATGAAAAGTGTCAGAGGCTCTTTCACGGCCACGCTGAGCCAAACCCTGACCAACCACAATTCTTAAATGAACAAAATCCTTTATAACTCCCCATTCCAGATGTGAATTATAGCATTTATATTATAGGATTTTTATCATAGTTCAAATGCTATAACAGCTAGCTAACTGGGAAAAAGTAAACCTTTTTATTACTAACATAAATGATCACAAGAATATCACAAGGCAACAGAAGTGCCTTGAGCCAAATTAATACTTAACTCCACTGACTTCAATAGACTTAAGCTGGGGTGAATTGGAGACTCTATGTGAAAGCCTTTGACTAAAATAAAAGTCTGTGTGTGTTATTACATTGCTGCTGACTGAGTTTGTTTGGGAGCGTATGAGCTGGGGAGGTCACAGATATCTGACTGCCCAAGGGAGAAGACTTGCACCCAGCAGTTAAAGACTGTTTTTGGAAAAGTGACAAATGGCTTAAGGGCATTTCCCTTCTAAGTGTTTGCCTCAAGAGGAATTGGATGAGAGTTTGTTTTCCTTTCATCAAATCTTTGGTCTTCAAAAGCCAATATTTGTACAGAAGTGTTATTAGTTATTAATTGATGATAAATTATGGGTTAGATTGTGTCTGGTCCTTTCTACCTATGGTAAAGTAGTGGAGATGGATACAATCAATCTTCCCCACCATGTGCCAATAATAACATGGTCAGCTACAAGGGCAATCTTTATGGTTTTTCAGAGTGCAAAGACTGCTCAGAAATATGATAGGTGGAGATTAGGGTAGAGCTGTATGAATAACTGATTTGCTGGTAGTTCCAAAAAGTTTTTTAAAAAATTGCTTCAGGTTGAACCGAAACCCAAAGGAAAGGAAAGGAAAGGAATGGCTAGATTCTTAAAACCAAGGAGGAGGTGGTAGTGACCCCCCTGAATTCCTAATAGCCAAATGATTTGGGCACTAAGATGGGATGTTGGAGACCCAGGTTTGACTCTCTGTTCTGGAGGGGCACTGAAATCTCAGTGTCTGCCCTCCCAGGTAAGTGTCCTAACTACTAGGCTATAAAATCATTCTCCCTCTGGCTATTCAAGTATTTTATACAAGTGTCAACAGGAGAGATCCAAGTAACGTGGTGGCAGCAGAACTATAAAATGTTCTCACCCACCCTACAAGAATAGCAATTTACTTGAATGGACTCATTTCTCTGGCTGGCCATCTTGTGTTCCATAAGCAAGATTAAAATCAGTTACTCTGACCACCACATTTCGTTCTTTATGAAGTTAGTGGGTCACATTGTACCTGGCCAGAACCAGCTGTGCAGGAACTGGGTCAGCATCAACATCCAGCCAGGTCTTACACAGGCCACATCAGCATGACAGGCCAGGAAAGAATTGTGCAGGCTGCTGATGGTAACAGCTAGATCAGCACAAAAATTTACAATTACATTTAAAAACAGTAATCGGAGGTTTTCACATTTTTATTTTCATTTAGTGAAATTGTTCCAGTTTAATGGAAAACCTGCTTAGATCAATAAGGTCACAAACAAAAACAGAAAGGGGAGGGAGCCAGAACACCCTCACTCTCCCTCCCAGTCTTTACGCCAGGCAGACTCCCCTCACACACTAAAAACCACCAAAAAACAACTAAGAACTCTCAAAACTAAACAACAAAAGAAACGGAGTGTGCACTCTCCCAATCTGTCCTACTGGACAAAACAACAGAAGTTGGTTCAATAAAAGATATTACCTCACCCACCTTGTCTCTGTCATATCCTGGGACCAACATGCTATAACAACATTGCAAACAACTACTGAACAAAAACATTAAAGCCTCACAACACTCTCTATACACCCACCCACCCTGAACTCGCACTCCTGAAAACACTTTGAGAACACAGCTTCTAATGGGCGAAGGAGAAGGGAGGGAGAGGAGTAAAGCACAAAATACTTATGCTTAACCCAACATACAGCTCTCTGTCACAAACACCTTCAACTAGCTGTTGGCCTTAGAAACAGCTGTTCTTGCCACTGAAAGCACATAGGTGAAATTGACATCTAAAGGTGTACTCAGAGGTAATTAACAGCAGCAGGTGAAGATCATAAATGTATGTGGTTGAAAACATGGCAGGCAATCTTGCTGGCAAGAAGACAAGAAACACTTGCCTTCACTGCTGTTGTTAGGAATCTGTACTGGGCTAGTTTAATGACTTAGGCTGAAAGAAAATGGCAGGTAAGCAATTATCCAGTGCAGTAAGTTAGAACTCTGGGAGGCGCTAGGGAAGAAACACTGAGTTAGAAGGAGAGGAGCTCTATCAAGGAAATACACGTTTGTAATAGTGTCATATTGGATGCCTAGAAAATCACTGGGATTCACAAAGGCTGAGTTAGGTGCCTCCGCACCTATACAATGCATGGGGAAAGATAGGTGCCTCAGAATGGGATTCACCAAAGCCAGCATACTAGGCAGCTCCCCCACTTTACTAGCTGGTGAGGGGTCTTCATTATATAACAAGAGAACTATTGGACCAGAGGAAGAGCATGCACAAAGATGAGAATGACGCTGTAGCCTGCTGGGTAGAGTACTCAGATAGGAGGTGAGAGACCCAGGCTCCCGTCCCCCTGCTCCAATGACTTTTTAACATTATTTTCCCACAGTGGAACAACTAGGGTTGCCAACTTTCTAACTGCACAAAACCAAACACCCCTGCCCTGCCCCCTGCCCTGAGGCCCCACCCCTTCTCTGAGGCCCCGCCCCTGCTCGCTCCCTCCTCCCCTCCATCACTCACTCTCCCCCACCCTCACTCACTTTCACTGGGCTGGGGCAGGAGGTTGGGGTGCGGGAGGGGGGTGAGAGCTCCACCTGGGGGTGCAGGCTATGGGGTGGGGCCAGAGATGAGGGGGTTGGGGTGTGGGAGTGGGCTCCGGGCTGGGGCAGGGGGTTGGGGTGCAGGGAGGCTTGGGGCTCTGAGCTGGGGGTGTGGGCTCTGGGTGGGGCCAGAAATAAGGGGTTCAGGGTGCAGGAGAGGGCTCTGGGCTGGGGCCCAGGGGTTCAGAGTGTGGAAGTGGGTGTGGGCTCCGTCTTGGGGTGTGGACTCAGGTAGGGCTGGGGATGAGGGGCTTGGGGTGCAGGAAAGGGCTCTGGGGCAGGTTGTTGGGAGGGTGTGGGCTTCAGAAGGGAGTTTGGGTGCAGGAGGGGACTCCGGGTTGGGGCAGGTGGTTGGTGTGCAGGAGAAGGTTCGAGATACAGGATCCCGGCAGCGCTTACCACGGCTCCTGGGAAGTGGCCATCAGCTCCCTGAAGCCCCTAGAAGCATGGATGGCCAGGGAGGCTCCGCGCGTTGCCCCCACCCCAATGGCCAGCTCCACAGGTCCCATTGGCTGGGAACCACAACCAATGGGAGCTGTGGGGGCAGCCAGGGAGGCTCCACACGCTACCCTTGCGCCTGCAGGTGCCGCCTCTGCAGCTCCCATTGGTTGTGGTTCCCAGCCAATGGGAGCTGCATGAGGAGCCTCTCTGGCTGCCCATGCATCTAGGGGCTTCAGGGACCTGGTTGCGCCGCCGACTGGACTTTTAACTGCCGGAGCTGCCAAGGTCCCTTTTTGACTGGGCATTCCGGTCAAAAAACATACACCTGGCAATCCTAGGAACCGCTTGAACAGGAGGGACTGAGGGAGCCCCCATATCAGAACATCCTGTAATCCAGTGGTTAGAACACTCACCTGAGTTGTGGCACATCCCTGGTCAAATTCCTTTTCCCCCTTAGGTAGTGTGGGGACTTGAATTGATGGTCTCCCACATCCCAGCTGAGAACCCTAGCCACTGACCTAAAAGTTATGAGGAAAGTGCTCCTCCTCCATCTGTTTTGTGTAAGCTCATCTGTAGGGTCCTGATCCAACAGGCAAGCTCCGAGCATGCTTAACCACCTTGGCCCTGCAGACAAGTTAGACCGAGGAACTCCTGTCTTTTCATAGTTCATGCATCTCCCTGAGGCTTAGGTGTGTGGATAGCTGATGTGGGGCTGCAGTGTGTGTGCACAGAGGCAAACACATAGGCAAAAATTTAAGCACCTACAGGTTCAGTGGCAGCTGAGAAGGAGCTTTGTGAATCCCAGTGGGGTCTGATGCTGGGATTTGAGTGACTAAAATTGCAGTTTTGTACCTAAATCCTTTTGTGACTCGAGCCCAAAGTGTTCAGCTGCCTGAAGACTCGAGATTGTGCTGAAGCAGCTCATTATTGTGCTCATTACTCTTTTCTAACAAGGAAGGCTTTTAGACACAGGGTGTTTAGCTAGCAAGACTGTCAACATCAAAGAATGGTTTCCTGAGCATGGACATATCTGCTTCCTTTACGGAAGTGGGCCCTGTTTCCTCCGGCAATGAGACACTGACATTCTCACAGCAGAGTCAATACTCAATGTAACAACTGGCTACATACTGACCACTGGTCCTACACCAGCTTTATTTTCCTGTGTTTGACATTATGCATATCTTCATGCTTCCAGAGGGCATAACCTTTTTTATTGTGTTTGTACTGTTATTAGGCAGCATCCAGTTGCCTTATGGGGACAGGGGATGTTTCCTTTTGAAAAGGAAAATATTATTATTTGTATCTATGGCAGATTTTGTGCTATAAGGCTGAATTTAGAATTGATTAGTATAATTCTTGGATTAGTATAATGTTAGTCTAACAGACTTTACATACAGAAAAAATGTGCATCTCTGTTATGCTAGAATTCTTTGAAAATGTTAGTAAAATAGTAGAGAAAGATGACTCAGACCTAATTTATTTGGGCTTTTAAAGTGCTGTTGATGAGCAATCGGAGGTGATTAATAAATAAATGAATGATCGTGGGATAAGCAGCGAAGTCTCATAAAGGATTAAAAACTGCTTAGTTTATAAGGGTAATAAAATTGAAATCTGAAAAAATTGTGTGAAAAACTTTCCCCATTTTTTTCTCCAACCAGCTTTACTAGTTAAGCAATAAGAAGCAAGTAGCTGTAATGACTAGTTGCTGCTAAGTGAATAGTGATTAATCCTGAGGAATGATGTTGGAACCGGTGCTATTTAATGTTCCACAGGAGGGACTGGTCAGTGCATTTAAGGCCCAAATCCTTGGTAAGCGTAAACTGGCAAATCAATGGAGCTACAGTAATTTACACCAGCTGTGGATTTGGCCCCATATTTGGTGTCGACTCTATGGTTGGGTCAGTAAGGGTCATGAAAGAGAGTGAGACTCTCCAGACAGACTTAAACCCATTAAAGGACTAGATAGTACACATGAAATTCAATTTGGATTAAGTACACCTCTGCCCCGATATAACGTGACCCAAATTCAGATATAATGTGGTAAAGCAGCACTCCGAGAGGGCGGGGCTGCGCGCTCTGGCGTATCAAAGGAAGTTCGATATAACGCGGTTTCACGTATAATGCGGTAAGATTTTTTGGCTCCCGAGGACAATGTTATATTGGGGTAGAGGTTTATATAATAGTACACTAGTGAAAATAATCTAATTTTTTCATATGATTTTATTGTTATACAAATTCAGAGCAATCTACATAGGACCAAATTATGGCTGCCTTTTTGCATGTGTGAGGTAATGTTACCTTTAGGGTTTTTTTCACCAGCAAGGGAAAAGATGACCTCAGCAACATTTGTTTAGTATGCAACAATCACAAACTGTGCTGTCCCTTTTATATAAGTGCTATAAGCTGCTTCAGGGGAAGAGGGACAATAACATACAGGCAAGAAATCAGAGGAAAAGCTAAACACAGATTTAGTGTGTGGTTTTTAAAGTTGAATTTCATTGAAACGTGTTTGTATTTGCACAAAATCTGAATCTCAGGACACTTCCTAGCCCTCTATCCAGTGAGTAAATAGTAAAGGTATTTTATCTTCATGCATTTCTTTATACTGCTCCACAGAGTAGTGTTATGTTTGACAAGACCAATATATATTTTAAACAAGAAAAAATCTGTATAGGAACTTAATGGTGGTAGTTTTAAAAGTGCCACTGAAGTCAAATCCAAAGCTCCTATTGCAGTGGTTCTCAGACTTTTGTTCCAGTGACCCCTTTCACATACCAAACCTGAGTGTGACCCCCCTTATAAATGAAAAACACTTTAAAATATATTTAACACCATTATAAATGCTGAAGGCAACGCAGGGTTTGGGGTGGAGGCTGACAGCTCACGACCCCCCATGTAATAACCTTGTGACCCCCTGGGGGAAAGAACCCCTGTCCTATTGACATTAATGTGTGTGACTACACCAACACTCAGTGCTGTTGAAAATAACACCCCAAATTTCTAATTCTGGTGGATAAAATTAACTCAAACGATATTCATTCATGTACAAACACTCCCAACTTCTTAATAAGGGCTTCTCTATACACAGGGACACTCAGCAAAATTAATCCAAATTAAGTGAAGATGTGAATTTAAAGTGTATTAGTTAAACTGCATTAAATCCCGGTGTGTCTACTTTTATTCAGAATTAATTTAGCTTAAAATTTAATTCAGATTAATTTTCCTGAGTATTCCTGCGTAGGCAAGCCCTTACTAGTTCAATAAATATCCTTGATACATCATGTTTAACTGCATGGCTAACAATAATGACAACAGTAATAACAATAATAACATTTCTCAAATGCATCCTTTTGGGGGGGTCTGATCCAAAGCCCATTAAAGTCAATGAAAAGAATCCTATTAACTTCAATGGATTTTGAGTGTAATACAGGCATGTTTTCCCTCAGGGTAAAGTGAATAATATACATTGTGGATTTTATGGTCTTTACAACATTCTGGGAGGTCTAGGTATAATCCACACTCAGTAAATATACCATAATAAACAAATTTTGTATGGTCTGTCATTTGATTACTGTCCTTTGGTATAAAGAGGCAAGGTGGGTGAGTAATATCTTTTATTGACCAAATTTTGCTATTGAGAGACAAGTCTTTGAGCTACACAGAGCTGTTCGGTATATGCATTTTCGTATGGCATTACTAGAGTTAGCAAAATCATATTGGAAGAATCTATCAGATGAATTTCACCATATTTTTAATAAATTATTTGATTAATTGTTTTCATTATTCATCCAACACTTAATGCTACTGATATTACCAAAAACCCAGACGTCTATTTTCTCATGATTACTGAGTGTGACTTAAGCAGCAATTGCTTGAACTGCACAAAACAAAATGAATGTTTTGGTATCACAGTTACAATAGATAATGTACTTTGTTAACATAATAGGCATTTTATCATAGCATTTTCCTCAGTCCTCGTGATTGCTAATCACAAAGGCCATACTAGCAGCTGATAAATCCTTCTTAGTAGATTTGATTATCTGAGTCTTTTTCTTAAGAATGATTCTTTGAGTTTGATTTCTTTCTACTTTAACCATGTTAGCAAAAGGTTATGGAAAGGCATCCACCTAGCAAATCCATTTGACTTTCCACTATACAGTTCTGGGATGGGATTTGTGGGTTTGCTTTGCACAAACACAAGCACATAATGTGCTTGACTGTTTAAAAGAAGGAAAAATTACTCAGGTTTCCTATTTACCAAACCTCATATTCACCAAGTGCAATTTCCACACCTTTAACTATGCATCCTAGTAGAGTGCACTGGAGAGGAAAGGGGAGAAAGAGCTTTTACTCCCAAGAATTAATTGTCATGAATACAAACTTTAAACAATTCCTAAGGAAAATGGTGCCTGGGCAGGAATCAGATTTAACTTGCTTGACTGTCATTCTATTACAATTAAAGGAGATGTATGTTTTTGGCATTTAAAAATAGTTAAGCATGCCTCTTTTGCAGGTGATGATTTTTCTCTTTGCACAAAGCACTTTGATGGTTCATGTAAAGGAAAATGTTCACTGATAGACTCTCTAAATGAAGAAAATACAATTCCGGTTGCGAAAGTGTACCCTTTTGAGTAGTCAATACATTATCCCTAAGATACCGTTCTAATTCTTTCTCCTTCACTTCATTTAACGATCCTATTCAAAGAAACTCCATCTACACATCAATCCCAGAAAATAAGTGCATTTTCTCTCTAAAAGATTTAAAAGGTATCTTATTCCACACATAACCAAGTGGCTGCCAGAGTAATACATATGGATATCAATAAACAGGTTTACACAAATTGTAATTAAAAATAATCAAAACCATGTTCGCAAATAGACAAAAATATGCACAGTTTAAAATGTGACTCCAAACAAAATGGCACCCAAAAAACTAGCACCTGCAATTTAACAATTGAGACACACCTACAGAATTTCAGATGTTCTATATAAATGTATTCTGTAGATTAAACAGCTTAGACAAGGTCAGAGCTCTCAAATACACCACATTTTGTGGGACATTCTGCATTTCAGTTGTACTGGGGGATGCAAGGGAATGTCGGCCTAACAAGCCACACTGGTGATCTAGGGCAGTGGTTCTCAGGGGTATTCAGAGGTCTTCCAGGGGCTACATTAACTCATCTAGATGTTTGCCTAGTTTGACAACAGGCTACATAGGGATCTAATCACATAGAGTGTTGGGGTTCCTAGGGATTTGCTTGTTTTGGCCTTGTTTTGAAATGGAATTAGTTTGATTTTTGGCTGATTGTGAAAGTCGGGGTGCTTATTTACCGCATTAAAGTTGGCAACTGTGCTTGGGGGGTATGCAAGACATATCAGACTCTTGTAAGGGGTACAGTAGTCTGAAAAAGTTGAGAGACACTGATCTAGGGTGCACCAGAAATTTACAGAATAGCAAGACAGCTCAACTCTTCTGAGGACTACACTAAAGCAAGTTGTTAATGAAGATGTGAGGGCCCACCAAATGTCCATAGCTGGGAAATTTGTTTGATATCGCGGGCCCTGTGCTGTTGCTGTGCTGTGAGAAGAGGCAGAGGTGGCAAAGCTCCACTCCAGAGTGATGGAAAATGGAGTCGCCATTGGGATGAACCAAGTATGGGAAGGGGGAGGGAGGAATGGTATTGTAGCATCTGTCCTCATGGTGCCTAGGAGTGGGGGAGTGGCTCTGGTCTTTGTGTTGGAAAAGGAGAGAGTGAGGTTCTGCTTTCTGGGTTATCACTTCAAAGCACTCAAAGAAAGGACGTGTAGCTGCTGAGTTGGTGCTTGGCAGTAGAGAGGAGGCCTGTACAATGGGGACGGCTGTGTTCCAATCTGTGTTGAATGCTGCTTATTGATG
Organism: Trachemys scripta elegans; assembly: GCF_013100865.1. Lineage (NCBI taxonomy): Eukaryota > Metazoa > Chordata > Testudines > Emydidae > Trachemys > Trachemys scripta. The sequence goes on along the minus strand of NC_048298.1, from coordinate 241,792,954 downwards.
AATCAGCCAATAGAGGGTAACAGGACATTTGTTAAAAGGAAGAGGGATTTTTGTTGTTTGGTTGGTGGCGGGGGGGGGGCACTTTATTTTGTCTTTAAACTCCATGAAAGAATTGAGCCTTTACATACCCTATGTCCTAAAAGTTCCTACTGTGATCCTAATTCCATCTATATCTCAGTTGGCTACTTGAAACCTGAAGTTAAGAGATGGAGTTTCAATATTAACAATTTGTTCATTCTGAGAAATTCCTTTGGCAGAGGGTTGTTTATTTCATTGTGGGACTCAAGCCAGCTTGATTAAAATATTAAATGAAAGCAAGATAATAATCTGCAACTCTTTACCCCTTACAACCTATTTTGGGGAATGGATACCTTTGTGGTGTAACTTCTTTCTCATTTCAGTGCGGGTGGAATTTATATGCTTCTGTCCCGTGACTGTTAATGGGAGGTGTTTTGTTATGGTTTTTAAATGAATGCAGTATCACAGTATAGCAAATCCCATAACACATTCTAATATAAAAATATTACAGTTATGAAATTAATAAAGCAAATAGCAGGGAGAGAGAGAATTTAACAGGGGGAGAAAAGATAAGGTATAGTGGAGATAGGTAAGGATATACAGTACCAAACTCAGAGGTGAGTCAGAGGCCTTGTCTTCACTGGGAAAGTCGAGTCTTTAGCGCAACCTGCTAACTTGTGTGAAAACTACAAACTGCCTGAGCTTCACTAGGAATTTACCTGATTAACTAATTTGATTCAAGAACATAGCTTTTTACTGAGTGAAGATACAGCCTAAGGCAGGGGTTGGCAAACTTTTTGGCCCGAAGGCCACATCTCGATATAGAAATTGTATGGCGGGTCATGAATACTCACAAAATTGGGGTTGCGGTGTGGGAGAGGGTAGGCTTTGGGGTGGGCCAGAAATGAAGAATTCAGAGTACAGGAGGAGGCTCCAGGCTGGGACAGGGGGGGTGGTGGTGATGTGAGGGCTCTGGCTGGGGGTGCAGGCTCTGGGGTGGGGCTGGGGATGAGGGTTTTGGGGTGTAGGAGGGTGCTCCAGGCTGGGACCAAGGGGTTTAGAGGGCAGGAGGGGGATCAGGGCCAATGGGTTCCTGGCCAATGGGAGTTGCGGGGGTGGTGCTTGGGGCAGGACAGCATGTGTAGCAGAGCCCCCTGGTTACCCCTACGTGTAGGAACCAGAGGGAGGACATGATGCTGCTTCTGGGAGCCATGTGGAGCGACCCCAGACCCCGCTCCCCAGCGGGAGCTCGAGGGCTGGATTAAAACAGCTGACAGACCGGATGCGGCCCGTGGGCCATAGTTTGCCTATCCCTGGCCTAAGGGAACCGGAAGATAGTTTCATGGCCTGATCCAGCACACACTGACATCAAAGGAAGGATTCCAATTGACTTCAATCAGCAATGGATCAGACACTGAATTCATGCAACTATAACCTTTTTCTGGCCTCCTCAGAGGCCACATCCACACTATCAAATTGAATGTCCATTTCAATGTACTGCAGCAGTGTAAGTGCTAGTGTAATTAGCATCAGGTGCAGAGCAGGTTTTCATGACAACTATAAAAACATCCATGTCTTCTCTACGGTAACGCTATACTGGTGTGTCTGGCAATATTGATGCATTGATACTGAAGAATTGGTATTAACATGTGCTAGGAGTAGATGCAGCCAATGTGTACATTACAACAACTTAACTTCCTCCAGAATCCCATTGACCTACATAGCCTCACTATGTAGACTGACTACACCCCTTATTTACACCCACATCATCTCTGCCTTTCACCGTATATTACTGCATAAAGTCACTAGGTCCTGTATGCTAGATATTTAAACAGAACAATTCTCCAAAGGTTTTTAACTTTCTTCAGTTTCCAAGCAGTAACCGTCATACCCGAGCAGAAAGAAAAAAGCCATTTGAGACTCTATTCAAAGTAAAAAGTCTGTCCTTCTTCTGTAGGAGGTGGCAATATAGCCGCTAAGGCCTCCCTTAACAGATTTTTATACACAAAGTCCTGTTTTATAGGTTAATATAGGCAAAAGATTAACACATCCCTATGCTTAAAACATTCAAAACAACAGATTAGATTTAGGGCCGGCTCCAGGATTTTGGCAGCCCCAAGCAGCCAAAAAAAAAAATAAAAGCCGCGATCGTGATCTGAGGCGGCAATTCGGCGGGAGGTCCTTTGCTCCAAGTGGAAGTGAGGGGCCGTCTGCCGAATTGCCGCCGAATAGCTGGACCTGCTGCACCTCTCCGGAGCAGCCGCCCCAAGCACCTGCTTGCCAGGCTGGTGCCTGGAGCTGGCCCTGATTAGATTAAATGTATATGGGGGTATTGGCTCTAATGAGTAGTTGGAATATACTCTGAGAATAAGAAAAAGACATATAATTACCTAACAAGAGGGAAGATCAAGAAATAACACATTACCACAATTTGGATAACTATTATAATCTGGCACATTCTGATTTAGAATGTGACGAGACAGACCCTGGCAAGCCCTTGTACGGGTGCAGAAAGGACATGTTTATAAGAAGTGTCTCTCCCATATGCCCACCACACACAGCCCCCTTTACACCCTTTCGTGGAGCTGGCCAGAATTCTGATGGGGAGCGTAACTCCTGCTCACTTCTGGAACTCCCATGGAAGTGTGTGGTGTTTGAAAGAGGAGGCACTGGCCAGCAGAGCTGGCTAAGCAAAAAGGGAAATACATGCTTCACCCCTCCTAGGAGTCTCCACAGAGCAGGGGGTCTCAAACTCAATTTACCTTAGGGCCAGTGCCAGTCCTCAAATCCTCCCAGCGGGCCAATAATGTCACTGAAGATGGTGTTCAGAAAAGTAAATGTTTATATTGTATTTTTATTTTGAATTTCTTAGAAATAATAAAACTGTCGCACAACTTTATACAGTTCTTCGCCTGCCAGAGAGTTTTTAGTGTTTGCCAGACACCTGGCAATGCTTCAGTTCTGTGAGTTTGTTGATGTTTGGCCTCAGTGACTGAGCAGTTGAAACTTTCAGGATTGCAGCAAGGTGTGTGCATCAGATAGTTGTGTTCGGTATTTTGACTTGTTTATTCATTGTGGATAAAAGTGACACTGCCTCCATGACTGACTCTGCCTGGCAACTAATGACGCTGCCTCCATGGCTGACTCGGCCCAGCGACTTGTGATGGAATCTCTGTCCCTCTCCCCTAGCCAATGGGAGCTGCGGGGGGCCGCACCTGCAGCAGACAAAGCCGGAAGCATGGCTGCATGGGTATCTCCTCTGCAGGCTGCAGGGGGGAGATTCTCAGACTGCAGATGGCCCGTGTGCCAGTACTTTGAGACCCCTGCCATAGAGAATTCTAGTTGAGTTTTGGGAGCTCCAACTGCTACATGCCCCTCTCAGCACTTTTGTAGATGCCCACTATATCTTGTCCTCTATTTTCTCAGGTTAGTAATATTATTTTCTCCTACACTTAATTTTCTTCTATAGGTACTCCTCCATTTTATTATTATTTGCATTCCATTGGCATCTGGAGGCCCCAGCTGAGACCAGGGCCTCATTGTGCCAGGCACTGATCAAACATACAGTGAGGGACAATATGTGTCCTGAAGAGTTTACAATCTAAACAGACAAGCCATTTTGTCTTTGGAAGTTTCTACGTGTTTCAGTCTCATCTAATGTTTGAAATTTGGTATCAAAAGTAATTACCTCAGAGTCAGGACAATCAATGTTACTTCCAAGAACCTGACATTTTTCATTCAAAGCTGATTGCACTTTGTCTCTTTTGTCTACTTTTCCAGAAGCTCCCAAATCGACACCCCACAGGAGACTTGCAAGAAAAGGATGCCCTCTCCGGCTCCTTAAAAAGGTGAGGAGGTATGGGTCATATAAAAGTCACTTTTATCTCCTTCTCTGTCTTTTTTTCCTTCACCACAGCTGATCAGCAAATTTGTCTCCTTTCACTACAAGTCCGGGAAGGATTTTATTTTGCAAGTAGTGACAATTCAGTATTGGTAGAAGAGCTTTGCTATCATGAGCCTTCTTCTCTCAACAGTTTGGACATGCCCATGTCAAGTCTAATTTAAAAAATGTGCTAAGTAGTGCTTCTACCACTTGCCTTGGGAGTCTATTCCACAGACTAATGGCTTGATCACTAGAACTTCCATTGACTTCCCTGGAAGTTGGATTTGTCTCTTAGAGATCTCACTATAGGAAGGGGTTTTTCCCTCACTCCTACCCTGACATTGAATCAATATTTTCACTTTCCTAATTTCATCTCATTATATCTCTTTTCATGCAGTACCCTTCTATCTGGCTCACTGTGTTAAATAACATCTCTTGCTTCTTGACGTTTACACCCTTCAAATAGTTGTATATCATTATTATGTCCCTTCTGAATTGCTCTTAGTCAAGATATACATGTTGAATATTTTAACTCAAGCCTGCCCCTCCATCTCTAACCATATTTATTGCTCTTCTCTGAAGACCATCAGATATGTCAATATTTCACTGGTACTCCAGTGCACAGTTGTTCACAACATTCCATGTATGTAATTCCAGAGCCAGAGAGAGGGAGAATATTCCCTTCCTGTCTTGTGACACGATTATTGATTTTTTGCTGCTATATTATCCTGCAAACTTGCATCTAATTTGCTGTGTGCTGTCACACCTAACGGCCTATGCTGAGGGACCCAGACATAATGTGGTTGTTTAGTGATATAGTTAGAAAATGATGGCACACTGTACCATAGACAGGATTTTTGAAATAAGTCTCTCTGACATTTTGTTTTTACAGTGTAGATTTCAGATGATTTCCCCTCATGTGCATTTTCTCATTTTCTCAAGTAGAATTTCATTTCTTGGGGGTTTTGCCCATGTTTCCTCTATTATTTACCTACCCTCACTGATGTTTGCCAAGTTAGTATCATTAGCAAATTTCATTAACATGGCATTTATTCCCTCTTCTAGTTCCTTAGTGATCCACAGATTCATGTGATGCCCTCTCTCCAATTCAGCTCTCTGCCATTTATCGCAACCCTTTTTTTACAGTCCATCAGCCACTTTTCAATGCATGTCACAGTGAGCGCATCTAAACCACAGAGCACTGTAGCAAACACTAGAACTCAAAACAGTAAACATCCACCATGTTGCCTTCAGCCATTAATTTTGTAATGCTGTTAAAAAGGAATTTGTATTTGTCTCCAGAAATGGGACGGTTCCCTGAGTCTTTGAGGTGCTGGGAAGCAGAAGACCTCCTCATATGTCCTGTCTCCAAGGGGCCTCTTGGAGTGAATGATCAGAAGGGCTGGGGCTTCGGTAACTGGAAAAGGATGTGAGAGGAAATGAGTAACTGGAGAAGGTTGTTGGAAGGAGAGGGGATTTGTGTGATGGAAGGAGTTTGGCTGACCAGAGAGGAAGGATGGTCTAGTGGTTAGGACAGGATTGAATCCAGGACTCTCTTTGTAAACTCCTGAGTACCTGAATTTTGTTTATAGAATTGATGTAAATTGAAACCATTATGTTTTGAATAGCCTTAAATAAAAGCTAAATGAATAAAGTATTTTAGAACACTGTATAATGATGTATCAACAGCATGTTTTGGGGGAAAAAAAAAACATTTCCCAAGTTTATCTTCTGTATCTGAAGAAGAACAATCAACATGTTTTAATAAAGTCGTCTTCCCCCCTTCCCCAAATAATAAGCTAATTAAGTGGTGTAAATTCACCAGGAATGAATATGGGCCAATAGATTTATTTTGTAAGATTAAAAACAAGAACTGTGTACTAGCTATGGAGAGGGAACTGCCAAGAGATCTGAAGGTATTTTTCACGAACATCCAGTTGACCTTGTGATGTTTTCATCTCCAGAAGATATAAAGATTCCTTGTTAAATATACTCTATACTAATAAACTATCTTTCTGAATCCAAACTAAATCCATAGTCTGAGATTCTGGATTATTGTAGATAAGCCAAACCATGTGGGCAATTCTTACTCATTGGGCTAAATAACAAAATATGTAAAAAGCAACAGAGGGTCCTGTGGCACCTTTAAGACTAACAGAAGTATTGGGAGCATAAGCTTTCGTGGGTAAGAACCTCACTTCTTCAGATGCATCTGAAGGTTCTTGCCCACGAAAGCTTATGCTCCCAATACTTCTGTTAGTCTTAAAGGTGCCACAGGACCCTCTGTTGCTTTTTACAGATTCAGACTAACATGACTACCCCTCTGATACATAACAAAATATATCTGTTAACATCCCACAAGTGTGCTATATTTAGTAGAGCTGGAATTCGTATTTTAGTTCCTCCACAGAAATGTAAAGCTACAGAGAACAGAAAACTCATATATTTAATAGTCTTGCTTTGTTCAGCTACTAATACATTGTTTTACATGGCCTCGGGTTCTCAATGTAGTTAGTATTTCTCCCTGGTTGAACATTCATTGTTAAGGTACAGAGACAGAGAACAAGCACTGATGCCACTGCTGTTCAAAGAGCATATTGGAACATAAACGGTTGGGGGTGGTTTTGCTCCTACAGAACATGACACACAGGGACCTCTGCTTGAGGAAAATTTTAAAATGTTCCTGCTAGTACAAATTGCATCTGTAACCGACAGGCAAGTGTTTCTGAGCTCTGAAATGTGTGTGTGTGTGTGTGTGTGTGTGTGTGTGTGTCCATTCCAGACAGAGCTGTTGGCCCAATGGGAGTAATTCTTTGAACAGGCATCATGTACTTTGTCTTTTGAGCCTCTTTTTTTTTTTTTAAATGGCTAGACTCCACTTTATGTAGAGTGTGTAATACATCACCAAATTACAACCAGGTCACTGGCCACAGAGCCCACGTTTTATAGAGTCATAGACTTTAAGGGCAGAATCATGATCATCTAGCTTAAGGTGGTTTGTATTACAGGGAGTGTCAGAACTGGCCTAATAAATCCAAGCACAAATAGGGTCAGTCATTGGTAGGCTGAGCATTGTGGGTCAGTCACTCTGAAGGGCAAACCACTGGAGGAGAGATTTGGCCAAATCTAAAGAAGTACTTTCTAGTTGGCAAACAAGGAGCAGGCGGTGACCGACCATACAATACAGTATTTTCTTGTATGTTTCCTGTTCTTTTTTTTTTTTTTTTTTTTGGACACACTGCTGCTCACAGGAGTGTTATAATGCACATGAAGGGCACAGGGTTCATGTGCCTGGAAGGATTCTGTGCACTTCCCATGCTGTAAAGGATTTATTTTGTTCTGCCCTCTAACTTTTGACATCTTGAGTTTGACCACACTGCCATTTACCACCTGAAGTGCCAGTGACAAAACTTCTGGGAGTCACTACTCTGCTCCCATGCCCAGCTAGCCTCTCAGGATATGTCTACACGGCAATAAATGACCCACAGCACTGAGTCTCAGAGCTGGAGCTCAATTGACTGGGGCTTGCGGGGTTTGGGCTGTGGGGCTAAAAATAGCAGTGTAGATATACTCACTGGGGCTGGAGCCTGGGATCTGAAACCCAGTGAAGGGATAGAGTCTCAGAGCCCAGGATCCAGCCCGAGTGGGAACGTCTTCACTGCTACTTTTAGCCCTGCAATGTGAGCCTGAGTCTACTGACCCAGTCTCTGAGACTAAGTGCACGGCTCTTGTCAGTGTAGACGTACCCTCAGTGTTCTCACTAGTCATGCAGTTTTCCCTGACTGAAAAATACTCTTCTATCACATTGGTATTCCTTCTGTTAAAAATAATTTCTCTGCCCTTCTCAAAGGAGAGTAGCATTAGACAAGCTTTTCCTAGTCCTTAAAACATTGTTGCAAACTAATGAAATTTCACCGTCCAGTAATGCCAGACCCAGTATAACTTTAAGACATTTTAAAGCCTCATTAAGGATGTAGGAACCCATTGTTAAGAAGTACATTTATAATAATTGAGGACAACATTCCATGGTAGTTTAAACTAACAGGATACCCCTGGGCACCTTGATCCCAGGGTAGAATTTGGTCTTAAGAAAAGATAACTGATAATGTTTCTGATAAAT
>NC_048298.1:241702063-241770507 GCF_013100865.1 Trachemys scripta elegans | reverse complement strand
GTAGCAGGCTGACATGGTAAGCCGTAGACTTGTGGCAGCTTAAAACTTTAATAATAGCACTGCCCTACTTTCACGTTCAAAGCAATGCTCCTAGCGTTGGCCAGTTCCTGCTGCCAGCAATCCGGCAAGCATGAACTCTGCCCCTGTCCCACCCCCTCGCAGCTGCCCCGGGAAAGATCCCTGTATGCTGCCCCTCTCCCGCCTCCACCGCATGGCTGTAAACCGCCGGTTACAGTTCTGTAAAGGAACAGGCAAGCAGTCCCAATACTAACATTCCCCTAATTCAAAGCAGGTCACCATGAGCGACATCACTCTGATGAGGATTTCAGAGAGCGACAAAGAACACATGCTTCGTGAAAGCCTGCAAAGACCAGGGCCGTATGCCACCATGCTCTGCAAGGCAATGATCCCGGAGTACTTGCTGCTAGCCTGGCTCGGGAATGTTTCCTACTATGGAGGACACAACAAGGCCGCTCTCCCAAGGAACTTCATGCAAAGGCTTTCCAATTACCTCCAGGAGAGCTTCATGGAGATGTCCCATGAGGATTTCAGCTCTATCCCTGAACATATAGACCGAATTTTACTGTAGCTGCACTGGCAAGGACTAAACAGTAGAGCGCCTAGGGCAAACCAATCATGATAAACCGGACATTGTTAGATTTTTTGGCAGTACTTGCACTGCCAAAGACTAAAACTTTAAGCGCCTAGGGCAAAGTAATCATGAAAAACCCACTGTTGATATTAATGTTCTGTTCAAAATAAATGTTTACATGTTTATAACATTTACCGACTGATCCTTCCCCTGATTCTGGGTCCGGGTTAACGCCTGGGGACGGTTGGTAGGGGATCTCAGTGTGGGTGATGAAGAGATCCTGGCTGTCTGGGAAATCAGCGTTGTAAGCGCTGTCGACTGCCTCATCCTCCTCATCTCCTTCCTCATCTTCCCCATCCACTAACATCTCCGAGGAAGGGGGCATCGACAATATCCCATCCTCAGAGTCCACGGTCAGTGGTGGGGTAGTGGTGACTGCCGCACCTAGGATGGAATGCTGTGCCTCGTAGAAACGGCATGTCTGGGGCTGGGATCCGGAGCGTCCGTTTGCCTCTTTGGTCTTCTGGTACCCTTGTCTCAGCTCCTTGATTTTCACGTGGCACTGTGTTACATCCCGGCTGTATCCGCTCTCTGTCATGGCTTTTGAGATCTTCTCGTAGATCTTTGCATTCCGTCTTTTCGATCGCAGCTCCGAAAGCACGGACTCATCGCCCCACACAGCGATCAGATCCAAGACTTCCCAATCAGTCCATGCCAGGGCCCTCTTTCTATTCTGAGATTGCATGGCCATCTCTGCTGGAGAGCTCTGCATCGTTACCAGTGCTGCTGAGCTCGCCACGATGTCCAAACAGGAAATGAGATTCAAACTGCCCAGGCAGGAAAAGGAATTCAAATTTTCCCGGGGCTTTTCCTGTGTGGCTGGTCAGAGCATCCGAGCTCGGACTGCTGTCCAGAACGTCAACAGAGTGGTGCATTGCGGGATAGCTCCCGGAGCTATTAGCGTCGATTTCCATCCACACCTACCCTAATTCGACATGGCCATGTCGAATTTAGTGCTACTCTCCTCGTTGGGGAGGAGTACAGAAGTCGAATTTAAGAGACCTATATGTCGAACTAAATAGCTTTGTTGTGTGGACGGGTGCAGAGTTAATTTGATTTAACGCTGCTAAATTCGACATAACCTCCTAGTGTAGACCAGGCCTAACAGCCCTAAAGACTGGCCTGGTATCATAACCTGGAAGAGAAGTAAGAAATATTCTAACAACTAAATATATATAACATAACAAAAGGAAGAAATATGAATACAGTTATATGGCCTGTATGTTGCTTTACATAATTTTGTCTAAATACTACAGTGATTTAGCACATAGGAAAGAGCTAGATAGCAATACGAAGAGAGATACAAGTGTTGCTTTGGAGAAAGTTTTCACAAGTGAGGAGAAATTAAGGCACTTGACATCAGACTCCTTTATAGCTTTTATATCGCCATGTGTAAAACACTCAGATTCCAAGTTGTATATTTGCTGTTCATATCTACAAAGTAATGCCTTATATGTTCTGTTGTAAATTAAACCAAACTATGGATGTTTTCATGTACTGTAAAACTCTGTGTCTCAGCAAACTGCCAAGAGAATGAATGATTCCCTCTCTTCTAATAGCAGGATCCAGAATATTTATCAGTATATCTGACAAGATTAGAAGAGGCTGAAAATAATATACTCGGGTTTTATGTAGAATCCCTAATATTCAACAATAATATTGGAAGCTTAGTGGAAGAGAATTGTGCTAAGTAACTTTGCTGTAGATTTACAATTCTGCTAGCAAATGTACAGTACTTAATATTTAATCGGACATGATGGTACCAATTCTAATCAGTTTCAGAATATTCTTAAATTGTGTTCATCCTTCTGCTGTTGGAATACCTGCATAATTAAACACTTAGACACATACTCAGCTCTTGAATTCAAATGCTGTATCTTAATGAAGAGAAAAAGAGGTTATATTTGACCCTAAATATTTACAAAGAAACATCAGCCATCTTGAACATTCTGTGACACTAAATACAGCTATGAGGTACTCTACGGTGTTAGATTGGCAAAGAAAGAACGAGACTCCCTTTCTTCCCCTGAGCCCAAAGGAAAATTTATCCCTGGCATGCTCTATACAGTGAAGACACTGCAAAGGTTTTTTTTAAAGATAAAGCTCTGTTTCTATGCCTCTATTATTATTTGTACATTTAGGTACATTATAATATAATTGAAATGCCCGGGGGGAAATTTTTCAGTCAAAACTTTTTTTTTTTACAAAAAATGATGATAGACTAAAATATTCTACGAATTCATATCCATTTTAGCCAATTGTCTCAGTCGAAAAGGCGGGGAGCGGTTAAGAAATGTTAAAGTGGTTCATTTTAACATTAAAAAAACATGATTTTTCAGGCTAGATTTAAAAGTAGACTTGGGCACCATTCACAAAACCAAGGTGGAGAAGGAGGTAATGATAAATAATTATTCATTGGAGCAGGGACTGGCACCCAGGTGTTCTCTCTTCATCCCTGACCCCCGCTGAGTGCCTGAACCTCCAGGCTGTAGAGCAGGGGTGGCCAAACTGTGGCTTGCAAGCCCCATGCAGCTCTTTTACAGTTAAACTGCAGCTCACTGAGCTCCCCCATGGCCCCCCATTCTCCACCTACCAGATTTGGGGTGGGGGGGAGCTCGGCTTCTGCCCTGCAGCGGGGGGCGGGCTAGGGACTACTGTGGCTGAAGCCCCAAGCCCCAAAACCCTGCAGGGCAGATGCTAGTTGACTCACCACCCCGCTGCAGGGCAGAAACCCAAGCTCCCATCCCCAGTCTGGTAGGTAGAGAATGTGTTGGGGGGGCATCAGGAGCTCTGGAAAATACTTCAAGTGAATTTAAGCCCTGGTGACCCCTATAGTGTGAGAGTGAGACGAATAGAAAGGGAAGCTCGCACATGCGCACAATATATTAGGAAATTGCATTGTTTGGTATTCAGACGTTGTGCTGTGCAGACCTTGTGTGCTCGCAATCTCCCTGCATTTTGCAGAATATAGGTTGTGTTTACCATTGTGGCAAGGCACCTTCTCGATCTCACCAGCCTCAGCTGTTTTTAGCCTTGGCGAGACGGGCTTGGGGTAAAACAGTCCCTCTTGGCTGCACAGGGGCAGTCCGCCCCTTCTTTCAGCCAGTCTTTTAGGCTTGTTTTTCTCCATTATGGGAGGGAATGCAGCCTCCCCTCCTGGTGAGGCTTGCTGTTCCTCGCCTACTGGCAGCTTGACTTCCCCCCTCTCTCCTCAACAGGGGAGGGTTTAAAAAGGTCTCAGGTAGCCCTTAGTTGGAATCAGCTGATCCTAATTGACCGCAGGTAACACTCTCTCAGTGAAGTGAGAGAGTGGGAGTACAGAGATGAGGTGAAAAAGGAACAGAGGGAATGTGGCCATGAAAGCCTTGAAAACAAGGCAAGTGTGGACAGAGAAGGATGAGGAGGACCAATAGCTTTCTGCTGCTTCTATGGGTGTTTCTCAGGTGTTTCTGCTCTTTCTCTTGTGCACTCACACGCGTGCACACATACATATACACACAGCTGCGATCCAATGAATTCCCTGCCCTTGCATTTGTTCTCAGACCCCCCCAAGAAATTCTTTGGACCGCATGGCCTACCACGGCGCCGAGCTTGCGTGTGGTCTTATTTCCTTTGCTTCAGCTATCAAAAGATCATTTAATTGTTCCTTCATTTATCTTGAAAGGAAAGCACCTATCACACCCAACAACTTCAGTGAGGTGCTTTGATTGTCCAATCCGCAGCATAACAGAATGAACTTAATGCACCGGACAATTACCATTAACTGTAGCTGGGAAATGATTACAGTGTGAGCAAGTAGTTTATATGCAGGGACAGAGAAAAGGATGAATTTAGGATTTGACAAAGGCATATGTGTTCAGACAGTGTTGCTGCTATGGCATATTTCTTCCATCTTGTTTTCCCTAGTCCCAAAAACACCTTGCTGACAGGAAGATTTGCCTTGCGCTATGAACTGGGCAAAAGATCATATTATGATCGTGTCTATACTAGGGGAAAAAACATCATGTTAGCAAACATGTTAACTAGCATTTGAACTACACGTGCTGTTGAAAATCACTTAGCAACTAGGATAGACAAGGACAGTTGTGTTTAAAAATGTGTTAGGTGGGCCTGGCTTAGGACAAGTTCATGTTAAAGGTAAAATGATATTTAACATTGTGCTATTTAAAAATTGTGAGTTAACTTTTTCAAACACATGCTTTTTCCCAATATACACAAGGCTTATGTGGCAGAAAATCAGAACCACCATGTCATCTATTGACCTAGACTTTAGGGAATTACCATTCATGGTTACATGTAAATATTTTCCAATATATATGCAGAGTACGGAGAGCTTACATGGTAGCATTATATCAGTGACAAACCGCTTTTACATTACTGTTGTTGTCATGGAGATCTCTTCAATTCTCGAGTCAACTCATTAACTTAGCAGGATTGGCAACACAGGCCAAATTCATCTTTGCTATGGCTTTTACCAAAAGTGTATCAGTTTCTGAGAGAACATGTAGTAGTAGCCCTGATGGTTTGTTTTGTTAATTTAAATGGCTGACCTTACTAAACCCAATCCCGCATTGGGCTGGTTCCAGAGGTAAGCAAAAACTATAGATGGTGTAAGCAACGCTTGGAAACTGCCTGGAAAACACCTACAGAATCTGGATTCACTCAAGAGACTTTTGGCCAGTTTATATCCACATTCACCACTTACAACTGTTTTATACAGGGGTTCCATGAGCTCCATAATGTTCAGTTTGAGGGCCAAAAAGAGAGCTTTCCAACCCTGAATTCTACAGCACAGCTTGCTTCTGCTCATTCTTGTTCCTTGTGTTCCAATTTTTGCAAAAGCGTGTATTTCCCTATCCTCTGTGGACAATAGCAGTAATGAAATCCTATGCAAAATTCAAATGAGATTGATTACAGGGCTCATCAGGTTTGGGACATTTGGACCAAGTTTAGAATCAAATCTATGCCAGTTCCTACCTTCCATAATCTATTCACTGCTTAACCGTGTGATGCTCAGTTACCTATTAATCTTCTTGGCCTTCACATTTTTGCTATGGCTGACAGGATTAGCTCTGAAAAGCTCTTACATTTTACCAGTGATCTAAACAACTGCATGAGTACAAAACACCACCTACTAATGTTTAGCTGAAGTTAACAAACCTTCTTTGTAGCTCATGTACAGGATTTCAGGAGCAGACTGCAAAGATAACATGCTTGCCCCATGCTGGGATACTCTGAAAAAACAAGCCAGTCCTCTCAAAGCCATTTTTAACCTTTTAAATTTGAGAAAATTTGGAACATTGGTGAGGAAAATCCTGGAGGAAACTATTAGATTAGCTAAGCATTCTCGGCTCCCTCCCCACATGAATTTTCAACAACAGACTGTTTGAACAACTGGTGCTAGTGTAGCTGTTCAGTGGCGTTCTCCAGAGACTGCCATGCAAACAGGCAGATGGAGGTGTTTTTCAACCACTATGTCTAGTTGTCCTCCCAAAAGCATCGGATAATTTTACAGATTGTATATTATCTTTGTGACATTTAAACTTTTTGCAGAAAAAAGTTTATACTAACTTCTCATGAACAGAGAATGCAATTTAAGAAACTATTGTTTGGTTATGATTGCAATAAATATGTGCGATACTGTATCTAGCTTGTTTTAATAAGATGGAGAAGTACCTTCTGCTAGGGAACTGGGGGTTCCCATTTTCCTGGGATATTTTTTTTTTTAAATAGCGATTTCTGTCTCTGTCACCTGACATGTAACTTGATATCTTTGACAGTCATAACAGAAATCATCAGTCTAACAATGAAAGGGATCATCCACCATGACTAGAGCAATTTGATCATGCCACCGTAGCAAAGGTTCATCTTAGTTATTGTTACTGTTGCCCTTTACATTTATTGCCAACAGCATGTTCTTCATCTTTAACCTTAATATACAAGGTGGTGTGTGTGTGCGTGTGTGAACAGTGTTTTGGGGGTTCCTGTGGCAGGCTGGTCTCTCTAATTAAGCCATTTTTCTGCAGAGCTTGGATCCACAACCTTGTGGAGCTTCCACGGCTGAGAATGCTGAGGCTATTTGGGGTTCAACGTGAAGCACCGTGTCATATGTCGGCTGGGTCAACAGTTCAGATGGGTTTTCGGTGATATATGTGAACTAAATTTGTAGTCACTGTCAGCTATCCCTAGTGGAGAGAGAGAGGCATGTTACAAAAATACTAACTCCTCCGGCAGGGTTGAAATTTGTGATTACTCTGTGAAAGCTCTGTGATAAAATTAAGATTAATGCCATTCAACCTGAATTTCAAAGATTCAGGCTGCATGGCAATAATAATAGCACAGAGGAAGTTGTGTTTTTTTTTCAAAAATCAAAACAACTGCCAACAAAACCAAAGCCAAACAAAGCTGGAGATTTGTCACTCACAGATAACTGACAGGGAAAATAGTGATGCACCAAAGTGTAAAAAAAAGTTTTAAGATCTTTTTAAAATGGCAAAACTGCGTTCTCTTTAGCTTCCATTTATTTCTTTAAAGGTTTACTCTTTATATAAGAAATCAAAGTTCTGCCTGTGGTACAATGGCCCTTTCTGTATGAATAAAAATATGTCACAGCAAGCTTACCTCTGCTGCACAGACAAAACAGGTGGTTGCCTTGGGCAGAAAAATGTTTGGTTGCTCTGTGGTGTGAATGACTTGTAACTTGGCAGACATCTATTCTGCAGCTTGCCTAGGGCAAGTTTCAACCCCAGCACTAGGCCTGGGTAGCAGGTAGCATTTACACAATTACATTTACGCCTCTTACTTAACTGGGGATTTTGTTTTCCTACAGATTTTTGCGTTTCTAATTCAGCTTTTAATTGTCAGACTGTGTTTGCAGTGTTGCCAGTGAGACACCTTATAGAAGATGACTGTGCCAGCCTCTTCATAAAGGTGACACCAAATGTCACTCCAGGACTGAGACAGTGCAGAGTAAGGGGTAGCAGGCACTCATCACCAACCTCATCCCCCTATGGAGAGTGTGTACATCCTCACTACGATATGCTAAGCCTCTACTCCTGCACCTGGTTCTCACAGCTGCCAACACAAGATGTTCAGGCTGCCACACCAGTTGAGATTGTCCTGTGTGTGAAATAGATCGCACTGAAATAACTGTAAACTCTCTGGATACAGCTTGATATTCCTGGGAAGGCGGAATGCTCTCCTTCCCTGACATGCACTGTTAATCTGTCAGAATCAATGATATAGTGAAGTGCAGATTATTCAGGAATCAGAACCAGACTTTCTGCCTCGTCCGTCTTTTTGCTGGGCTCAGCAGAGAGTGGGAGCTGTCAGGGAGCCAGTTATGATCCCTTACTTTCTCTTGGGTGCTGGTTAAAGCAACCATAGGGCAGCTCAAAGCTGCATCAGCT
The DNA here is from genome assembly GCF_013100865.1 of Trachemys scripta elegans. Lineage (NCBI taxonomy): Eukaryota > Metazoa > Chordata > Testudines > Emydidae > Trachemys > Trachemys scripta. Next base: position 241,762,446 of record NC_048298.1, on the reverse strand, counting down.
GGCTCTGATCCCTATGGTATCATATGGGAACACTGCTCTGGCCACTCCCCATCCCTACCCTTACATGTACCTATGCCAGGGGATGCAGGGAAAGAGGCATAAGAACCAGCTCTATTAGCTTTATACCCACTGGGAACTCCTCAGGCCAGTGGAGCATTCCTAATAGGAGACTTGAAGAAGGTTTCCGTTCCCTTTGCCATACCTGAGTGACACAAAGGAAGAGAATCTGACCCTCAAAATGAATGTCCAGCAGTATCTGTGCATGCTCACAGCCCCTGAAAAAGCCTAAGCCTTAAAATAAATAAGTAAATTACATAAATAAACCTTGTAAAGTATTTACACATGCACAAGAATAATGGAATGTCTATGAGAAGTCGAATCCACCAGTGGACGACTAGCCATCAAAGGCATAATGGACGTTCATGTTTCAGTGAATAAAGCCAGTTCATTACTTATCTCATTTCAGATCTTAGAGTTCTAATGATATGTTTCTACTTTTATCTAACAATCAGATACCGCAGTGAAGGGGCCACATAAGTCCTTAGATTGGTTTAATGAAAAACTGTGCATTCTAATTAACAAATTGTGTTGCAGTATCTAGTGATTATACAGGTATTCTATTAAGTGTGCCCTCATCCTCAAGAAACCCTTTCCCTATAAAAGGCAAGCATGCATTTTGATATCAGAATAAACCCTTATTAATTACTATTTATTTACTGTTTAATTGTTTTTAAATACACATATTTTTTACTAATGTTTGATTTAAAAAACCAGAATTCATAATTATGGTTTCCACAATAAATCATCCCTCTTGTCCATATGAATTATTTAGCATTCCCATAGACGTGACCTGAGCAACACCTCAGTCCTTGGAGGTACTTCTCCACACAGCCATTGGTCTTGATATTTTGACACTTCCTATAGACACCAGAAACCAGTAGATGTAATATAGAAATGACATGTAGAGAACCAGAAATGCAAAAAAAAAGTTGTATAAAATACTTTCAATTATTCAAATAGCTAATTATTGAAATAAATGCATAGAGTTACAAAGATCAAGGCATACAAATGTAAAAGGTGAATATATCTCTATCGTCTGTGTCTTCAGCTTTGAACTTTGTTGTAATTTTAAAAATTTAAGAGTGAGCAAAATTATAGACAGGTAAGTTGGTTTGAATGATTTTTGTCAGCTTGGAAGAAATTCCTCTCTGGCTTAATTTAAAAAAAACAGATATATTTCATAATATTTTGTCTGGCTTCTTAGGTGTCTCTTTGGAAACAAAAATAATTCCAATAGGCCAAAAACATTTTTAGAGGGGTCTCAATTGATAGCACTATGAAGTCTTTTAGAAAAAACTTTTTTTGAGTTACCCAACCTCCACATTTCCTAACCAATGAGAAAACATCATATTTTCACACAGAGGTATCTGAAATCAGCTCAAATTATTTTTGCCACTTTTCCTTCAAATAAATAAATGTTGTGCTGAGAATAAGCATGAAAACTTTCAGTCCAAGTAGACATTCTTTCAGAATGTTATAGCTTCCCAGCAAATAGATGTTTATAATGGAAGTGGCTTGTCAAGTGTAATGATAGTGTTGGTATTGTGGTGTTAAAACATGGAAAGCAAAAAAATCACTATTTAATAAAGTTTTAAATGCAACAACTAATGACTATGAATGTCACATCACTAATAAAATTCTGCAAATGAAAACCATCTGTCCATTATCCCTTCAATGAATCTAGCTTAATGTGTCATTTTGTAAAATGTTCTGTCAAGCTACATCAGTCACATCTTGTTACACTACTCCCATAACATGACAGATACAGCACAGAATTGTGTCTGGACCAGGCTCAGTCTTTCCACATTTTTTAAATGGTCAACTTTCTGTTCATTTTCAGTTCATTCTAAATTAGGGGCCTGATCTTACAACCCTTCTGCACATATGCAAATTTTAAGGTCTTTATGAAATGTCTCTCTAATGATGGAGTAGACAGCGTGGGTGAGGTAATATCTTTTTATTGGACCAACTGCTGTTGGTGTGAGAGGGAGACGCTTGGGAACTTATGCAGAGTGAAGAAGACCAACACAGCTATGACGACACTGTATACATCATCATTAATCGAGCAAACTCCCCTTGTCTTCCCAAAGGGTTTGTTTGTGTGAGGACTGATTAAACATTGAGTAAAGACTTCAAGATTTAGTCCACTACCTTCTGTGGGACTAATAAGAACTAGTTACCTTAACAAGAGTAGCAGATTTGGGACACTAGGGCCCAAACCTGCAAACACAACCATGCATAGTCCCCGTGACTTCAGTAGCTCCACTTGCTTAGTAAGTGCTCCCTTTTCTTCTAGTTCCAAATGCTGAGGTTCTATTCTTAGAACCCAGTTTATAAAAAGCAATACATTTGTAAGGAATTTTAGTAAACTGTACAGAGTTGCCTTTTCATAATGAAAGTGCAACTCATAAAACTCCATTACCAAACATATAAATTGCCATTCTAATTACACACCTGCACTGTCTTGAAATGCAAACAGTAACATAAAGCCTAGAGAAAATATCTCTTAGCATTAACGTCCCAAGCAAAAAAGTGTTCTCATTGCAATGCTTAGGTCAGGGATCGGCACGCGGCTCACCAGGCTGGTTTGTTTACCTGTTGCGTCCACAGGTACGGCCGATCGCAGCTCCCACTGGCCACGATTCGCTGTTCCAGGCCAATGGGGGCTGCAGGAAGCGGCGTGGGCCGAGGGATGTGCTGGCCGCCACTTTGCCGTGCCAAAGGTTGCAGATCCCTGGCTTAGGTGGATACTTTAACCTCAAAAAGTCAAGACATTATGTGTTTGGTGCTTTCTTGCTTGCATCAAAATATGGGGTGGGTGAAGCTGTTTAGGCAAAATAAGAACCAGTACAAACCTATGAATATGCATTATAGTTAGGAGTGAGTGGGTCAGTTTGATAATGCATTCAAACCTTTGGCCATCTCTTCAAATTACTTGAATAGGATTGCTTGGCTAACTTCTCCCAGGACTTTGGTTAGCAGGATTGTAGCATGCTGTTATTGCTCTTCTCTAGGCCTTCCCTAGATGCAGTGCCCCATACTATGCAGCACTCCCAGATCCTCAAATGTCACTTGAGGACCAGAAACAAATCTTTCTTTTTTCAAGCTGAAAAAGAGAACTTTATCCAGGTGGGCTCCATTCAAAAAATAGTCAGTCCTTGCAGGGTCTCGCTGGGTCACATTTATAGAGGCAGCTGTGCAAGATAATACAAGAGAACAAGCATCAATGCAATAAATGCAATTGGTTTTCTCCTCTGTAATAGGAGGTTGCCAATACGTACCTACACATATCTGGCAATACTTCAAATCCTGTGTGATTTTGGATTTTACGTATGGTATATCACTGATATCACTGTACGGATGGGGATGCTAAATGACAGAAATTGTCAGATATCTGGAAGGCACTGTGGCCTAGTGGATTGGCCATGAACCTGGCTGATGCTCGCTGTGGCACTGTTGGCCTTCGGGGGCGGGAGGGGGAAATGGAGGGAGGAGGGAAGTGAGAGTATGTCAGGAGCCAGTGCCAGCCACAGCCTTTATGTAGCTTAGAGCAGCTGCTGATATGCTCCAAGTTGTGCCTCTGGCATATGGTCCTAAATGGAGTCAACACCAATGGAAGATTGCGTTGCAGACTTCTGTTCCACCCCATCCCTCCTTGCTCTTGACATATCCCCTCCTCCTGACATAGCCCATTCACAGGATGTGGGGGTGAGGTGCAGGATCTGGCTGGTGGGTATTTGTACCAGCTAGGAGTTCCTTCTGACAGGAACTCTCTGCTAGGTATTTGTGGCAGCAGAGAATTTGACCCCTAAGTTCCTGGCTCCCACCCCTGTATCCATCTGGCCTCTAGAGCAGGGGTGGGCAAACTTTTTGGCCTGAGGGCTGCATCAGGTTTTGGAAATTGTATGGAGGGCCAGTTAGGGGAGGGGGTCGTGACCCGGCCTCCCCCCCCTCCCCCCCGTTCTGGGACTCCTGCCCCATCCAACCCCCTCTGTTCCCTGATGGCCCCCCGAGAACCCCTGCGCCATACCCTTCCCCTGCTCCGTGTCCCCTGACCGCCCCCAGAACCCTCGCCCCTGACTGCCCCCATCAGCCTATCAACCCCCCCTCTCATTCCTGACTGCCCCCCAGGACCCCTGCCCCATCCAACCACCCCTTCTCCCTGTCCCCTGACTGCCTCCGGAACCCCTGCCCCTGACTGCCCCCTGCTGCCCCATCCAACCCCTCCTCTCATTCCTGACTGCCCCCCGGGACTCCTGTCCCCATTCAACCCCCCTGTTCCCCATCCTCTGACCACCCTGACCCCGATCCATCCCCTGCCCACCCGCCTGAACTCCCCTGCCCTCTATCCAACCCTCCCACTCTCTGCCCCTTACCGTGATGCCTGGAGCACTGGTGGCTGGCAGTGCTACAGCTGCGCCGCCCGGCTGGAGCCAGACACACCATCGCCACCACGCAGCACCAGGGCCGGCTCCAGGGTTTTTGCTGCCCCAAGCGGTGGGGGGGGGGAAAACCTGTGATCGTGATTGGCGGTAGCTCCACCGCACTGCTTTCTTCTTCGGCGGCAATTCAGCAGCCGGTCCTTCCCTCCGAGAGGGACCAAGGGACCCGCCGCCAAATTGCCGCCAAAGAGCCCAATGTGCCGCTCCTTCCCCTTGGCTGCCCCAAGCACCTGCTTGCTGAGCTGGTGCCTGGAGCTGGCCCTGCGCAGCACAGAGCACCGGATCAGGCCGGGCTCTGCAGCTGCGCTGCCCCAGAAGCTCACAGCCCTACTGCCCAGAGCATTGCACCGGCGGTGGAGCGAGCTGAAGCTGCAGGGGAGGGGGAACCACTGGGGAGGGGCCGGGAGCTAGCCTCCTGGGCCAGGAGCTCAGGGGCCGGACAGGATGGTCCCGTGGGCCGGATGTGGCCCGCGGGCCGTAGTTTGCCCACCTCTGCTCTAGAGAGTCACCACTGTTGTCTCATAAAATGTCCTTAGTCTTCAAAAGTTCTTGTAATGGAAATATTTTGTAAAATGCTGCTTTTCCACAAATTCCACCAGCTCAACACCTGGCATATTTTGGCTCCATTTTCTCACTAGTATTTCACCCAGATCTGATAATGGCACAGTTTGGGGATTGAAACATTTCTTTTCAATACTACCCAACTATAGCAGATTATAGGAAGGAAGATTTAATTGTTTTAGAATCAATGATTACATACTGTACGGTCTGTCACTTATTTGATGAAAGAACTTAGATTCCTGGAAAATAGCACCATAATCCAGACTTGAAGGTACTTCTGTTCAGCTTTTTATTTTTCTTCCTTTTTATCTATTTGGATATTTTGTTAACTTGTTTTATTTACGTTTGAAGGATTTAAGTTAATTAAGTTTGCTGTTGTTTGTTTTGAGGGTTTAAAGTTATACTAGTTTATTTAGTAATAATGAATAACACAAATAATACTATACAGCCATCGATCGATGGAAGTGTAACTTCTTTACTCTTTTTACTGTCCTTTGTATCTCTAATATTATAAAAATCAGAATGTTATCACCTTATCAATTATTCATGACCTCAAAGATAAAGTTAACATGGATAAGGGCAGGGGAGTGCTGTTCATTTAAAGGATGCAATCAGGACAGTGCAACAAAGTAAAGAATATTACTTTAGCCATTGTTTTTTTCCAGAAGACATCAACAAAGCACATGCAGCCTCTTTGCATAGTGTCTTTTGAATATCTGGCTGTCAAAAGCACTTGCTAGGCATGTCTTTTTATTAATGAAGAACACATAGGATATATTTTTGTAATGGAGCATGACACTGATCTGTGCTGAGATTGTGATATTCTTTAATTTTACCTACACATCTGCTGACTCCTATGCACCTGCTTGTCAATAAGACATTGGCTGTTGTACAAAATAAGAATAAATATAAAATTCATGTAACTTTAAGGCCAGAGGGACCATTATGATCATCTAGTCTGACCTTCTGCATTACACAGGCCAAAAAAATATCACCCATAATTTCTGTATCAAGCTCATAACTCCTGACTGAGTCACAGCATGTTTTTAGAAAGAGACACATTCCTAATGTAAAGACTTTAAGTGATGGAGAATCCACCAGGTAAGTTGTTCCAACGGTTAATTATTTTGCTGTTAAAAAAATGAAGTGGCCTTTAAAAGGATAGCAGCTCTGCAGGCCAGATGAGGGATGGGCATTCTAAGTATTGAAGTGATGTAGAAGAAGGCACAGTGAGGGTTGTACGAGAAGCAGATGAAAGGGTGCATCGAGGAGGGCATCTTTGGCAGAGCAGAGTTGGTGGTTGTGGTGATGTGCAATGAGACTCTGTGTAGGCCAAGATCCTCAACTGGCATAAATCATCCATTGGATATGGAACTCACTTATGCCAGTGTAAATCAGGAATAATTCCACATACATCAGGGGAGTTACTATGGTGAAAATTGATGTAACTAAGATCAGAATGAGGCCCTGTATTCAGCAGCATCAGTGGATCTGTTTTCAATGTATCTGCATTTCCTCCATGCCCTAACAAGAAGAGAAAGATACAAGACAGACTTATTGGCTGTCTAGCTAACTTTACATTAAATAGTCTCATCACATTCCACCAACCAACAGCTGTGGCCCCACTTTTCTTCATTCTTGATGATGATGAGGTTGATAGAGCTCCACTATTTGACTTTGTTCTGGTTGTGTCTATGTGGCTAACGTGTCACTTTCTGATGGCACTGTGCTATGCATACAGATGACTCCATAGGGCAGTTATACTCAGTGGCTGATCTTACACCTCCTAAATATATGTAGTACAGATATCTTGCTCCACGTTCTGGGACTGGAATACATGGAAATGTCACCAGGAGAGGGAATTTTCTTCTGCTTGAGCATTCCCCCTTGTATCTTTCTACCTCTCCTAGTTGCTATTGCTCATGTTGATTGATCACTCAGGTACATTTATTTGTTTGAAAGCCAATGGTATTCTCATTCTCCTGTTTCTCTTCCTGTCTGTAGAAACATCACTCCCAAACACACACAACCAGCACGTACCGGTCGCCCAGATAAGAGCTCCTAGTATGACTGCAGTTGTTTGCACACAAATATATGTGTTCATGCATGAATATCCATATTCAAACAAATAAGTGCTCCTCTCCAGTCATGTGAATAAAAACTGGTTGGATGAATATTTGTAGAAAAGTAAAAAGAAAAAGCAGAAGCACGGTTGTATTAAATCACAAATTGGATTTCACATGAATGTTAGGAAGTATGTTTTCGCAGTTCCACTTGAGATGCTGATAATAAAATTATTGCAGACTTGTAGAGATCAATGGTAGAAAAGATCACCTAAGTTTTCTGCCTTATAGCCTACAGATCTGCCTACCGCATTTATTCCCGCTATCTCTATATTTAGATACCTCCCATCACCATAGTAGCTGATACATTAATAGTTGTGTAATGATCTATTCATTTAATGTGTTTTAGAATAGAAGTATTATTAGTCCTATTTTTTTAGATGAGAAATGAGATGTTAAATGACTTTCCCAAGCATACCTCAAAAGTCTGTGGCAGAGCAGGGAATTACCCCCCTATCTCTTTAGTGCCATACCAGAGCCGTAACCACTAGAATCTCCTCCCGCTCCACTCATCTCTTATTTAACCTGATTGCACTTCTTCATTGATAGTGTGTCAACCATCTCTTTTCTGCCAAGGGAAGCAAAATAAAGTGTATTTTAAAAAAGAATATGTCTGTTATTTGCATGCATGTCTGGGACACTTCATTAATATACCACAGGGATATTTAGACATGCTGATACATTAAAAATACTAGTAAAAGGAGCGTGCAGAAACAGGTAACTGTACATGCCCATTTTGAATGCAAATAAATGCATTTTTATCAAAGTCACTGCTTTCATGAGTAAGGGCTTGACTTCATGTACACTGTTACAATTTGTCATTGTGTCCCTGCTTCTTCTGTTTTAATGGAAGAACCAAGTGGCCCAGTGAGCTTCCTTGCTCCATAACCCTCTGTCCTTACAACCTCTGAGAAATGTATGGAATTAACCGATTGGCTTCAGCACCATACTTACACCCATGAAAAGTCCTTCCTCACATGAGGCCCATATAGAAATGTGAGTTTGAAGGATCAGGCAAATGTATTTCACAAACAGGAGGCATTTACTATTAAAGCATTAGTGTTTTGTCTTAGCTTATTGGCATCTACAACCTAGAGGATTACAACAGAACTTCTAAAATTGGAGTTTGGGTTTGTTTGGATTTTATTTTGCAGTTCAATGCTTAAGAATGTTATAAATGCAAAAATGTAAAATAAATACACACAAAACTCAAACTCCTGAGCTCTTATCTTCTCTTTCGACTGATCGATTTGTTTTAACATGATGGACTCAATAATAAATAGATCGTCTGTATATTCTTCTATAAATTCAGCTCCATGGGCTTCATTGGGCAGATGCTTTCTACTGCACAATGTCGATGGGAATATTGAAAATAAAATGTTAAATTAAGAGCAAAAAACCTGTATTTTGTAATGTATTTCATTAATAGTAATTAAAGTTTTTTTTTAAGATCCTATATAATACCTGAATCTTTTTTTTCACTAGATGGAAGTGACAGACTGCTGTACATAGTGACAGACAGCTGCAACATGCTTCTAATGAGGGAGGCTAGTATATTAAATAACTCTCTGATAGATATTTTTAACCTCTTTGGTTCAAACTGCCACAATAAAGCAATGATCTGAATCTTTGAAATAATATCCTAAAGTGAAAAGGCATAATTTGGGGGTGAGGGAGTGGGAATCAAGTATTGCTTTTACAGATAATATTAGGAGAGGTCACCTCAACTATTCTTTACTTGTCTGAAATAGTCTGTTTAGAATCCATTATGGAAAATGCATGACCTGTGAACTAAACACAACATTCAGTAAAAAGAGCGGGATCTGTATTAATGTAAATTAGCAAGCAGGAATCTTTCCTTGCACAGGGGTCAGCTTGAAACACTGTAATCTAATTACTCTTCAGTTTCAGATACATTCATAGACATTTGCTCCTGTAACAGGGAAGACTGTTTCTTTTGGCAACAGTTACTATGTGGAAGCCTATAGTATTTGCAGGCTGATAATAGGACTAATATGCTGGCACTCTGACAGAGGGCACAGGAGGGCATGCTATTAGATAAGTGTTTCTGCTACATTACCCAGACAATGTTGCCCTTCACGGAATGTTCCAGCCATTGTGCAGCTTTGATATCACACAGCTATAGAATGTTAATGCCAACATAATTATATATTTTGGCTTCCGTTTTGGCAGGAGACAGTACTTAAGCAGAATTTAGTACCATCTTAAGTGTTCCTACAGCTGGATAATTAAAGGGCATTTCAGGTTTCAGAACAGGAAATTAATGATATGAAGATCACTGGCTATTTAAGGACAGTTATTCTGGGCATGTAGGGAGTCCTAACAATTAGGTGAATTTCCAGGCACACACAGACAGCTTGGTAAGAAAAAGATATAAATCTGGTCCAATTTAGCCAAATTTCCTTCTTTTAGGTTGATCCATGTGCCATATAGACTTGCTTTTATTATTCTCCAGCAAACAGTACTTTACTGATGTAAAGTTAAGGTTGCAGACACATCTCTGTGTTTTGAATGTGTATTACCTTTTAGAATGAAAAGGTTAGAATTAAAAACAATACATGGTAGAACTTTAAGTAATTCAGAGTGAGTGTTGCACTTCCACAAGACATATCATCTCACTCACACAACAATCACAGCCCTAACCTTACTCCAGTAGATTTGTGACATTTTTACAGTGTGGTTTAAGAGTGTGTGTGCAATAGCTGACATCTTTAAAAAAGATTTATTGGGCTCAGAGGGTGAAATTGACTTCACTTATGGACCAACTATCCAACTGTGGCTCATGGACACCTGTCTTGGAAGATTATTTTAAACCTTTTTTAGTTTGTAAAGTCTACAGCATACAACTATGAATGTCTGTAGTTTAATATGTACTGAGTAAAGGATTGTTACCGTGATCTATTTCTATCTTGACATAACTTGTATATCCAAACCTAGGATGAAATCCTGTCCCATTGAAATCAATGGTAAAACTTCCACTCCTTGTTTCAAAATGCTTTAATAATGTAAGACCCCTTAAAATATCGATTGATATAATAATTCAGGGATCGGCAACCTTTGGCATGCAGCCCGTCAGGGAAATCCACTGGCGGGCCGGGACGGTTTGTTTACCTGCAGCATCCGCAGGTTCGGCCAATCGCAGCTCCCACATGCCACTGTTCACTGTTCCAGGCCAATGGGGGATGTGGGAAATGGCACAGGCCAAGGGATGTGCTGGCCGCTGCTTCCCGCAGCCCCCATTGGCCTGGGACGGCGAACCGTGGCCAGTGAGAGCTGCTATCGGCCGAACCTGCAGATGCTGCAGATAAACAAACCATCCCTGCCTGCCAGCGGATTTTCCTGATGGGCTGCATGCCAAAGGTTGCTGATCCCTGTAATAATGCATTAGAATTTCTAATTTCTGAAAGAGTAGCAGAGCACATACCTGCTTTGAAACTGAAATTTATTTCCTCTGGGTGAACAGTGACAAAAGTATGTAAGGCTAATGTTTTATATGAAAGTAAGGAATCCACAGCCACCTGCAAGTAAAGTTGGTAGGGAATTTTCCAACAAAGTGCTTATTTTGCTGAAAATTAAACTTCTTCTGTGTGTGTGTCCTGCACAGCCAGTAACCTGGAATGTAGGAGATCTGGTTTAAGTCTCTAAGCTGGTTTGCCTTCATCCCAGGAGAGTGTCTTAGCCAGCAGGCTTTTGGCCACCCCTTGCTTGCAGGTTGTATTCAGTCATCCATCTAAACTCTTAAGCAGAGAATTTAAAAAAAGAAATTTGAACCAAATTTTGGGCCTTACCATGTAGTGTATTAATGTTTCTTTTGTTTTATTTTTTAAAGGGGAAATGTGTTAATAGGCAAAGTAGAACAATGTGATGGGGGAATAATTAAGGCTTGGCAGGAGGGGTCTGAGGTGGGGCTCATAAGGAGGAGCTTAAGTGCCCTGCCACCTAGTGGAATCCACAGCCTTGAGTTAGGTGCCCAGTTTCCCTACACAATGCATGGGATTCACAAAAGCCAGCACACTGAGTGGGGAGCTGTCTAAGTTTGTTACACGCTTTTGTGTAGTAACAGGATAGGTGGGCTCATAACAGTTCAAATTTAGTTGTTTAGCAGACCCCACCCCTATAGACAGGATCTTCACCCCTCCAGCATCTATCATCTGGGGTCGCTTAAAATAAATAGGGATATAATGATAAGGGTGCAAAACAGGTAAGTGGTTTAGTGAAGGGTTAGATACAGTAGTGGGAGCGGGAAGCAATGTATATAAAACAGAACAAAACTGAATATATATCCCAAGGTGGGCTTGAAGCCCAGATCCCACAAAGCCCTTACAATAACTATGGGCATATAACAAATAAGACAATATTACTGCTCTGGAGAACAGGAACCCTGATGGTATGATGTTTAACGGCTTGCTTCTCCTTCTCGGCTTTCAGATCCGGACCTTCAACTGTGAAGCTTGATGGAGTGAGCCTCACAGGGGAACACAGATGCTCTGGATCAATGGACCTGGAACCTGGTAAAACCTAAGCGATGAAGGTCTTCTGTATCTCAGGCCTGGATGGTGTCTTGACTTTCGGAGACCGCACAAACCATGAGAACACAGAAGGGCAGACAGCACTAAGGGGAGGGTGACGCCCCCTTAAATAGACTCACTATCACTTGGCGGATTAGTTTAGGGTCAGGGGGTATTTTCCCGCCTTTTGGGTTGCTAGATAGGTTAAGCCTGTGCCAAAACCAATCAGGAAAATTACACCAGAGAAAGGGTGCCAAACTAACTGGGGAAGAAGGACATAAATATGGAGGAAATGCCTCCAATAAGTTAGCCAGTAACAAATGGCAAACAGAGGATTGTGGCCTAAGCCCTGCCCCTCAAAGGGAGCTAAGTGCCTAAGTCCAAGCTAGAGGGAGATAAGTATCTCCACTCGGGATTCACAATCATGAACCCTCTCCTGGAGGTAAGTGCTTAAGCCAGTTCAGTCTTAAGCCAGAAGTCTTTTGGTTGTGGTGGTGGGGCCATCTTCTTATAACTTTTAGCCCAGTGGTTGTGGCGCTTACCCAGACAGAATGTAGGAGGCCTAGGTTCAGTTTCCTTCTCTGCTTGATGTGGAACAAGAATTTGAACTTGGCTCTTATACCTCGCAGGAGGGTGCCCTGACAAATGGTTCATGGGGTATTCTGGGGCAGGGTGTTCCAATCTCTCTTGCTGAAGCTGTTCCAAAGCAGATAAATAAATAAATATTCATTGGAACAGGGGGATTGGAAACTGGGTTACCTCCCTCCCAGGTGAGTGTGCTAACCACTGGGATTTACAGACATTCTCATTCTCTCCTTTCCTCTCCCCACCCCCCATTTTCTGTGGGTTTATCCATGCTCTGAGTATGCCTACTGGATCTGACCACAAGGGCAAAACAGCCGGGGAAGCACCTAGTTTATGAATTAGGCACCAAGCTGCTGGGCAGTGAGGACTAAAATGGCGGTGTGTATGCCCAGAAACCAAAATGTGGGTGCCTTGGGGATTTAATTGGTGGAAACTTAGGGCTTGTCTTCACTACCAGGGAGATCGACGCTGCTGCAATCAATACAGCGGGTGTCAATTTAGCAGGTCTAGTGAAGACTCTGGTACTCCAGCTCTCCGAGAAGAGTAAGGGAAGTTGACCAGAGGGTGTTTCCCGTCGTCACATTGCAGTCAAGACACTGAAGTAAGTTGACCTAAGCTACGTCAACTCCAGTTATGTTATTTACGTAGCTGGTGTAGTGTAACTTATGGCAATTTACTCCATTAGTGAAGATAAGCCCTTAGATGTCTCTGGCTTTTAGGCAACTACAGGGTTAGGCACCTGCTAAGCAGGGATTTTATGAATACCAATGGTACTTAAATGTAGGATTTTGCCACTTACAGTGGCAGTTAGGTGCCTAAATATCTTGTGAATCCCACTCCTTGTGATTTTAAATATAAATGTCTGACTTGATACGGTGAGGTACATTTCCTCTGCTTTGCACATTGCACTTGGTAGATGCAAACACTTGCACAGATACTAAAAATTCTCACTAACCTGAGTAGTTTCTGGGTGCCCAACTTGAGATACCAAAAAAGGGCTTGTTTTCAGAAAGGGTTCTTAAAATCAGTCCCCTTTAAGGTGTCTCAAGTTGGGCATCCAGAAATCACAAATCACTTTTTAGTATTTCAGCCTCTGTCTCTTGTGCATAGGCTTTATATACTCCAGCACCTTTATGCACCCAAATGTTAGACTCTATACCTGCAAAACCAGTTGGCCCCCAATAAGTTTTAAAAGGGCAAACTCTAACACTTGCATGCACAATTGCTACACTGCTGGAAGTGAATATGCAGGCAAAGCACAGGCATGTAGAGAAAATGCAGTCTGAAAATTTACCTCAGTGTATCTCTATGAACTAATACTACATTCAGAGCCATCTGTAATGACACTGTTAGAAGACCCAGTTCCATACAATGCATTATACTGCACTATTAGTAGTGTCTCTAATGGCAAGTGGGTTTTAAAGTAAGAGAGATTTATAAATATTTTCCTATGTATCATGAAAATCACATCTAAAAGATGGAGATATTATATTTGTCTTCATACTCATTGAAAACAAAAAGGTATTAATCTTAAAATTGACAGAAATCAGTAAGGCTCTGTCTCCCCAGACCAACATGACATGAGACACTTAAGAGCTAAACTCTGAACAATATGATATATATTATCACGTTATTATTATTTTATTATTTTTGTTTTCTTTGTTTTCATGACTTTGAATGCATTGATATTATATTTTATGTAATGACTGTAGATAAATGTAAAAGTGCTATGGGTTTAAGTTATTACTACACATTTTCCTCCTCAACCTGAAGGCCCCAAAAACAGCACTGAAGATAGTGACAAGACATTTGTAAAAGCAGAACTCACACCTGTCAACCAGCTGAAACTGGGAGCAGTTTGTTCTTGGATTTATTTTTTAACATGGCTAGTGTGTGAGCAGGTGCCTGTAAGAGCCATTACATAGTAACTACTAGAGCAATTAAGTTATTCATTGGGGTGCCTTTACAAATTGAAATTTAAAAGGCTAGAAGTCTCTTTATTAAAAGATAAAATGAATGTAAAAAGAGTCAAACAACTGTTGACTGCTCTGCTCCTTTTTTTTAATGGAGCTGAAATATATTCAATGAATCAGTAATATTCTCCTTTATTGCCATCCATCAGCTGTGCCACTGAAAGCCTCTAGGAAAAGTTCAGGAAACGCTTATTTCCACTACAAATTTGTTCCCTCCTTCTTTCAGTTCTGCCACCTTACTTGCTGAACAATACTTCTCCACCTTCTTGACTTCCAGTCACAGTTCTCATCACCTGTTTTCAACCTCTAACTACCTTGTTAAACCCTCCACCCTTTCAGTTCTCAGCTCCCTGCTTGTGCAGGACCTTGACAACTTTTCAATGAGAAGGTGAACAAAATCTGCTTTGATATCTCTCTCTCTCTCTCCGTTGCTCCTCACTCTCCCCAACTTCCCATCAGTTCCTTCTTCCCCTCCATCACTGACACTGAGATTTCTCACATGCTTGCCGCCACATGCCTCTGTAACCTTATCTTCTCTTCCTACTTACAACAGTTGCCTTGCTTTCTTCTTGTCAGTCTGGGTTCTGTTTTTTTCATTCCATTCCAGCTGCTCACACCAACATCTCTAATGACCTCTGTCACTAAATCACAAGGAACCTGCTACATATTCAAGCTCCCTGACCTCTCTGCTGCTTTCAGTGGTCAGTCAAACCCTCCTTGAAATCTTGTCATCTCTGGGCTCTCAAAATATTGTCCTCTCCCGGTTCTTGTCCTATCACTGTGATCATTCCACCTCTTCCCTCCCACTTTGGGCTGGCACAGAACTTTGCCCTTGGTTCCCTCCTTTCCTTACTTTACACCTTTTTCTTTGGTGTATCTCACCCACTCATGTGGCTTCAACTACTATTGGTACACATCTAACCTCACAACCCTACCATTCTTCAATTAGTGACTCAAGAGCAGCAGCAGAGGAAGGAGAAAAGGGGATCCCTAAACATAGGGATAATTTATTAAATGGGATTATAAGGACCTTGAGAGATCATGAAGTCCAGTCCCCTGTGCTGAGGCAGGACCATGTAAACTTAGACCATTCCCGACAGGTGTTTGTCCAACCTGTTTTCAAAAACCTCCAATCAGAGATGACCCATACCTGCTGATCTGGGGTGGGGGGAATTAAAGTGTTAGCCGCCCCTGGAACAGCTCAAGTCACACCCCACCCCCAGGCAGACCCTCCCCTGGGCCTCAGTCTCCCCTCCTGGAAAGCAGCAGCCTCTTCCTGCAGCTCCCAGCTGTTGCTCCTGCCTCTCCCTGAGGGTCACAGCTCACAGCTCATAGGCTCTGGCATCTGCCAAGCAGGGAGGGGGCCTAGCTGCACCAAATGACCAAACAGGGCTGGCAAACCCTGGCAGAAATCTGGGCAGGGAGGCACATGACCCTGTGTGCTCCCCTATCCATCACCTCTGCCTCCAATGATGGGGATTCCACAACCTCCCTTGGAAGCTATTCCAGCGCTAAACTACCCTTATAGTTAGAAAGTTTTTCCTAATATTTCCCTTGCTGCAGATTACTTCTGTTACTTCTTGTGCTACCTCCAATGAACATGGAGGACAATTGTTCACCATCCTCTTTATAACAGTCCTTAACATATCTGAAGACAGTTATCAGGTTCTTCCTCAATTTGCTTTCCTCAAGACTAAACCTGCTCAGTTTTTTAACATTTCCTCATAGGTCAAGTTTTCTAAACCTTTTATCATTTTTGTTGCTCTCCTCTTGACTCCCTCCAATTGTCCACATCTTTCCTAAAGGTGCCCATAATTGGATGCAGTACTCAACAATGCCAGGTTGAGTGGGACAATTACCTCTCATGTCTTACATATGACACTCCAATTAATACACCCCAGAATATTAGGCTTTTTCACAACTACATCACATTGTTGACTCAGATTCAATCTGTGATCCTATGTAATCCCCAACTCCTCTTCAGCAATACTACCACGTAGGCAGTTATCCCCCATTTTGTGGCTTATACATTTATATATATATAATACATTTGATTTTTTCCTCCTAAGAGAAGTAGTTTGCACTTGTCTGTATTGAATTTCATCTTGTTGGTTTCTAATCCTGTCATCCAATGTGCTTGTAACCTCTCCCATCTTGATATCATCCACAAATTTTGTGAGCATCCTCTCCACTCCATCATCCAAGTCATTAATGAAAATATTGAATAGTACCATATCCTGGGTGACCCCTGCAGGACCCCACTAAATGCCCTTCTAGGATGACAGCGAACCATTGATAACTACTCTTTGAGTATGGTCTTTCAACTAGTTTTGCACCCACCTCACAGCAATTTGATCTAGACTACATTTCCCTAGTTTGCTTGTGAGAATGTCATGTGGGACTGTGTCAAAATCAAGATATATCAGGTCTACTCCTTACCTCTATCCAATAGGCCAAAAGAAGGAAACTAGGTTGGCTTGGCATGAGTTATTCTTGATAAATCCATACTGGCTTTTCCTTTTAACCCTATTATCCTCTAGGTCCTTACAAATTGATTGTTTAATAATTTGTCCCAGTCTCAAACTCTCCAATTTGGAGATTCACAGGATGACCATGTGACATTTTCTTGGGTATCAATATTTATTTTTAATTGCTTTCAATAATGTGTAGTAGTCAGTAGCAGTATTGTATTTATTTATTGTGGTGCACAATATTAGTTTAGTGTCATCTATACATTTGCTGGCTGCCGTTGTTTGTCAGACCCATAACTTTATTTCATATTTAATCACCACAATCTTTATTTGAAAATACTTCCTTGGTTATAATATATTTTCCATTTGCCCTACAGATCAATACATTTTTTTCTTTTGTTTTTAAACTATTCTGGTTTCAGGGGCAAAATACACCTCTACCCCGATATAACGCTGTTCTCAGGAGCCAAAAAATCTTACTGCATTATAGGTGAAACCGCGTTTTTTGAACTTGCTTTGATCTGCCGGAGCACGCAGCCCCCTCCCCCCGCCCGGAGCGCTGCTTTACCATGTTATATCCGAATTCGTGTTATATCGGATTGCGTTATAGCGGGGTAGAGGTGTATAACAAATTACTGTCTGTGTACCACTGCCCTCTACTGGACAAAGTCAGACCTGCTCAATTTTGTATCCTAGTTCCTATAATGTTAACATTTAAGTAATAAGACTTGAGTTATAGCAAGTGGCAGGGCCTGTGTTTTGAGGGCTACTTCTGCTCCCATTTGTGTCAGTGGCAAAACTCCCTACTCCGGTGATGCAGGATTAAGGGATTGGAGGAGAAGGATCTGAGTACCTTATTCCAGTGGCCCCAGTGTGCAGCAGAATGATGTCTATAACTTTCCCAGATGGCCACTGGGAAATATTACAATATTTGGGGAGTTTAAAAACAATCCCTGGAATATGTACTCCTCTGGCTGAAATAAATGATAACAGTATGAAACCCAAAACCACAACAGGTCATTCAGGATTCTTGAACAATTTTCATATTAATGCTATGTTAAGGAGAAAACTTGGTAGCAAATTTAAAAAAATAGCAAGAAACCGTGATTCAAACATATTTATCTTTCTTTTGCTGGGAAACAGTAAGATTGTTTTATTCAGTTCAGTACCAGTGACCTTGTTTTACATTTGTGTATTCCAGGGAGTAACCTTTTGTGCCATAAAAAATAGGCAAAAAATATTGAGAGAGAGAAGGGGCTAAATTCCCAGCTGGTGGAACAGATATGGTTTGATCAACGTTAATTGAGGCGTGCCCATTTACATTGGCAGCAAATTTGGCTCACAGTGAATGTGTAAGTGTGTTTAATTGGTCAAGAAAAAAAAGTCTCACTGAAAAATCTCCCTCTGCAATGGAGACTATAATATATAAATATAGAAACGGTTGTACAAAGCACTCTCATATATTCTGTAGGTAACAAGCTTGGCTGGCAGGGTCATAGATTACATGACCTACAATGTCTTTTCCATCTATTTCTATTATACACAGTTATTTTAGTAGCTATGTTTCTTTTCTCCTCTGCTAGGTAATAGCATTAAGAGTGGATCTGCCAGAAGAAACCATGGCTCTCAGACAGTTGTAAAAATAGAATGATGAATTCAGAGCACGTGGGTCGAGAGCCTCAGAATCTAGGCTTGGGGCAAGTTAAAAAAAGGAATTTAGACAAGGCTGTAATCGCTTTCCGTGGAAAACTCTGTTCTAGGGCCGTTGGTCTAATCGTGCTGAGAAAGGGGCGGTTCCAGAGTTGCATGTGCACTTGTTTACTACAGGCTGTAGGCCCTACCATGCTCTGTTGCCTTTCTGATTTGCTCTCATTCATTATTTCCTCTGCTTGTTTATTCTGCAGCATTTCTGGATCTCCCTACGGGGATCTGAAGAATCACATTAATGACTCGCCTATTTTATCGTACCAGACGAGACTGATGCTCCAGAGGCTATCTCCTTCAGGCACCTGAAACATGCAGCAAGGCGGTTGTGTGAAAAACAGTAAACAATCCCAAGCAAGCACTAAAAACGGCTTAGTGTAACCCTTTGTTTGCTGAAGACTTTTCAACAGAAAAGAAAATAGCTGCTAGCCAATGCTCCCATCACTGAACTACCCTGTACGTTTGAAAGCTAGGCCACTTTTTCACAACGTGCCATCAAAAAACTGAGCTCTTGAAACTTGTAGTCACTGCAGTGAGTTTGGGAGATCTCAGACAAATGCGGCTCTCTAACCTGAATTAAGACCCACATAAAATCCTGGGGCCAGATCCCCTGTTTAGCTCCATTGAAGTAGTTGATTTACATTTGAGAGAAATATGTACGTGGCTGGTTTCAGAGTAGCAGCCGTGTTAGTCTGTATCCGCAAAAAGAAGAACAGGAGTACTTGTGGCACCTTAGAGACTAACAAATTTATTAGAGCATAAGCTTTCGTGGGCTGTAGTCCACGAAAGCTTATGCTCTAATAAATTTGTTAGTCTCTAAGGTGCCACAAGTACTTCTGTTCTTCTTTCTATGTACGTGGCTGTTAACATTCAAGCTAAACCACCTCTCATCCTTATAGAGGGCTTTTATCAGTATTTGCAGGATTATGTGGGAAGCTTACACAGACACATACACAAACATACACCCACGCAGAGCCTGTACTATGAACTATAGAGCATAAAGCAAGCGCATTAGCTTCCATCCATCAGAACTGCTAAAAGAAAAAAAGATCTTTAACCTTCAACTCTTAAAACAGGATAGCAGCTTTTGGGGGGGAGGGGAAGGGGTAGTTCACTTTAAGAAAGCTAGTTGTATGTTTCTCATTTCATATAAGATGAAGGAGTGTTTTGAAGGGGTGGGGAAAGCAACATCCAATGTCTCTTTTGAAAGAGTCATTCCATGTATATCAGAGTATATCTGTTAAGTCAGTGCAGGATAGGCCCACATGGAAAGCTGTATTCTGCTGCTGCTAGCTATGGATTTTCCGTGGGCATCCTGAGACTGAAGCCTTTAGACCAGAATCCTGCCATGTTTTGAAAGGAGAAAATTAAAAAAAGCTTAACCATTCCGTTTTTTAAAAAATCTAAAATAGCATCTAAAGTTATGTGACGGCTGCATCTGTGCATGGAGCAGGATTTGGCCCTTAGTATGGTTTGTATTACATTAAAGGTGATTTGTCTGATTTTTAAATTGTAGTTTATTTTGGTGAAATAAAGTGCAAGCAATACAGCATTTATTACAAAATGAATCTTTTGCTCATATGAAGCTAGTACGATAATGGTCCTGAGCGCTGTTATCTTGGCGTAGGTGCACATTCATACATATTCATATATTTTTCTTCCCCTCCAATCTTGTTTCTAAGGAAAGCCAGTAACATAGCACAATTGCTGTGCACTCCAGAGATGTACTGTGGTTTCAATTGCACTGGAAAACATGCTGATTCCCAAACTGTACTAATAGATATCCCTTTACAGTTACAAGAGGTCAGGACGGTTATTGCTGTCTTTGCTGATTTACAACCCCTTTCCATAGACCTCTAAACAAACATAGTTTAATTAGATCAATAACGATCAAAGTTACTTCAGGCAGAAACAACTCTCAGTTCCTTTAATAACTGTGAAGCTTGAATCCTCTGCCTCCAAACGGGGAGGAGGGGGACAAAAAAGAGAGACCCTTGGGATTTTTGCCAGCCATCATCATTTTAAAATAGTTTTGTTGTTCTTCCTAGTTCAATATGCTCAGTACAATCATAATATGTCTTTGATATTGGACACTGATATTGATCTGGGTGCATCTGTCTCTCTCTCAGCAGCTGATAATGACAGCACACGTGATTTCCTGTTATTGAAGACCCACAGACATTTCTGGAGCCAGAGCTTAGCAGCTCTGGGGCTCCTTTCCCATCAGCAGCCCAGTGTCCAAAGCTCTTATTGCCTTTCAGCTGACATAAGTCGGATACACTGGCAGCCCTGCTGAGTTGTAAACAACTTGTTTACCTCCTCAGTGTAATCTCTCTCTGCTCCGATTGGCTCCAGCGGCATAAAGAGAGCATTAAAATACCCAGAGCTCATAGGCTGTTATGTAGAAAACAACCCTAAGCAAAAGTGCCTTATCATGCTCTCGCTTTCCAAGGCAGATGATGTTATTTATACCTGTTGTTTGCACTTGCAGCCAAGCAGCTCTGCCATAGTATGTGGTAGCTTTGAAGAAAGCATCAAACTTTTCCATCTTCTAGCATGAAAATGTATTGTGGGCCGAATGCCACTCATCTTGCAAGTCTGTATTTGGGACAGGCAAGAAACCCAGCTTTCTTTTGATATGCAGTTTACATTGTAATATACAAAAGTGATAGGTGGTGTGCATCAGAAAGCCTGAAATGCCCTGCAAGTAAAATCAATACTTCAACATAAGGCTGGAGAACAGAGTGAAACCCTAAGGATAAAATCATAATAAGAGAACTCTGGAATCTGAATGGAAAAATCTGGCCTGTGAAGTCCTGGGTATATTCTCCCCCATCCCTCCCTCCCTCCCTCCCTCAGTTCCTGTCCAGGACTTTAGAACAACCACAGAGGACACTGGCCCAGTTAAAAGAAATCACAGGTTTTCTGTCCCGGCTAGTGGAAGCTAAGGGTCTAGCCCATTGTCTGCATGGGGGAAATGGCTGTGAAGTGGTAATAGAATGCCTCCTCTTTGCACTGGTATAAATGACTACAGGAGAACAGAGCAAAGATGAAGTGAGCTCCAAGGTCTTCCTCCTGCTCCAGTTGAAATCGAAGGCAAAAATCCCTTTGATTTCAGTGGTGCAGAGTCAGGGTTTAAGAGACGATTTGGGGAGTTTGGTCAGCAGTGGCTGCTCATGCGGCACAGATGTAATGCTGTATATCCCAATACTGAGTCTCTGCTTTGATTCCAGGAGCTCACAGTAATCTGAGACCCAGTGTATCCCTACAGATGGTCATACCATTCCTGAAAGTTTCCCTTCTGCATTGCAGTATGGAACAAGTACCAGAGAGTCATTTTTTTCTGATGCTGTGATACTGTTTGCTCTGGTATTGGTTTTGAAACACTTGTGGAAAAGATGTTATGTCAGGAAGTAGTGCGGGTTCAAACATAATTAGATATAATGTACCAATGAATTCCCCACAGAGTATTCTGAAAAGTGCTTGCTGACCCAGTTTGGCTAAAGGTTTGAAATGAGATAAAGTAACTGAGTTATTTCTGGTGCTCATGGATGAACCTAGAAATATGCTTCAGCTGAGTACCCAGAAGTTTAGGTGAAAATATGAACTTGATCCAAACTTTTCTCAAATCTCTTTGATGTTGAAATTGAACTAGAAATCAGATAAGCTCACACTTACATGAAGTTTCTAGTATTTCTGATCTTGGCCTGGATGGAAATACAGTAAGAATAGTCTCTTCTCTCTTGCTATATTTTGGTACCTTTGCTGCCATCTAAAAGTGGGGAGGCACATTCAAAGTAAAGGGAAATAAGCAATTGTAATGTTTTGGTTTCAGGTTTTTTTTAGGCAAAGTTTTTGGACCTTTTGTGGATCACCCCCACCCTATTTTTTAGGATTTTTTAATCCAATTAATAACGGTCATCAGAAATATAGAAATGAACATGACTGAAAGTTTGAGCTAATGAGAAGCAATGTGGTCTACTGGTAGGGGACCAGGAATCAGAACAACACCCAGATTCTCTCTGTACCTTACCTGTGCTCATCATCACTGTGTTGGCTGCACACCTACTGGGTTTTTTTTCCAACTCTGCTACTGGCTTGCTCTGTGACCTGGAGTATGTCACTTAACTTCTCTGTGTCTCACTTTGCTCATCTGTAAAAGGGAGGTAACAACATCTTCCTTTGTAAACATCTACCTTTGACGCAATTCATTTGATGAGATTCATATGACAGTCACTATATTGTATTTGGATTTTTTTTTTTTTTATTGGCTGGAAGACTATTTTCCTGCTTCCTTTTTTCTGCTTTCATCAGGGTCATTTACTCATAAAAGAGCAAAGAAAACACTGCAAAGCTAGAGGTGGAAAAATGAAACATTAAAAACACTTTCAATAAGTCCATAAACATATTCCTAAGGGTATAGCACAACTCACTTTTAGGTAGTGAAATCATTTCTTGCTCCAATCTGGAGTAGTGAAAAATTAGTTTCTCACTTGTAAATAATAATTTGTCTTTTTACGCTCTAGTAAGTCTGCCCCCTTTAACAAAAGAAAAACATCCAGTTATTGAGATTTGTTTTTCCATGTGGTTTGTAGTGATATGGTTAGGAGAGGTACATAATAAATTAATAATAGGAAAATGGAGAATAGATAAATACAGGTCAAGATCACATCATGCATAAATGGAGGTCTAGTAGCTGTATATTTCATACTCGCTGTTCATACCACTTTATTTATTTATTTATGTATTGCCCTCTGAGGAGAAAGAAAGGAGGCCTTTAATAGATTTTTATTTCTTTAGTCTGTTCTAAATTTGTCTCCATTCTGATTCTTCTCAATGTTCTGATGAACACTTTCATGGCAATAACAAAGTACAGTTAAACTTGCATAGCTACCTTCATGACTCAAGAGCCAGTGGTCATTTTAACTCCATCAAAAATGTTTGCTACAGAAATCAAGGAGAGTTGTATAACAATGGGCCTATGTGAAGAGCACTTTCAGCAGACAGAGCGGAAAGGGAATTCCAGAAAAATCACTTTACCTTTTGTCTGAATCAGAGGCATGATGCTAAGTAGCTATCCAATGTTTGTTAAAAGACAATGAAAGTGTTCTATAGAATTCCGATCAGAGCATCTACCTATAAAGAAGAGTAAAAACGCAACATATTAGAGTTTCTTTTATGTGATTTAAAATTAATTAATCAGCTAGGATTTACTCTTGAGACTAACACAGACAGATAGCTTCTAAGGTCTATGAGAATCTCTCCAGAGTTAGCAGTCTCCTCACTGACCACAGCTGGAGCGGACTGTATTTTAAAAGCTCCATAGCTGCCTCTTGCCCTGTGGAGGGAATCAGGGGGCTGGGATACGCTGGATGTCACTGGACCCATTTGGTTGTATATGATGGAAAAAAGAAGATGAGTCATATAGTTTGAGGCCAGAAGGGACCACCAGACCATCCGATTTGACCTCCTGTATATCACAGGACACCAATACCACCCAGCACCTGCACTCTAAACCCAACAAACAAAATTAGACCAAAGTATTACAGCGCACAGGAGACTAGATCATTATGTGCCACGGGCAGAATAGGAGGCACTGAGGTGCACTGGTGCTTGAGACCCCTGCAATAGCAAGAAAAAGATTAAGTGAGATACACCCAGATAATCCTGCCAAGTGACCTGCACTCACACACTGAAAAGGAATGTGAAAAACCCCCAAGGTCACTGCCAATCCAACCTGGGAGAAAATTCCTTCCAACCCCACATATGGTCATCAGTTAGAAGAAGAACCTGCTAGCCAAGCACCTGAGTGAGAGAATGCTTGATGCCACCTCAGAGCACTGGCCCAATGAGACCAGTATCCCACCTCCAGCCATGGCCATCCCTGATGCTGAAGAGGATGGAGATGTAAACAAAACAAAAACTCTCCAGAATAAATGGTGGGGGAGAATCCCTTCCTAACCCCTGCTGGTGACTGGCTGAAATGCCGAAGAATGAGCTTTTAAGAACATAAGACGTACACCAGAAATGAGCCCCAGGGATGTTGAGCTCTGCCCTCTACCATCACAAGCAATCCTTACAATTGGACTCCGAAATTTGTCCAACTTGCTCTCCAAACAAAGTTGTTTACCTCCAGCCTGAATTTGTTCATGGCCAATTTATATCCATTTGTTCTTGTGCCAACCTTGTCCTTTAGCTTAAAGAGCTCTTCACCCTCCCTGGTATTTACCGCCACTCCCCCCACCCCTCCATGTATTTATAGAGGGCAGTCATATCCTCTGTCAGCTCTCTTTTTGTGAGACTAAATAAGCCAAGGTCTCCCAATCTCCTCTCATAAAATAGGCCCTCCATTCCTTTGATCATCCTAGTAGATCTTCTCTGCACCTGTTCCAGTTTATATTCATCTTTCTTGAATTTGGGTGACCAGAATTATACAGAGGAGTCCAAGTGAGCTCTTACCAGTGCATTGTTCAAAGCCATTGATATTTCTCTATTTCTTCTGGAAAATCCTCACCTAATACATACTAGGATGTAATATATCCTTTAGCCATTAGATTCCAAAATGTTCAGACAGCTAGACTATGTGTAGGTGCTTGGCTTAGAAAAATAAAATTATTTAGAAATGCGAGGAATTCTGGATACCAAATGGTTAACAAGCATGTACAGATTTAGAACTTCATATGTCTAAACAGACAAAGTCCCCAATTAGTGTAAAAGGGTGCCAATGTCCAAATCATTTTATTCTCTGCCCAGCTCACATCAACAGCCAAGGGTTATTGATCTTCTACATGAAAACAGAGATACCTCTCAAATGGAAAGGTAGTTGTTCATAGCCTAGAACATCATCTTTTTTTCCTTTTAGAGAAATGTAGAAAAATATGGGCATAAGTAGAGCTGGTCAGGAATTTTTGACAAAAAATTTTTTCATCAGAAAATGCTGATTCATCAAAACTAAAACTTTTTCATGAAAATGTACCAGTTTTGGCTAAATTTTCATCAGGGAGGTTTCTCAGGTCAAAATGAGAGACAGCAATCACCCCAGAATAGCTAATAGCCCAGAAGTTAGGGGAGTACACCTGGGATGTGGAAAACCCAAGTTCAAATCTTTGCGCCAAATCTGACACAGTAAGGATTTGAACCTGGGTCTTCCACACCCCATAAGAGTGGCCTAATCACTGGCCTACAAGCTATCCTGGACTCTGTTTTTCCTTCTCCCTGTGTGTGTTTTTGTTTGTTTGTTTGTTTTTGTTTTTTTTTGGTGTGTCTGTGAAAAATTTGGAAAAGTCTTGTTTTCATTCCAAAGCAGAATGAAAACAAATGTGAAACCTCAAATTCTTTTTCATGAAACAGAATTCTTGTTTTCTAGCCAGTCCTATGCATAAATCATTTTGCTTTCAGGAAGGGGCCAAGAATTCGCCACTGGCCAACTCTTCATTTCACCACTGCCTGTTCTCTGTATTATAGGTGTAGCTCTCTTAGTTGCCCTTAGTAGCATCAATGTGACTTTTTCTTGGGTCAAAAAATGTTGGCTTCTTTGAGGCTCCCATCAGTGCTGTTCTATGGATCGTTCAAACAGGGATGAATTATGATTGGCACTTTTCATCTCCCAATCTGCTCCTTTTCCAAAGGCTAAGCACATAATTTCTGCATCACATTTATTCATCAATGGCCTTTGAATTGAAAATCTGAATTACTTCAAAACTTGCACTTTCATTGTGCTGGCTATCATAACGGGAGAGATCCAGTTTAGCTACGGCACCAGCCCAGGTGAGAAGGCTAGCTGAGCTGGCAAGACTCTGTGATTCTGGAGAGCCATTTTGAGCTTCAAGGGAAGGATCCCATTGGCCTCAGGGTACTTTATACAAGCCCAAGGAACTCTTCCAAGTGGTGAGGAAACTGTGGCAGGACAATGCACATAGGTGTATTTGTTATTTTGTACAGCTCTGTGTATTTCTTATGCTGCTAAGTTGAGAGTAATGGTGTTTAAGAATCCTGTGTAAAGTCTGTCTGTGTGTCTGATGGCTTTCACTACTGCATATTCTTCACAAGGTAAATTGTAAACCAGAAGGCTCACACCTTTGATGGGATTCTGGGGAAGATCCAAGTCCTGCTGGGGAAGGCTGGAGGAGATGTCACCAATTTCAGGGGCAAGGCAATTGGATTTTGAGGTCCCCACTGCCAGGAATGGTGTCAAACACCAGGTCTGTACTGGAGTGTATGCCTCGAGTCCCAAATCCAGGAACAGTGCCTAAACTCTGCCCTTCCCCAGCAAGGTAAGTTCATGGGGTAACATGGGGTTACCAGCAAGGTAACATGGTGTTCCGTGTTTGGATCCCCTCACAGCAGTTTGGTAAGTGTCCAACAGGGGTAGCTCAACTAAATCTATGAGAACATGGTACAAAGGGAAGAAGTATCAAAATCTACAAGTGATGGAAAATGCTGAAATATCTGAATAGACACAAAGATTAATAGACTTTAAGGTCAGAGGGGACCATTGTGGTCATCTAGTCTGATATCCTGAACATTGCAGGCCACAAAACCTCACTCACCCACTCCTGTAAAGACCCATAACCTCTGGATGAGTTACTGAAGTCCTCAAATCATGTTTTAAAGACTTCAAGTTACAAATACACCATTTACACTAGGTTAAACCTGCAAATGACCCATGCCCTGTGCTGCAGTGAAAAGTGAAAAAACCCGAAGGTCTCAGCTAATCTGACCCTCAGGGAAATTCCTTCCCAACACCAAATATGGTGATCAGTTAGACCCTGAGCATGTGGGCAAGACCCCAAAACACATCAGACTGTGGTTCCCTAAAAAAAGAGTAAATATGTACCTTACACTTACATGTGGCTCTGTGTCTGTCCCCCCCAGTGGCTGGATCACAAAGCAGTTTGACAGGTTTCAGAGTAGCAGCCGTATTAGTCTGTTCAAGTGACATCATCATAGGACCTAATCACATCAGCCATACCATCAGGGGCTCGTTCACCTGCACATCTACCAATGTGATATATGCCATCATGTGCCAGCAATGCCCCTCTGCCATGTACATTGGCCAAACCGGACAGTCTCTACGCAAAAGAATTAATGGACACAAATCTGACATCAGGAATCATAATACTCAAAAACCAGTGGGAGAACACTTTAACCTGTCTGGTCATTCAGTGACAGACCTGCGGGTGGCTATATTACAACAGAAAAACTTCAAAAACAGACTCCAACGAGAGACTGCTGAGCTGGAATTGATATGCAAACTAGACACAATCAACAAAGGATTGAATAAGGACTGGGAATGGCTGAGCCATTACAAACATTGAATCTATCTCCCCTTGTAAGTATTCTCACACTTCTTATCAACCTGTCTGTACTGGGCTAGCTTGATTATCACTTCAAAAGTTTTTTTTCTCTTACTTAATTGGCCTCTCAGAGTTGGTAAGACAACTCCCACCTGTTCATGCTCTCTGTATGTGTGTATATATATCTCCTCAATATATGTTCCATTCTATATGCATCCGAAGAAGTGGGTTGTAGTCCACGAAAGCTTATGCTCTAATAAATTTGTTAGTCTCTAAGGTGCCACAAGTACTCCTGTTCTTAAAGCAGTTTGAGTCTGCTCTTTCGAAAGCTAGGTCTTTTAGCTCAGGCAGTTGCGGTTCATGCTTTTAGATGCAGGCATCCACAGCTCAGTCTCCACTACTGACAGCCCTCCCCCTACTGTCCTGTTACAGAAGGCAAAATAAGTGGCTGAAAAGTAGCTTCACAAGAGCCTGCTCAAAAAGCTAACGGTGCTGCGGGGATAGGGAAGGAGAGAGAAAAGAACTTACACTGTAAATGGAGACTAGAAGAGGAAACAAACAGGAATCTACAGTCAGTGAAGACTGAAAGGTGTGGAGTTAAAGGGGTAGCTTTACGTTGTTGGATGCCAAGTAATTTTGTTTTAAAAATTACTAAAAATATTTAGTTTAGAAATATTTAAGTCGAGAAAGAAGAAATGGTAGTAGGCCAGCCAGCTCTGACTAACTCTTTCTCTTACTGCCAGCTCAGGGATGTGGCTCCCACTATTTAATCACAAGGGTTTATTTTACATACCACAGAGGATGCCATGATCAAGAACAAGCAAAATAATCACAATTATTAAACCGGGCTTATTTTGTTATTATTAAAGAAAGAAAAAGAAAACATGAAATTCCAAATCTGACCAAACACAAATGATTTTAGGGGAGGTGGACCTGTTGTTTATTAATAAAAAACACGCCAGTTCAGAGCTGTCAAACTAAGCAATCTTAACTATGAAACCAAAGAAAATACATAAATCAGTTACTGAGAAGAAGCCATTTAAGATGCTGTCTTGAGACAGGCTAATTAGCCAACATTAAGAATTTTAAATTCAATTAAATCCCACTATTTCTCTGTATAGCCTCTGTCTCCTCTCCAGGAACACAAGGTCTAACCACTTGGTGATTAACAGGGGAAACTGTTAGTCTTTTAAGTTACAACCGCACTTCAATATCCCAACAAAATCATTACAAGAGTTTTAAATCTAATCCCTTGCCAGTGTTTTAGCTCACTTCCTCTCACCAGTTCATGTTGAAGTCTTGGAGAGTTTTCCTGGGTTGGTTTCTTCTTGAGGCTTCTCTGTTTTTCTTATCAGTCAGTGGCAGCTTGCTTCTAGAGATGGAAGAAATGAGTTGTGAAGTGCTTGTTGTCTAAGCAGAATAGCAGGGGGTGTGAGTTGGGGTGCTCACTTCAAAGTCTTTTCTACCCTTCTTATTTTCATGAAATTGTGGGAAAACACACCTCTTTCATGATTGGTTAGATTCAAGTTGGTTGCTGTCATTCCGTTCCTTCAGGGTTGGCTTAGGTGACAATTTTAGCTCCTGAATATGCAGGCTGTTTAATGAATATCCAACATTTCTTTAATTGTCTTAGTTGTTTTTGTGGCCAGAAAGATCCAGATAACTTTTAAAATTAGTTTTAATGCCTTCTTTTTATTCAGTCCATTTTCTGAGATTTTTTGTTTACTTTTATTAGAGTTTGACAGGAAATGAAATTATGTTTTCAAAAAGTCCAAACACTCCTGTTCTTTATATAAGAGTTTTTAGTTTTCAAAACAGCCTGGTAAAAGTAAGTAAGTCTTACAAAATTGTTAGCCTAAGTTGTTGACTATACATGGCAATTTTTGGAATGATGAGTTTCCTGTCTTCCTGTGTTGGGTGAGGGTTTGCTTGAACACTGCCAGTAATTAATTCATTAATTCCCCATTAGTATATATATTCTATGCTTATATAGCTACTTACATCAGTAATTAGTCTAGCATCAAATAACCTTGCTACAGTTGTATATAATACCTCTTACTAGTCAAATAACAATGATATCAGAACGTTATTATATGAAGGCTTGCATTTAGATACAAAATATTTGCAAATAAATATATTAAAAGAAACATATGTCATCTTAAGCATTTGAGAAAGAACAAATGTTTTCCCCTTTAAGCCTAAACATGAATTGGAAGTAGCCAGTATCTTCTGTACAACATTTCTCACCATAAATATTCTCCAAGTTTAAAGAATGAAGACTTTAGTGTGTTTACAAAATAATCAATTTCAATACGGATATTTCTAACATTCTTTATTTTTTCTTTGAAAAGAAATGGGGGGATGGCATAGGCCCACTTTATCTCTAGATTTATGCTAACACAACTTTGCATTCCTTTCACAGTCAGGTTTCTTCCTAAAAGTGTTTACATGGTTTGTCTGCTTGATGTTTGCTTGTGGTTGGGAGCTAGAAGAAAAAACCTTCTGTAATTTCTTTGATTAGCTTTGGAGAGACAAGGTAGGTGACAATAATATCTTTTATTGGACCAACTTCTGTTGGTGAGAGAGACAAGCACTGGAGCTCTTCTTCAGGTCTGGGAACCATACTCAGTATCATAGCTAAATATAAGATAGAACAGATTGTTTAGCATAGTAGTTAACACATATTTCAAGGGGCTATTGATGCTGGAGAGCTGTTTGCAGGCGAGAAGAGGGGGTTCAAGAAAGATTTTTTTTCAGGATCATTTCCCAGACCTGAAGCAGAACTCTGTGTAAGCTTGAAAGCCTATCTCTCTCATCAACAGAAGTTGGTCCAAAAAAAGATTATTACCTAATCCACCTTGTCTCTCTAATATCCTGGGACCAACATGGCTACAATATCACTGCAAACAATGCTTGATTTGCTTCAACATGTTTTAACATAATTAGTGTAACCATGTGTATTGTTATAGCCAGGCTGCTTGGAAATAGAACATTCTTGTAGCTGTGTCTGAATATTCAGTAAAGATGCAAACAAGTTTGTAATGACTTTAAAAAATAAGTTATAACAATTTTACTGATATAAATTTTGTATCAATATTGAGGTCTCTCCCTCCAAAAAAGGGAAAAGAGAAGGATAGTTTTTAAAAATACAGTAAAAGGTTGGTAAAACAGAATGAGTTCATGGTAGCTAAGGCTAATTAGAAAGAATGGCCTATACCAGGGATCGGCAACCTTTGGCACGCGGCTCGCCAGGGTAAGCACCCTGGCAGGCCGGGCTGGTTTTTTTACCTGCCGCATCCACAAGTTTGGCCGATTGCGGCTCCCACTGGCTGCGGTTCATCACTCCAGGCCAATGGGGGCTGCAGGAAGCAGCGCGGGCCGAGGGATGTGCTGGCTGCCGCTTCCCACCGCCGATCCCTGGCCTATACAAATATATCAAGGCAATTACAAATCAACAAATGCAGCAAACCTCAAATTCAAGCCCCAGGCTTAATACAAAAATATATACCCATTCAGTGACAGAGGAAACTTGGAAATCAGTAATATTGTTTGTGACATGCATACATTCATTTGTGTCTCCCAGGAATTAAATTCTCAAAGAGTATTTCCCGGAGCTCAGGGCTTCTGCTCTGCAGGTTTGAAAATATTTACCAGAGCTCTGCTCCGGACAGCTCCAACTGAATTTAAGCCCCGGTGTCTCCTCTCAGTGCCCTTGCTTCACCCACTGCTTTAGCTCAGGGAGATTTTCCCAGACACTTAGAATTTGTACTTGTAAATAGGATAGGGTTTTATAGGATCAAGCTAACAGGTTAACTAGGGTTTTACAGGATGGACTAACTGGCTCAGATAAAATAAGAACCAGACTGAACTTTTGCCAATCCCTTGAACCAAATCCAATCTGAAATTTACTGAAGGTTTGAAAACCTTTGGCTAATGTTTTGCCAGCCACACAAATACCACTCCAAAGATCCTTTTTCAGTGAACCCACTCTCCCACTTAGGGTATGTCTACACTGCAGATGGGAGCAAGCCTCCCTATTCGGGTTGAAATTTGCTCTAGAGGGCTCAAGCTAAAAATAACAGTGTGGACATTGCAGCTCGGGCGGCAGATTGGGCTGTCGAGCCCACCATACCTCCTGGGTTTGAGCTTAGGTGGCTAGTCCAAGTTTCTGCTAGAGCTGCTCTCTCAAGCCATGGTAGCATGAGTCTATCTACCTGGGCTGGGAGGCTCGCTGCCAGCTGCAATGTAGATATACCCTTAGTGGTCATGTTAACCTCTACAGGAGGAGCCTCCAGAGAGTGTTATCCCCCCGAGGACATAGAATAGCAATCTATAGGTAGAATGAAAAAAGTGTGTAACACCAAGCATGAAATCCTGTCCCCATTAAAGTCAATGGGAGTTTGGCCACTGGCTTCATACGAGACAGGATATCAGCCCAAAGTGGGAGAAGAATTGTACAGGATGGTCCAAAGATAAATAACTAGTAAGAATGGGGTGAAATTGAGTAAAGGTAAATATCTTCTAAAGCTGAACATCAGGAAAGAGTGAGCTCTCACATGGTATGAAGATATCACAAGGAAAGCAGAAGAAGCTACTTAAAACGAGAATGAAGTTTTAGATAACAAATTCAGTTTCAGACATAATTTGTCCATTTTGGATTTGGATAATCCACTCTTTTTTTTAAAAAAATCATTCATCCATCTGAATAACTTGTGTTGATATGTCTATTAAAGATATAGCATTTGGATATTTGAAAGCTGGATATTTCCAGAATGCATACAAATGGAATTTGGATAACCGAAAAGTAAGCAAAGCACTTCTTTTTGTAAATGTTGTGAAATATTATCCAGAAAGAAACGCTGACCTCTTGTTCATTTCCTCTCCTCGGATATGGGCAAAGCACTCAGGAACATAGTGTTTTTGGCACAACCACTATTTGTAGGGTCTTGCACAGGATGATAAAATAGAATCTAGAGCTGGAAAAGGTCTGTCTGCCTGATTCTGATCTCAAACCGGTTTTAGATTGATGTAACTCTATTGACTTTGATGGAGTTCCTCATGATTTACATCAATGTAGGAGCATTCAGAATTGGGCCCAATGACTCTGACACCTTGAGTCAGGACTTGGAAGAGGCCCCCAATTCTAATTTCATTCACACTGGTATAAGTCTGCAGTAATACCACTAAGCCAACTCTAGGGCGGAAGCTATTAAGGAAGAGGCACTTAGCCCAGGAGCAAGTTTTTAAAGCATGGCTTTATTACTTTTGGATTCTCTTTCCTAAAACGATGGAAAAAATAATGTTTTTGTTTAGATGGAAAATGATTAAATTCTGCCATGAGCTTGGCAAGCCCATTGCATCTACCCACAACATTCCTATGGGCAGAACTGCACTGTCGTTTTATTGCAAAGCTGCTTCCAGGCAAATCATCCCCTGGGACAAGAGTGCAGCTTCTACTGCCGGGTAGCTTAGGCACTCCACTGGGTCTAACTTGGAACAGAGAGATCCTTCAAACTTCGGAATCCTCTGTTGGATGTCTTCACATAAGGCAGAGTTAAATGAAATGTTACCTGGTGCAAATAGGATTGTGGGATTCCATAATAATTGTCTCCGTGAATTTTATATCAAATATGTTCAGTTTATAAGTACAGAGATTTTTTTTTTCTAAATGCTGGTCCTGCATATTTAGCCTGGGGTCTGAAAGTTCAAGCTGGATTTTTTCCTGCTCGTGCTGAGTCACTCAGGAAGGTCCGAATTACACCTTTAATGGTGGGCACAGATATAAATGACAGGCAATGAGTAGGTAATTGTGCTGATGATGCACAGGAATGAATGGAATCTAGTTTACTCTCTCTTAGTTGTGTTGACTGTACAATGCAAAAAGAAGTCAAAAGCATGGTGCATTCCTTCCGAACCACTAAATCATTGTATTTCATAAGCGTAACTCTGGGCATAATCTGGCTAAAGTCAGTAGCTAAGGCACAGGATGTACACAGAGAACAGAGCTGTTTTTACAGAGCTGTTTTTCAGAGAAAAATTACACTGGTATTTTTTTTAAACTACTTGTTTATAAGTTTTTAAGGGTCCAAGTGTTCATTAGAAACAGAAAAGACTTGTTTGTTATTGCATTGTTTAGCCACTATATCATGTTACTAGAATATTTTTGTAATGGATGTTGTAACTATAGTAACATTCTTTAATGAATAGATAGCACATTAGTAACTAGCCTAACATGGCTTTGCAGAAATAGGACTCAAATAGACCAATTTGTCAATTTACCTTTTTATTAAATGGATATTTATTTTATTAGAAGAAGCCATTTCTTGAACTCTTTGTTTGCTGGTTTTTGACCACTCCATGTTTGCTGGTTTACATTTTGAACATTCCAAGCCATATTTCCAGGGCATCACAAAACAGCACGTACTGTACCAGTAGGGGGAAAAAATCATTTTTTATTTATGGACACTCAGTTTTCAGCTGTTTTTTTCTTACATTTTGTCCTATTTGAAAGTAACTTCTTTGGCAGTTTATATAAATAAAAGCCAGTTTTTACATGCACATTTTACTAGATATTTAAATATCTCGGATAACGAGTCTTAAAATATTTATTTCATTTAAAATGTTTACTTTCTGGACATCATGCAAACTAAGTGGGTGATCTTGCTCCCACTGAAGTCAGTTCCCAGGCCAATGGGGGCTGCGGGAAGCGGCACGGGATGAGGGCTGTGCTGGCCGCAGCTTCCCGCAGCCCCCATTGGCCTGGAGCAGCGAACCGTGGCTAGTGGGAGCCACATTTGGCCACACCTGTGGACGTGGCAGGTAAACAAACCAGCCCAGCCTGCCAGTGTGCTTACCCTGGCAAGCCATGTGCCAAAGGTTGCCAACCCCTGAACTAACTTTTCAGTGAAGACCAGGCCTCAGTCTCTAAAGGGAGTACAACTTGAATTTTTCAGGAGTCAATATTAATTTTATTTTCAGTGTGGCAGAACCTAAGAGCCAAGTTATGGAGCAAAGCATACAGATTGAATGGTCTGTGGACACCGGAACTTGCATTCCATCCTCACTAGGCTGAGGGTCAGCATTCACAGCCCAACCACCTGCAGTCATTCATGTAGGCAGAGGCGCCGTATTGGGGAGGGGCACGCGGAGTCATGTGCCCCCTCCACCAAGATTTATTGCTTGGCTTGTACTGAGCATGCTTACACAGACTGAGCATGCTCAGTAACACTGCTGAAGCTGGCTGCCTTCACTCTGTCCTTTCCCCACCCCACTATCGGCAGCACAGATCATCTCTGCATGTAGGGTATGAGGAAAAATGGGAATATGACTCAATGCTCTCCCACTAAAAAGGGTTTGGGACTATGGTTGGAGCCAGTGGGTATAATCCCATCTTGCCCTCTTCCTTCCCCTTTATGTCCCAGGGAAAAGAGAGCCCCCATCTGACTATGCCATACTGCAGACACGAGTGGCTGACACAGAGTGGTGCACTACCAATGGGGCTCTGTGTCACAGTGGGTGTATTTAATTATAATGCAAACACTTTACTTTTAGGTACTGTGACCCATACTTGTCAGTCTATGACCACAACTCAGCAAGCATCCATGAAAGATGAATTGGTTTCTATTGAAATTGTATATGTTCAATCAATCACCATACATTTCTCCAGGCATAAAAAATTCTTTCAGGCCTTAAGATTCTCACAGCAAATTAATACGTCCGTTTTCTTTTTCCTTGGGATGCTCTGAGTCACAAAGAGCCTACTCATCTATTTCATCTATTGTGTGTCAGTTTGCTCAGAAGAGGATGAAAAGAAAAGAGGAAGATGAGAGGCAATTTGAGAGAGAAGAATCATATCAAAACATTTCCACCAGTCCTTCAAATCCAACCCAGTTCCTAATGCCATTCTAATTTCTCTTAAAGGGTTAAGAAAGAGAAAAAGTCAGAAACAGTAAATGTAGGGGGAGGGAGTGGCAGATAGCAATCTGGTGTCAGAGCAACCTGGAATCTGTACTCAGCTCTCTGTCCTGAAGGCTAGCAGTGGGTGGCTATACATCAAGTCCTGTGAGGTGTGGAAACAAAGAGCTGCTCATGTGACCCAAACTAGCCAATGCACGGAGAAGAAGCTGTGATTGGCTCCAAATGGAGACATCACCAACTCTCCTCATCTGGACTGAAATACACCATGATCTCCCATCTCCTCTGAGGCAGGATGAGGAAAATCCTGTTGCACAGAAGCTCAGAACTAGTATAAGTGATATATGGTAGGTCCCGTCACACAAATTTAGTATTATCTTTAGTAAGATTATAAAGTAACTGTTGCTATAACATATATAGACTAGGAATGTCAAATGATTAAAAAAATTAATTGTGATTAATCGCAGTTTTAATCGCACTGTTAACCAATACTAGAATACCACTTTATATTTATTATAAATAAATGTTATTTTACATTTTCTAATATACTGATTTCTATTAATATATAGAATACAAAGTGTAGAATGCTCACTTTACATTATTATTATTAATTATATATTTTTGCACCGTAAAAAAAGTTAACAGATAGTGCAATCTACAAGTCGAACATGAAGGGGCATATGAATGGTTAGCGCATCTGGCACATATAAATACCTTGCAATGCTGGCTACAACAGTGCCATGTGAATGCCTATTCTCACTTTCAGGTGACAGTGTAAATAAGTAGTTGGCAGCATTATCTTCTGCAAATGTAAACAAACTCGTTGTCTTAGCTACTGGCTGAACAAGGTGTAGGACTGAGAGGACTTGCCGGCTCTAAAGTTTTACATTGATTTGTTTTTGAGTTATGTAAAAAAAATAATTCTACATTTGAAGATGCGCTTTCATACTAAAGAGACTGCACTACAGTACTTGTACGAGGTGAATTGAAAAATACTATTTCTTTTGTTTATCTTTTTTACAGGAAAGTATTTGTAATAAAAAATAACAATATACACTGAGTGCTGTACACTTTGTATTCTGTGTTGTAATTGAAATCAATATATTTGAAAATGTAGTAAAACATCCAAAAATGTTTATAATAAATTTAAATTGGTACTCCATTATTGTTTAACAGTGCGACTGAAACTGCAATTAATCCCGATTAATTTTTTTAATCGAGTTAATTTGTTTTGAGTTAATCACTTGAGTTAAGTGCGATTAATTGACAGCCTTAATTTAGACTTCTGTGTAGTTTCTTAGGTGTTTGAGTGCCACTGATTAAAACTGTATGCATATACAAAATGAATAGGGCACACATAAAATGGATTAAAACCAACTGAGAGATCTTAAAATTTGTTCATAAGCTGAATATTTTTG
This sequence comes from Trachemys scripta elegans, assembly GCF_013100865.1. Taxonomy (NCBI): domain Eukaryota; kingdom Metazoa; phylum Chordata; order Testudines; family Emydidae; genus Trachemys; species Trachemys scripta. The sequence goes on along the minus strand of NC_048298.1, from coordinate 241,725,370 downwards.
GTAAAAAAGTGACGCATCAAAGAGCGTTTCTTGTGATGCCAGCTTTTAAAATATAGCAGGGGTTGGCAAACTTTGGCTCCCAGCCTGTCAGGGTAAGCTGCTGGCGGGTCGGGACATTTTGTTTACTTGGAGCGTCCCGCAGCTTCCATTGGCTGGGAACAGCAAACCGCGGACTTTGGGAGCTGAGGGGCTCTGTGCTTGCAGACGCTCCAAGTAAACAAAATGTCCCGACCCACCAGCGGCTTACCCTGATGGGCCGGGAGCCAAAGTTTGCCAACCCCTGAAATATAGGGTCGGCTTATGAAAGGGTCATACAGTTTTTGCTATTCCCCCATATCTCCCTCAGCAGAGTGCGTCCCACTCCCCGCTCTGTACGGAGAACCAGCTCCTGGTTGGAGTGCTCAGCTAACCAACAGCCTGGCCAGCAAGCTCCTTCCTTCCCCCACTGCCTTGGGCTGGGCCGGCGCCCCGGGAAAGCCCAAGACTCTCTGGCTTGGTGCAATGGCCAGGATTAGCCAAATCCTGCGTGTGCCCAAGCTCCGTTGAACTTGCTTGAATACCAGTAATTTTACAAGGTGTCCCATATTCAGCATAGTGAAATATGGTCACTCTACTGAGAAAATTTGCAGAAAAACTGAGGTAGTAAAAAATCAAGTTTACAGGTCACTGATATGGAATGGCGTAGATCTCTTGTTAAGGAGGGCACAAACAACTTTGTTTTTGAACCCAAATACAAGGTTATATTTAGGAACAAATAATGCAGGCCAGGCTTACAGGATAGGGGATTGTATCCTGGAAAGCAGTGCCTCTGAAAATGATTGCAGATCACAGATGGAACATGAGTTCCTTGTGCAATGCTGTGGCAAAAAGTGCTAATGTGATCCTTGGAGGTATAAGTGGGGATGAGTGAGTAGGAGCAGAGAGGTGATTTTACTTCTGTTTGGAGTGAGAATACTGTGGAATACTGGAATACTGTCTAATTCTGGCACCCACATTTCAAAAACAAATGCTGAAAAACTAGAAAGGGATCAGAGAAGAGCTACAAGAATGATTTGAGGACTGGAAAATATACCTTGAAATGAGAGACTTAATGGTTCAATCTATTTAGATTATTGAAAAGAAGGTGAAGAGGTGACTTGATTGCATCCTATGTACAGACGTGAGAGATATCTGATAGGAAAGGATGCTTTAATCTGTCAGACAAGCACATAACAAAAGCCAATGGCTGAAAAACTGAAGTTAGATAAATTCAGTCTAGAAATAAGGTGTACCTCTTCTGAAAATATTACTCAAACTATCTTCCTGGATGAATCACAGGACTAATTCATCCTCCCTGTGGCTACAGAGAAACCCTGTCATGGAGTAGTGTGCAGTAGGGGGCAGTGAGTTGTCAGAAATCTAACTTAGGGCCTATTCCTAGGATCTGCTGAAGTTAAGAGTGATCCTAACCTAAAATGCAGCTTTAAACACTTTGCGGGATCAAGTCTTTATGTAGCAAGTGTAATCAGGGGAACGGTCCCGCTATTGTGGGGAACTTTCCTGGCTTAGACACTACCTTGGTGAAATTGGCTACCAAAAGGATCTGAGTCCTCACTCCCCCTTTCTTTACCCAGAGGCCTGCCTGACCTTGAGGGTTCCCCTTCCACTCTCCTGTGCAGCAGAGTCCTCATAACCCCAACAAGGCTGGGACCAGGATTCCTGGGGGACTCAACCCCCAACTTCGTTGTGGTCACTTAGAAAAGGGACTAGGGTGTCCCCACTCTCAAGTGCTCTCTCCGCACTGGATGCTTCCGTGACCCACTAACCATTATGTATACTTCAAGTAAATACACTTTATTAAACAGCAATCAATTTTTAAAAATAAGGAAAATATGGGAAAGGTTAAAGGAAAACACGTCACCCCGCTCTGTGGCACGGGGACATCACAACCAGCCGTCTCTGGAATGTCAGGGCTGTTCACAGTCTGTTCCACGCACATCCCAAGCCTCCTTCTTAGGCCCTGGCTGTGCTGCCGGGCTGCTGTGGGTCAGACAATTGCTCTGGTGGTGGCCACATGCCTTCAGGCTCTAGGTGGCAGGACCCTGCTTCCCAGCGTCAGCCCCGCCGGTTACGATCCCCCTTCAAGTCTGGCCTGCAAGGCTTCTTGGCTGGGGGCATCTCCCTGTACTGGGCCCGCTGCCCACGATCCCCCCTCACTCTCTCCAGCTGCTCACCACACCTGACTCCAGACTGCTCCAGCCCTGGCCCCAACTCCTGCCCCAGCACTGCTGCTGCTGCTCTGCCTCCAACCCCCTGGGCTGCTTTTCCAGCCCTTCTGGCTCTGGTTGCTACAGCTCTGCTCCCAGCACTGACCTGCTCCCTGGGCTGCTTCTCTGGCTTTTGTTGCTGTGGCCCTGCTCCCAGCATGGATTTGCTTCCTGGGCTGCTTCTCTGGTTCTCTCTGGCCAGCATGGTTCGGCTCCCCAGCTCAGCTCAAGCTTCTGCTCTCTCCTTAGCTCAGCCCCGCTCTGGCCTTCAGCTCCAGCTCACATGGAGGAGAAGCTCCCTCCCCCGCAGCCTCCTGACTCCCTCATTAGACTGTCAATCAGGCTGACCTGGAGCACTTGCCTGTCCCCATTGTTCTGGGGACTGTCAGTCTCAAGGTACCTGACTTCTCATCAACTCTTCCCCTTCCTCTTGGTCCTGGGAGCTAGACAACCAAAAAAACCCACTGAGTTTTAGTAAGGGGCCAACAGTCCCCTTGCATAGCGTATTTTCTGTGTGGGAGAGGGGTGGTGATTTGAATTGCTTCCTGCTATATGACTCTCTGTGACGTTTGTGTTTTGACATTAAGGCAATAATGATTACTGAGTCTTTTGCATGCTGTGGATTGAGCTTTTAGAGACTGAGAAACCCATGTTTGAGGGATGTTTTCAAGTGTCTGATCACAATACATCTGTGCTGATGAAGTTGACCTCCTCTGTGAATGGGTGTGTTTTCATTAAAAAGAGAGATGTGTGTTTGGTGGGGGTGTTTTTTGTTTGATTGTTTTATTTTAAAAGGTGATAGAGAAACATAATGGAGAGATCATTGCTGGGATATTTACATGGCATCAGTTCTTAAACATCTGTGGAAAAATCATTGTTCTGTTTTCTAAACTTGGATCTCGCTAAAATTCTCCAACTGGAACCCAAAATTAGAATTAAAGAATCACTTGTAAAATAAATGATGCTTCATTGTGATAAAAAAAAAAAAAAACTTTACACTGGTGAGAAATGATGATCCTTTACAGGAGCTTTATATCAGTGTGAATACTAAACAGCCTGTTCTCATCTCAGCACACAGGTATTTACATGGATTACTCCCACGACTTTTACTAGCAGTGATGTGCATAAATCCCCACACATCACATTGAGATGATACCCCGAAGAATGTTGTTATTACTGGCAAATCAGAAAATACACTTATTTCAGCACTAGCTACTAGATTTTTGGTATAGTTCTCATTTTCAGTGATTTTCTATATGGAACTGAACCATTAAAACAAATGCATTTTGCTGTACATGCAATTTTGAATACAGGATTGTTTTTTCATAAATAATATGGTTCTGACAAACTGAAAAAGGCTGGGAAAAGATACACAGAGGGTCAGCCAGAGAACTTTACAGATGTTCAGTGAATTCATCCCCACATTTATTGAATAAATGATTTTGAATATGGCAAAATAATGAACAAAGCTATTTTTTTTTTCATTTTAAGAAATAAGTTGGTGCAAGAATTATTTGCTGTATTGCTTTATGTGCTTGTGATTCATTTGGAACTCTTGAGATAGTGGGTGGTTCCGTTCTAATCCTTATTTCCTCTCTCTCTCTCTTTCTGCAGCATTGGCTAGCAAAGCCAATCCATACTGTGCTAATTGCCATGCGGGCACTGCAGTTGTTTCCTTGTTTTGCTCCCTATCACTGTCATAGCTTGGAACTCTCAGCAGTGTAGTGCTACATGAATAGCTTGGCCTATGGGGACCTTTCTGTCTGGGACAGTACCATTCTGTCCAGACAGGGAGAGACAGTTTTTTTTTTTTTTGTTCTCCAGCACAAAAAATAGAAAAGAAAGACCAACCTTGCTGCAGCCCTTCACTTAGGATTCCTCCTCAAGAATTCTAATTCCAGCTGCATACTCCGAAAGGGCATCTGGCAGCGATTATTCCAGGGGTAAATCATCATTCAACAGCCTCGTGTTCATTTGCCAGCTCTGTAGGGATATTTTTTCTTCATATATTGTACTGCAGCCTGACAGTAAATGTTCTTCCTCTGGCCACATCAGTTATCTTAAAAGAAGGTGCTGTTAGTTTGCCTGCAAATTGTAACCTACACTGTCAATTGTAGGAAAGAATCAGAAAAAGTAAATGCCATGTTTTAAAATCATTGCCAGTTTAAAAAGTGGCTTTGAGAAATGATTTGCAGCACAGCTGTCAGCAACTCTAATTATTCCTGTATTGGATGTATACCTTTGTCTTTTTATCACACAAGGCTACATCTTATTCATCTGTTTTACATCCAGTCAGAGGCATTCTCCTCTGCGGCTTTACAGCTCCATTGTAACCACCTCTGTATGAGCAATTTTGTCCTCTAATAGAGAGGAATCTGTTTATCAAAAACAAACATTCAAGGTATGGTTTATACATGTGGAAACCTGGATCCCCTGAATTCTGGAAATCTGGATCTAGAGGTGGATCAGAACTTTATGGCTTGGTTCTATTTGATAAAGGGCGTGAAACACAATCTCAGATCTGAAGTGCCTCCAAACATTGCAAATGCTCTAATCCAAATCTGGATCCAGATTTCATGTCTCAGGCCTTCCATATATTTTTTTCTCTAGCACCTACACAGTGCTCAACTCTGTACAAGAGACACTCATATTTTAGTTTAACCTACATTTTGTTAGAAAAGTTGATGCTTCACTTAATCAGACTTGTAACTGTTTTTTTATTTTTCTTTCTTTCTTTCTTTCTTTCTTTCTTTTTTGGTTAGCAAAGAAGATTATTTCCTTGAATTAAAATCCTTCATTTCCATAAATACCACACATATATCCTTGATATAATGTGCTGTTCTTCATTTGCCTATAATCAAATCTCCATAAACTAAAAATAAAATCCTGTGATAAGCAGTTCTGCCAACTGCATCTTACAGATTAAAAACCAAAGAGCAAATAATTCTTGCATTGCTATTTATTAAAAGGAAAAAGATTGCTGCGTGTAGAAGAAGCTGCTGGTGCATACGTGTACATACCGTAAGAGCAGTAATAGCTTTTCTGAGATGCAAGGTAAGGCATCGCATGTGTCTGATAGAAAAATTTGACCCATAAACCTAATTTGCTCACTATAAACTATGGACAAAGTCATGAAGCAGATATTTTTTCACATTTTTATGGGAACAATTCTTTAAATAAGTTTATTAAATTGTTCCTTCTTTGGGCATAGAAATGATACCATACATATGAAAAGTGCATTATTCCCCAGTCAAAGAGAAAGTTAGATAAAAGTGCTAGGCTCATCTCATTGCCTTTGAATGGAGGCTGGGGGGCTAACAGGGAGCTGACTGCAGATCCTGGACTCTCATGTGCCTGGCTCTGGGGTTTCTATTACAGCAGGCTACTTACCTGTTGGGCTGCTTCAGAGCCAGAACTCCAGAGAGCGTATTTCATTTTGGAAATACCAAAAGATTTCCATTTCAGTGTTTCCAAAATGAAAATATGGTACTGTCCCAGACAGAAATATTGTAGAATTTTACTTCCACCAAAAAAAAAGGGGGGGGGTTGGCTTTTTCTTATGATTTGGGAAGAAAAACTTTCCAAAACCTCAACATTTTTCTATTTAAGGCCTTGTCTACACCTAACACTTAGGTTGACCGAACTACATTGCTCAGGGCTGTGAAAATTTTTATGCATTGTGCGATCTGGTTAGGTTGACCGAATCCCCACTGTAGATGCAGCTAGGTCGAGAGAAGAATTCTTCCTCGATCCTCATAAATACCTAAATTTCCCCCCGCTGGGCATGCACAAACCACCTCAGTCCTGACACTGCAAGCGGCTCAGCGCCCTTGCTCATGCCTAACCCCTGAGTTGCTGGCTATAATGGGGCTGGGGTCATTCTCCTTTTTCATGAGAAAGGGCTGATCTGACTTAGGCACCTAACTCCAGGAGGGTTCATAGCTGAGACTCCCAAGTGAAGATAGATACCTCCATCCAGCCTGCCATTCAGGGCCTAACGCCCAGATCAAGGGGAGCTGGGTAACTAACTAACCCACCACTTTTATGGAGCTGGGCCCTAAACCCCACCCCTTTCCTCTCCATTTCACTCCTGGCTACCTTAGGCAGCTTCCCGCTCACCATGATGGCTTCTAATGATCCGTTTCTTAGGTATCTGTGTTGGCCACCTAACTCAGGGCTGTGAATTCCACCAAGCAGCAAAGTGCCTAGGAATCTAATTCAAAGTCACATAGGAAGCCCATAGCAGAGCAAGGAATTGAAGTAGGTCTCCTGAGTCCCATGCTAGAACTCAAACCACTAGTCTATCCTTCCTCCCACAGAGAGTAACTTTAACTTATAGCACTGATGTTAGGTCCTTTAGGGACATTACAGCACTAGGGAACAGGCTGTATTGGAACCTTGCTTCACCATGAGGGCTGCCCTCCTTTCTCCTCCTAAGACATGCCCCTGTACTAATTCCCTTATGTCTGGCAGTGCAGCTCCTGCATAGGAGGTGGCAGAGCAGAGCCGTCTTTGCCAGCCCTACCCCAGCATAGATTTCCCTCCATGCGTGTAGAATTCTCCATTTAGTTTAAATTTGCTGCTTATGCATTGCTTAAATAGCACAACGTGAACTTGGAGAAACCAGCCCACACTTTTGAGTTCTAACATAAAAACTTCTCTGCATGTTGTGATACAGCAGGGCCAGGGAGCAGTGGGAGAATGGTCTTTTTGAGCACCGGGATATGGGTGAGCACTAGCTAGCCCACTGCTAAAAGCCCCTCCTCCAACCTAGGGAGGGTTGCTACAGGTTAATTGAAGCACCTGTAGTTAATTAAGGCCCTGTCAGGAACCTAATAAACCCCCCTGCTTCAGGCAGGCAGGGTGTGTGAGGAAGGAGAAAGGACTGGAGTTTGGAGGTGTCTTGCTGAGACTTGAAAGACCAGAGAACTGAAGGAAGGGGGACCCTGCTCCAGCAGGGCAGGGAGACTCCCTTCCCCCGTCTCAAGGACCAAGGGTAGCCCTACATGAGGGGGAAGAGGGTAAGAAACCTGCAGGGGTTGTGAGGGGCTGGGGCTCAAAATGAGGAGCAAATCCAGACCCCTCCCCCGCTTCCCTTCTCTACCACCTTCCCAAGCCACTAGCAGGGCCCTCGGAGCCCCAAGAGCAGGGATAAAGGGTGGCATCTTAGCCCCCTGCCAAGAGAAGCGCGGGACCCACCATACCATTGGCCATTTTGTCACAGTGTGTATGTATGTATGTGTATATCTGTTAAAATGCTGCTTAACGGAAGATGTCAAAGCCACTGAAGACCTGAATGTACTGTCATTGACAGCTGTTACTTTCATGCCAACATACACAAGTTTATCTTGCTGACTTATGTAGCTATTTACTTTCCCATTCAATAAAAACTGAGTAGCAATCATAATAATGGCCACTTCAGACAGAGGAAGGGAGAGACAGACAGCTATTCCTTTTAGAATAGAACACATGTCATCAGGCAAACATTAATGTCTCAATGAAAATATTAATTTAACTGACAATAGCTATCCAGATTTCAAAGCCATACATTACAAGTTGAGCTGTTAGAGAATTTCAGGCCAACAGTTATTTCAACAGCTTTGCATTATGCAGAAATGCAAAATATCCACAGTCCCCAGGCTACGAATGGAAGGCCCCTTTATAATTATTCTTTTGTGTATTGTAGGAATGTAGAGAATGGAGGAGATAGAGGAAAAATGATCGATGTTGTTATTGAACCCCTTCTTCCCGTCCACTTTTTCTCTCCCTAAAACTGGTGCTCACTCCTGTGTAGTAGGTGGTCTGACTGACTCACAGGCTTTCTATTGTGAGTAGAAATGCCTCACCCATGCTACTCCACATGTCTGCTAATGAGATTTGCAGTAAACTGAGCAGCTCATTATTCCATCTTTGCATTCAGCAAGAGGGACTTGGGCTGGATACAGTGAAATTTAGGCCAGGCAGATAAGACACAGAGATCAGCGACCCTCAGCAGCAACTACCACCAGTAGAAGAGGTGAAAGATTCAGCAGAGGTTAAAGCAGAAAGTACACCCAATTGCACACACAAATGACATCTGCAGAAGGATCAGTAGTAGAACCAGCGGCAGATAAACTGGCCTGCTACCTACCATGATCCCAAAGTACCAACAAACCTTTACTAATTCTTGAGGCCTATGAACTGCATGCAAACAGTTACTAGAGTAATGATGATCCCTAAAAAGTACTGTTATGAGCTGGGTGAAACCTTGTTATATGCCAAGTTAAAAAACAACCCAGTGAGGTAGAGGAGTGTGAACATACCCTTCAGTTGGCATAATGGTAAGGTAAAGTTAATCACAAACCCCCACCTAAAACAAAAGGGTTATGTGAACCAGCACAGGAGTTTTAGACTGGGGCCTTGTCTACACTACAGGGGAAATTCAATCTAAACTACACAATTCGAGTTATGTGACGTAGTTTAGCTCTACTTACGCAATGTTGATCGGAGACGTTTTCCTGTCAACTCCCCTTACTCTTCTCGATCCGGTGGAGTACAGGAGTTGAGGGGAGAGCGATATGCTGTCGATTTAGTGGGTCTTCACTAGACCCGCTAAATCGACTGACAATGCATCGATTGCGCTCGTCAATCCCCCAGTAAGTGTAAACAAGCCCTGGGTGGGTAGAGAGTCTTTTGCTGAGTATTGTTTTGGATAAAATGTGTGTGTTTGGGAAAAGGGAGAAGAGAACAGAAAAAGAAAAACAAAGGCAAAACGCAAGAAATCCAAGTAGTAGCCTGCGAGCTCAGTGTCTGACCCTGGAAAAAACTAGAGCAAGAGAGAGGTTCTTTGGGTCTGGCATTGGCTAACAAGGCATGGGGCTGTAAGCTAAGAAACTGTTTATTTTTGTTTCTGGTTTCTCCTGGGTTTGGAGAAGCAAAACCTTGTACATTCCCTATAAATAAGCAAGATTGCATCAAAGAAAATACTAGATTCCATCGTCAGTTTCTACCTCCAAATGGAATATCCTCAAGGCCCCGAACTTTGATTAGTCATTTAGGTTGAAAAGGGGCAACAATCTAATTATAAAATTAGTCAGGAGCAACCGAGTTAGACATTCTTCTAGGCCTGGTCGTCCCCTTTAAATAATTGTTGAATGGAGTAAACAAAGAAATGTGCAAACTGCTGCATGAACGCAACAGAACTCAGAGGAATGCAGCAAGCTGCCCTCACCGGATCAAAGCTACATCTGAATATAGCAATGGGGGAACCACATTAAGTTCAGTTTTATAAGTATCCAAAGCCTATGGAGGAACATATCAAACTCCAAAGTTTTTGCCTCCCTTCCATCAACAGGCCCCTATACCCTTGCCTGATGCGGGGATGGTAAAGACTACTTCCATGTGCCCACTCTCCCTCTGTGACTCTAGCATTGGTGATAAGCCTGCCCACCTTTTTAGTGCCTGCTTTCCCCTAATCCAAGAGACAGGTAGCCCTTTGCCTCTCATCATGTCCCCCAGGAGGAATCAGCACAGAACCACTCACTCACAAGGATTTGGGGTAGATGTTGATCCCTTAAATCTTGGCAGATGGTTGCTAGGGAAACCCCATGCCTTTGGAATGTGACAGACGCCAGACAAAAAACCTGCTTTGGTTAGATTTTTTTCCAGCAGCAGGGGTGGGGGGCTTGTCAGTCTGCCTGACTCAGAGAAAGCACATAAAATGCAGCAATTCCTCTGAGACAACAAATCAAAATGGTTTCTAATGAGCCTCCTAAATACACAGGATAACTTCAGCCAGTCAAGTAGCAGAGGAAATGCTATTCGACTTCAACTATTTGATTCCCACCATGTAAGAAATCCCAACTCAAAATTCAAGAGGCTAGTTACTAATTTTTTTGTTAATGATAAAAAACATTGTTCACAATGTCAGTTTGTCATATAAGCATTCCAAGTGATTATGACAAATATATACGGCATGGGAATATAACAGATTTGAGACAGCATAGGGTTCACATATATCTGAGGTTCATGACGCTACTGCACAACCAGTCACATGCACTGCGGGAGACAGAAACTGTGGCTGGAGTCAGCCCCGAGAGCCAAGGGAGCTACTCTCCTCCCCCAGAAGGCAGTGAGAGCAGAGGCAGCTAGTGTTAGCAGCAGTGGCAGCACCTTTGGAATTTCTGGAACTTTGACCGACCTTTCTTTTCCCCTTTATGTTTTGATTCTGGATATTTTTTCCTCCTTGCTGCCTGATTGCTTTTGCCAACTTTCTGCCCCTCCTGCCCTCACAGCCTCTTTGCTGCAACTACATGCTCTCTCCCCTCCATCCTCTTTTGTCTGTTTCTACTTCACTCACTTCATATTTTCCTTCCTTTCCCACTCCCGTGCTCCTGTTAACGCCCACACCCTCCCTCTTCCCCTTGTTCACATCATGTCTCACTATAAATGTTACTAAAGGAATTGCCATGATGTCTGCCACCCATTGTTCTGCTTATATGTTGCATCCTCCCCCCCACCCATGCTTTGTCTGTCTTGTCTATTTAAACTTCAAGCTCTTTGGGGCAAAGACTGTCTTTTATTAGGTCTTTGCACAATTCATAGCACAGTGGAGCTCCAGTCCCGATTTGGGACATTTACTTGCTACTGCAATACAAATACTAAATAAGAATAATAAGCATAGGTTGAGCAATATAAAAATTGTTTTAATAAAAGTTATATGATTTTTTTTAAATCAGTACAACCCATTTGGCCCAGCTTTTCTGAGAGAGTTCAATTGTTAATCTAACATTCTGCTGTGCTAATGGTGATGCTGCCTCAGCATTTTCACAGAGATCTAGCAATGCCAGAAATTCAGTGCTCAACTGATGAATGTTTTTTTCAGTATGATAAATTTTGTAGGAAACATACATTTCCATAAGCCCCCTAAACTGAAAACCAGGCAAATTTGGAGGTATTTATTTTATTTCAGATTGAATAGCTGTCCCAGGTCTAATAATTGTAAACCTCTTTTAGATCTATGCTAGTTTATTTTTAATCTCCTCCTGTTTTAGAACTTGGTCTTTTAATAGAAAAGGGTAAACAATTACAATCTGAGAGACAATGAGAGGTATAGCTCAAGGGAAAACAGAACTGTAAGAACGTGTCGGCACAAACTTACACTGATGTACATTTTATTTCACACATTTTATTATTTTGGTGGAAGTCTGTATGTCAGCACTATTTTGGAACAAAAGGGTCCTATTTTGGTTTTGTTAAGTCACTAGAAAGTCAATGTAAGCTAAATACAATAGTTATTTTGAGCTTGTAAAGTACTGCTGGACAGATACTGCAGTCCTTTTGCATGCAAAAATCCCATTGATTGCAATAGAAGTCAGGCATACATAAAAATTGTGAGATCAACTGAGATGTCTGTCTTTTTATTTTAATAGGTGCTGATTGTAACCAGCATGCTGAGAGGTTACTGACTAGTACTATTGTATTCTAAAAAGAATCTGAGTAAATATTAGTTCATGGCCAGATGATCAGTTCATCTGTGTGCAAACTTGTTTCCCCATCTTTACGTGCTCATATAACCCTGCCACATGCCAATCTGAATCCTCTTAAATCTTGAATTTTATTTGACTCCCATTTGCCAACATGTTCCCAATTCAACATAAAATGTCTACTCCAAAGTCAAATAGTGTCACAGCAGAGTTGTATTTTAGCAAATAAACATGCCCATTACTGGCCTGCTTCCAGCGGATGTTATCAACTATTTTATACCGAATTATGGAACAGTATTTAATAGCAGCTCAAAAGGTATTCAGAACATGGGTGCATAAAAAGAAAAATCACTTTTACATTTATGGCTGAGCAATAAACTCCTAAAACCAACATTTCAACTGGAAATGCTACAATACATTCAATAATAGCAATCAAAATGGAAATCCATAGCAATATACAGAATAATATACAGTATTTCCAACTACAATATAATTCCATCAAGGGGATAACAGAACCTCCTTGATGTAAATTATAGCCTAATAGGGACAGTAAAGTGCATTTTATTGTTAATAAATATAAAACCTGGTGGGATTTTGGCAGTTGTCATACTTGCTTTTCTTTCAGTACAGAGAAAGGATTATAATAACCTTATTTTATTTTATTTTTTCCTGAAGGAAGCCAAATTTTAAGGGAAAGACCAGGCCAGTCATCTCTTTTTAATTAAAAAGCAACAATGACAAAAATCCTCTTCCCCCAGAAAATGTGAAAGCTACAAAAAAATAGGTTTCTATTTGTTGTTTATGGCTATAACATGTGGAAGGGGCAGCTATTGTTCAATGCTGACATCAGTACTGAATATTAATAAGTCTGCAAACTGCAGGCCTTTACTATAGAATTAGGCTTCCTTGTTGCATAATGAGGTTCATTATAAATGCCATGCATAATTCCAATCATGTTCTGTGTCGATCCAGCCTTTTGTTGTCAAGACAGCCTATTATTATGTACTGACCTAACCTCACTGAGCTCAAATAAAAATTTTAAACCAAACATTTTCTAAAGTTGTTTCTTTTTTTGTACACTGATTCAGGTTACACCTTAAAACGTAAACACTCTGAAATGTGTCGTGTTTCCTAACAAAGCTAGAAAACCCACTGTGTGATAAAGCATATTCTTTCCTGAATGAAGAAAACAATTCTCAGGAGACAAGCCCACGAGATGATTTCATGACTGTTCTTTCTGTTTTGTAGAAGAAGAAACAACAAAATAAATAAATAAAGGCAAGAGTGGGTCTCCAGTATGCAGATCCTTGATGAAGATGGCAATTAGCATAAAGTTTCAAAGCAGTATATTTCTTAAACATGCCCATCAAGGTTATTCAGGCATCCTAATTCACAGAAAAATGGCAAAATCAGAAGGCTTGACTTTTACAACTGCTTTCTGTTTTATTGAAGAGGGAAAAAATGGAGTTAAACAAAAATGTTTTTACAAATGGATGTGAAACAAGCTCACTGGTTTCAGTCCAGTTCCTTTTGGACAGTTTTCCCACCACTGGAATTGGCAATAATTGATATCTTTGGGGGCAGCTTCAGCCAAGGAGTGAATGGGCTTTGGAGAGTGTCTTACCTTTTCACCCCTAGTGGTAGTCCTTGAGCATAAAGGTGAAGACACATTGGTGGTGCATTCTGGGAACATTTTCACTCAGCTGTTTTGTGCCTCTCAGTGCTTATTTAATTAATTAACAAAAACATGCATCCATTGTTTAGCCCAATTGGTGAATTTACATCAGTTAAGACCAGAATTTGAAACCAATAACATTCTGTCAACAATTGAAAGCTAGTCCTCAAAATAATTTAAAACCAATAAATACAATTTCCCCTACAGAAAGCAAAGACAACACCCAATTTTATTTGTTTATACATAGCTATAACCAACATCCAGCCTTCTCTAATTAAAGACCTGCATAAAGAGAGTCATGCCCTGATGGTCAATAACCTTGACTTCTGGTCAACCAATAAGAGAAATGAGTTCCAGAATTGCAAACCCTCCACCATGAATGTCCTGCCACTAGGCCTCAGATGTTCAGATCTAGGAACTCTTAGCTAGAGTTCCTTAGCTGATCTTAGCTGTCCAGAAAGAACACAAGGAGACAGGTAGTTTCATAGCTATCCACAATACAGACTATTTAAGACTTCATAACCCCAACAGTTTGAATTACGCTTGAAAATGAGCCGGCAGCCAGTGCAGCATGCAGAGCAGAAGTGGAAAACGCTCAACACTGTGCAGACCACTAAGGAAGCAGGTCATTGTGTTTTTCAGCTGATGAAGCTTCCAGGTGGTTTTCAAGGATTATCTTATGTAAATCACATCACAATGCACCTTGCACTGAAGTGGCAAAGGTGACAGACTATACATGTCCCTTCCAATTTAGCTTTTCTTGTTCTCTTTACTTTTCCCTCTTCATTCCAACAGTAATGCCATCCTTGGTGCCATGTTTGTCCACCTCTCTTGGAAGTGTCTATTATTTGCCTTGTCTTTTTAGAGTGTGAGCACCTCGGGGTAGGGACTATGCTTTCTCTTGTGTTTGTACACAGGGCCGGCTCCAGGCACCAGCTTAACAAGCAGGTGCTTGGGGCAGCCAAGGGAGAGGGGCGGTACCTGCGGCAATTCGGGGGCGACAGGTCCCTCACTCCCTCTAGGAGCGATGGACCTGCCGCTGAACTGCCGCCGCCGATCGCGGCTTTTTTTTTTTTTTTTTTGCTTGGGGTGGCAGAAATGCTGGAGCCGGCCCTGTTTGTACAGCACTTAAAATGTTGTGGGACTACTGTCAATAAATAATAACAATAATAATGAAGGCCTGGAGAAGTATGCTGAAGGCTGCATCACAGAGAAAAGAATGCCACACATGGAATTTTCCCACAAGCTTTCAAAAAAGCAAAGAATCTTAAAAGGACTTTTAGATTCAGAATTTCCTTTTCCACTCTTAATAGAAGCAACAGATGCAACCTCTGCCAGTTCCTGTAGACTCTACAGTGTAGAGGCTTTCCCCTACATATTTGCACCACTTCTGGCTAATGATCTGTCTAAAATGATCTAAAGCCAACTTTTCCGTATGAGAACCTCTATCTCAGTGCAGCACCAGGAAACTAGAGATTGCACTATCCAGATAGGATAAAAGAGGGACATAAAACTGAATGTTGTCAGAATACTGATTACACTGCATCACAAACCATATCTCTATCCCTTAGCAGAGATGAGGGATGCAGGGTTGTGAGTGTTCCGGGCTGGGACCGAGGGGTTTGGAGGGCGGGAGGGGGATCAGTGCTGAGGCAGAGAGGTGGGGCGCAGGAGGGGGTCAGGGGTGTGGGCTCCAGGCAGTGCTTATCTCAAGCAGTTCCCAGGAACAGTGGCATGTCCCCCCTCTGGCTCCTATGCAGAGGCGCGGCCAGGCATCTCTGCATGTTGCGCTGTCCGCAGGCACCACCCCTGCATCTCCCATTGGTCGTGATTCCTGGCCAATGGGAGCTGCAGGGGCAGCACTTGGGGTGGGGGCAGTGTGCCCTTCCATGTAGGAGTCGGAGGGGTGACATGCCACTGCTTGCAGAAGCTGCGCGGAGTGGGACAAGTCCCCAGCCCCGCTCCCCAGCTGAAGCCCTGGACCCCACTCCCGGGTGGGAGCTTGAGGTCTGGATTAAAACGTCTGGAGGGCCGGATGCAGCCCCCGGACCATAGTTTGCCCACCCCTGTAACTGATTCTTGGCAGCTTCAGTTCCCAGCATGCCCTGAAGGAAGGAGAGGGTGGCGTGCAGGAACCTCTTTGTAAGCCTGGAGCCGAGCATTAGTCTGGATACCTGGGCTCTGGGTGGGGGAGGGGAACAGGTGTCTGGGCAAGGAGGGGGCGCAGCTGGGCTCTGGGGATGGAGGAGGTGTGAGTATCTAGGCTGGGTAGGCCACATGGCTGGGCTCGGGGGGGGGGGAGGGGGGGGTGTATGTGGGTGGGGGGGGCATGGTTGGGCTCTGGGAAGGAGGGGGTTCAGCTGTATTGGCTTGGGGGGACCCACAAGTGGGGGGAAGGTTGTGGATGTCTGGTCCCTTGGCTGGGCTCGGGGGGGAGGGGCAGGGAAGGGGGCAGAGAAATAGAAACTGAATTGTGATAAGGGTTTCTTTAATTCTCTACTCCTGGGGAAATTTTTGTGTGTCTATATTGTTACAGACATACTTGCTGACAGGTATTTTGAAATAAATTACCAAAATAATTGAAATTGGCGTGATTATATAGTGTTATATTGACAAATAAAATTTGCAGAATTTTAATGTATTTTGTGCAGAATTTTTAATTTTTTGGCACAGAAGTCCCCCAGAAGTAACAGAATAATACTCTGCAGATCTTCACATAAGAGAAGTATCACAGAGGATGAGCTTAACATCAATCTCTGGGATATTTTCTATCAGAAGGAACAAGGCTACTAGAACAACCTTCCCCTCCAGTCAGTGTTTGTAGGTGAGTCAACAACTTGTGGTCAGTGCTATCAAAGGCTGCTTATAGACAGAATAGAGGCAGATTCTTGTCCATTCTCAGGAGCAGGAGGTCAACCAAAGATACCAATGCAATCTCCATAACATACCTTTAAAAGACTGATAGGGAGCTAAGAAATCAGAAAATTCCAAAAGAGTGATCAGAGGCGGTTACCCACTTAGGGAATGTTTGAGATTGCCAATATTGTGTGACAGCTCATTTGTGGGAAGAGTATCTTACACTCTTTCTAGGAGGCATTGACAGTATCCATCAATAATGTATCATGAGTAGTATTTTCAAAGGCATCTAAGGAAGTTAGGCACCCAACTGCATTGATTTTCTGTCAGAGATGGGCACCTTACTCCCTTAATTGTTTTGAAAATTCCACTCCCAATCTTCCTCTACTTACATACATCCATTGGCTTTCATCCATCAGAAGGGATGGTCCTTATGCATCTTGCATCTCTTTACGTCCCCCACCCCCACTCCTCTAGAAATGCTATAAGCAAAAATGGCCAAATTATTTGCATTACGAGCAACTGCATAAGGAGAGTTAGTCTAATTGGATGAGATTCTAGCCTGGACAAGTGAAAGGGATCATATGCCAATAGTTTCTTCACATAATAATGGAGACAAACAATAATTTATTTCTATTGAGCTAAGAGTAAAAAAAATGTGAAAAAAGCCCAGAACCAGACCCTATAAATTTAAAACCACAGCTTGGGGAAATTATGGATACAGAGAAGGTTTTGATAAGACTGACACTGAAAGTTAACTAGGAAAATGAAAATAACCTGACTTTAGTAAATGAATTTTATCAATACATTAGAAGCAAGAGGAAGACCAAGGACAGGGTAGGCCCACTGCTCAGTGAAGAGGGAGAAACAGGAACAGGAAACTTGGAAATGGCAGAGATGCTCAATGACTTCTTTGTTTCGGTCTTCACCGAGAAGTCTGAAGGAATGCCTAATATAGTGAATGATAATGGGAAGGAAGTAGGTTTGGAAGATAAAATAAAAAAAGAACAAGTTAAAAATCACTTAGAAAAGTTAGATGCCTGCAAGTCACCAGGGCCTGATTAAATGCATCCTAGAATACTCAAGGAGCTAATAGAGGAGGTATCTGAGCCTCTAGCTATTATCTTTGGAAAATCATGGGAGACAGGAGAGATTCCAGAAGACTGAAAAAGGGCAAATATAGTGCCCATCTATAAAAAGGAAAATAAAAACAACCCAGGAAACTACAGACCAGTTAGTTTAACTTCTGTGCCAGGGAAGATAATGGAGCAAGTAATTAAGGAAATCATCTGCAAACACTTGGAAGGTGCTAAGGTGATAGGGAATAGCCAGCATGGATTTGTAAAGAACAAATCATGTCAATCCAATCTGATAGCTTTCTTTGATAGGATAATGAGTCTTGTGGATAAGGGTGAAGCTGTGGAAGTGGTATACCTAGATTTTAGTAAGGCATTTGATACAGTCTCGCATGATATTCTTATCAATAAACTAGGCAAATATAACTTAGATGGGGCTACTATAAGGTGGATGCATAACTGGCTGGATAACCATACTCAGAGAGTAGTTATTAATGGTTCCCAATCCTGCTGGAAAGGTATAACAAGTGGGGTTCCGCAGGGGTCTATTTTGGGACCAGCTCTGTTCAATATCTTCATCAGTGACTTAGATATTGGCATAGAAAGTACGCTTATTCAGTTTGCAGATTATATCAAACTGGGAGGGATTGCAACTGCTTTGGAGGACAGGGTCATAATTCAAAATGATCTGGACAAATTGGAGAAATGGTCTGAGGTAAACAGGATGAAGATTAATAAAGACAAATGCAAAGTGCTCCAATCAGTTTCACACATACAGAATGGGAAGAGACTGTCTAGGAAGGAGTATGGCAGAAAGGGATCTAGGGGTTATAGTGGACCACAAGCTAAATATGAGTCAACAGTGTGATGCTGTTGCAAAAAAAGCAAACATGATTCTGGGATGCATTAACAGGTGTGTTGTGAGCAAGACACGAGAAGTCATTCTTCCGCTCTACTCTGCGCTGGTTAGGCCTCAACTGGAGTATTGTGTCCAGTTCTGGACACCGCATTTCAAGAAAGATGTGGAGAAATTGGAGAGGATCCAGAGAAGAGCAACAAGAATGATTAAAGATCTAGAGAACATGACCTATGAAGGAAGGCTGAAAGAATTGGGTTTGTTTAGTTTGGAAAAGAGAAGACTGAGAGGGGACATGATAGTAGTGTCATAAGGAAGAGGAAGAAAACTTGTTCATCTTAGCCTCTAAGGATAGAACAAGAAGTAATGGGCTTAAACTGCAGCAAGGGAGATTTAGGTTGGACATTAGGAAAAAGATCCTAACTGTCAGGGTGGTTAAACACTGGAATAAACTGCCTAGGAAGGTTGTGGAATCTCCATCTCTGGAGATATTTAAGAGTAGGTTAGATAAATGTCTATCAGGGATAGTCTAGACAGTATTTGGTCCTGCCATGAGGGCAGGGGACTGGACTCGATGACCTCTCAAGGTCCCTTCCAGCTCTAGAATTTAGGAATGTCTAACTGCCGTAATGCAAATTAATCAGCCCCTCTGTAAAGTGACTTTCTGGTACTCTTTGACTGCCACTAAAATAGGTGTTGCTGTTTGCAAAAAGAGAGGGTCCCTACTGTGTGCATTAGTAGGGAAACTGAAGCTCTGAAGGTAACAGCTAAGAAAGAAGAACATTGTTATTCCTTACTTTGCTAATGGTCTGGATTAAATGTTATGAGTTTCTGAACTATCAAGGGAGAGAGGAGGAGACTTCAAGAAGGAATAGTGCCTGAGGAAATTAGGCTTGGTATCCAAGGGAATAAAAGAAAGACTTTCTTTCTTGGCTGACCACCAAGGCATCCTTACTTTACTAATTCTTTATTTACAACGGTGATCAAACTGAGGTGGCATAGTGAGCCAATGCCTTCCTAGAGTCTGTACTCCAGAATCCCAGCTTTCATTTTAAAAAATTAAGTCTCTAGTACTTGGGACTGTGAAGAAAACCTTTAGAATGTGAATTGGATGGAAATCAATGCTTCTTCCTTCATATTTTTGTTCTAAATGCTGATCATGCTTTGGACATGTGGTTCAGAGTATTGCATAAGTGGGTTGTCCTCCATTGTCCAGCTGCTGTGCAAACAGAAGAAAGCTTACTTAAGCTCAATATATGGCACAGTATTAGCTGTAGACCTGATTGGAAAATGGACTTTCTGGCCTGCAGAAAATTTGACATTTTGAATTGATTTTTGTTCACAGTCAGAACAAAATGTCTTCATTTCTAAATTCCTTGAGGAATGGACATTCTGAAAAATGCTGATTCAGAAACATCAAAATGCTTTGTTTTGATCATATAAAATCATTTCATTTCAATAATATCATATATTTTTGTGTTTATAATGTCAAAACGTAAAATAATACATATTACATATAATATATAATCATATTAAAGTAATATATAATATAAAGTCTATGTGATGGGTTCCCCCCAAGGGGTGCCACCTGGAACTGGGGTACCACTGAGTCTGCCTGACCCACCAGCCTGGGCTCTCTTTACACTACTGGTGAGGCAAGCCTGCCAAGCCCTTTCCCAGGCTTTAGGCTGTACATTACCAGCACACATATAGGTAGGGACATACCCAGCTGCAGCTATACACACAGATGCTGAGATCAGCTCTGTGTGGGAAGGCTCAGCTAAGGAACTGCCCAGTTACTCAAGTGCACACCACCTTTTGGAGGGTAAATCTAAAAATATACTGTTGCGCTGCACGGAGAACTGTACAGCGTAAGCTCATGAAATTCACCCCCGCCCTCAATGTGGAGAGGAATATACACAGCTTTCTGCCCCAGGTTATGATTTTCACATATACTGGTTTTGGACAAAACAAAAGCAAAAGGTAGATTTTAAATGATTATAAAGGATAGCAAACAGGTCAACAAATAAAACAAACACTCAATCTAAGCTTAATATACTAAAGAAATTGGACATTTGTAGCAAATTCTCACACTAAATGTTGTTTTAGGCAGATTTGCAGAGATTCTCGAAGGCAAGATGCATTTGCTTAAAACTTCAGTTATTCCTTTCACAGGCAAGATAGCCTACATCACCCTCTATGCCCATCAGCAACACACCACAGGGAAACTGCAGATAGAGAAATTCAGACTTAGACTATCAGGCACTAAAGGCAGGGAGTTCTCACAACTATGAAACTTTTTAACAAAAGAAATCAGACTGAGCCCAGATCTGATGGTGGTCATCTTAAAATGATCAGGCAACAAAATCATATCATCAGAGCATCCTAATAAAACTAGAGATGCCTAAAATAAAATAAATTGGGGAGGGAGAGAAATATAAAAATATATTCTGCATGCTTTTTACAATAATTGACTCAGGTATCCTATTAGAAAGTGGAAATTTTATTACACCTAATATTTGTGCCTATTTATAAAAATCTGTATTTTTGCCACTATCTTTAACTATAGTATTCAATAGCAGAGAGGCTGTAAGTATTTTAACTTTACCTATTTATGTTATAACAATAAAGTTCCAGGCAGTTTTTGTTGATCCCATTAATTTTGGACACTGAACCAAACTGCTAAATTGTCCCTGGCTGCAGTTTTTAAATTAAAATAAACTCATAAGCTATATCCCTGGAGTAACTTGTCATCCCAAATCCAGTTCTGATGCTTTACATAAACTTTTTGTTTTAAAAAAAATCTTGTTCTCAATCAGCATCCGTCCACCCCCCATCTTATTCTAGGCAACAAACAGTCACAGTCCTCTAAAGGGTGCAATACTCTCAGCAATAAGGAACAGAGTCTGTACAATTGAAGATTTAGAACAATGCTCTATTCTCTGATGAGGATATGAGTAAATATCAGCGCTTTCCACAGGGACAGCTTACATCAATAACTGAGGACCTGATTCTCATTTACCCTGAGGTTCCTTTACACCACTCTGGCAATCTGAGGGGATCTTACAGCTGAAGTACAGTTATACTCACTTTAAGGCTCTTTTATATTCCCAGACAAGAGGCCTTGAGATAACTGAGAATCTGGCCCTTTCTCACTACACAAAGGGCCCAATCTTGCAAGGCGACAAACTCTCTTGACTTCAATGGGAGTTGAGAGCACTCGGCACCTTGTAGGTTGGAGCCTTAATTTTGGTTGGAATATCATCAGGGATTTAAAATACCATCTATGACTATACAACCAGGGTACTTAAAAATTCTACCAGTGCTATGGTGGTGGGGGGACAAGGGGCACGGTCTCCTGCTCTGTAAGATGAATTACACTGAATGTCACTGAGTTCCTGGAAAATAATAAATGCGTGTTAGGGCAGGTTTACACTACCCGCCTGAATCAGCGGGTAGAAATCAATCTCTCGGGGATCGAATTATCACGTCTCGTGGGGACACGACAATCGATCCCCGAATCGACGCTTCTACTCCACCAGCGGAGGTAGGAGTAAGTGCCATTGATGGGGGAGCCGCGGAGGTCGATTTGCTGCCGTCCTCACAGCGGGATAAGTCGGCTCCGATACGTTGAATTGAGATACGCTATTCGCATAACTGAATTTGGGTATCTTAAATTGATACCCCCCCCCCCCGTAGTGAGGACGTAGCCTTATATAGTTACACACACAGAAAATTTCTGGATAACAATGCATGTGTGTTATATATTTTTACACACACACTCATATACACACACCATTTTTCTGCAGGACAAGTGGAATTTTAAGGCTACAGGCCTGCCCTTTCCCCAGTGGCTCTCGAAAATATCCACACACTCCTGAACCAGCCTTAATTGCTGCTTGATGATAATAATGACCTTATAATAGTTTCCATGGAAAGAATTCCGAGATCATAAATAATGAGTTTGTTAGCTACCAAATACACACATTCCAAAAGTACATGACATTTAATTCTAATCTATTTTTAGAAATCGGAGGGAAATGAAGACCAAATTAACTTTTTCCAGCATAAGCAGTCTCTAACATTGTATTTCCAAGTACAATTACAGAGGAGTAGGGCTACTTGACTGTTCTTAGAAATAATTTCTATTATATGCTTTAAGATCTTCTCCTGAGCATGGAGTTTTAAAGACAGCATTTATGATTGACTCAGGCTATGTCTACACTAGAGACCTTGCAGTGGCACTGCTGTACTGATGCAGCTGCGCTACAGTAAGATCTCCCGTGTAACTGTTCTATACTGACAGGAGAGAGCTGTCCCATCAGCATAATTAAACCACCCCCAGTGAACAGCAGTAGATCTATTGGCTGGAATGCATGTCTCACCAACATAGCGCAGTCCACACCGGCGCTTCTGTCAGTGTAACTTATGTTGGTCAGGGGTGTGATTTTTTTCACACCTCTGAGTGACATAAGTTTTACCAATGAAAGTGGTAGTGTAGACATAGTCTCAGTGTCTTGAAAGTCTGAGTGCCATGCACACATAGATCAGTGAGGAAGCATGATACCATTGTTAGGGCACTAGCCTGGGGCTTGGGAGAGCTCGGTCCAGTTCTCTACTTTTCCACAGGCACCACGTGATCTTGGGCAAGACACTTAAGGTACATCCAGTTGCGGCAGTGTGTAGGGTTCATATAGCCACATGCCACAATGAAAAGCAAGCTGCCTCCATACTCACATCAACGTGGCAGTGAAAGGCTCTGGCAGGGAGGAACAGTGGGGAAAGGCTCCAGCAATGGGAAGCTGCCAGAGCTTTTCCCCACTTCCTTGATTTGAGGAAAACTCCAGCAGTGGGACACTACACTTCTAAAATCAGCCATGTAAACGGGGGGGAGGAGGCACTGCTTGGGGATGGGGGTGTAGAGCATAGGCGCCGACTCCGTGGGTGCTATGGGGCTGGAACCGCCAGGGTGAAAAATCGTGGGTGTGCCCTCATTAGCTCCCCCCCATCCCTGAGCTCCTTCCGCCCGCCAACGGGCCCGCAGGTCAGCACCCCCCCACTCCCTCCCCATGCCTCCCACCACAATCAGCTGTTTTGCGGTGTGCAGGAGGCTGGGAGGGAGGGGGGAGGAGCG
>NC_048298.1:241582906-241692791 GCF_013100865.1 Trachemys scripta elegans | reverse complement strand
CTATCTGCCTCTTTAGATGGCTAAATCCCTTTAAAAATCTGGTCCTAAATTTCCATTGGTCCACATTTTCAAGTGACAAAGCACTGCTGCAACCCCACGGCTAACAAGCTTCCCAGACCCTATCTTAAGCTGAAGTCCCAGAGGCCTCAAATCAGGTTTTTTAAATAGGCAGGGGAAATACCTGTCTTTTTAGCAGGGCCTGGTCCCATAGGTGTGCTCTGAGCATGACTAGAACCTGATACCTGATAGCCCCAACAACAGCAGGCAGGCTGGATGCGGGTACAGGGGGGTGGGAGGGGCACGCACAGCACCCACACTAAAGCCAGGACACAAGGAAATCTAGGGTAAGACTGAGCTGGAGAGAGAGATTGTTTTACCTGCGAGGGCATAGGCTAGTCGTATCTGAGGATCCTGACTGGAGAGAGCAACAGAGGGTCCTGTGGCACCTTGGAGACTAACAGAAGTATTTATCATACCATGCCTTTTGTTTGGCCTGACTGTCTTGAAGGTTGTTTGGACCACTTCCATCATGTCCTGTAACTCCCTCCTGAACCTTTGAACATACTCAGTTACTGGTTCTTCCCTCACTTCATTGCACCCTTCCCATGTGTCTTTAGTGAGATCCCCTCACTTTTCTTCCATATAGAAGGTCAAATGGAGAAAATCCCGTGGACTCTCGGGGTACCTCCCTGTAAGCATACAGCAGGAATGGAAATAACTCGTCCCAACTTTGGCCTCTTTTCTTGGTATACATTCCCAGCATGGATTCTAGGGTCCCATTGAACCTTTCCACCAACCCATTGGCCTGGGGGTGATAGGGAACAATCTTAAGTTGTTTCACACCACACACCTTCCACAGCTCGTTGAACAACTGCGACATAAAGTTTGCCCCCCGATCAGATAAAATCTCCTTAGTGAAGCCAACTCTGCTGAATATAGTGAGCAGGGCTCTTGCCATTGTCTCAGCTTTTATATTGGACAGAGTGGCCGCATCAGGGTATCTAGTGGCAAAATCCAACACCACTAAGATATTCTTGTTCCTCTTCTGAGTGGGGCGCGGCATTGGACCCACAATGTCATTGACACACTCAGGAATGCCTTCTGTATGACAGGTAAGGGATGCAGGGGTGCCCTCTGGGGTCGTACTGGTTTTTTCCTCTCCTGACAGAATTTATTCCAGAATCTATGCCTTTAGGGTCTATATTTTTGGGGCTTTTCCTCTGTCTGAGAGTGATTTTATTTTTGAAAATTTGAGGGGAAAAGTGGTTTGAGGTTGAAAAAAGCCCTCACATATCCAATTAATAAAATAAAATTGAACAGATACACAGAAAGAGAGACTGGGGTTAATAGCCTTTATTGAAAAATGTTTCTGATAATTCTTATGAAAATTGACAGAGTTATGAGTCTCTGAAAATCACATACCCAGCATGCACAGAAAATGTTGCATGTGGTTTCTCACTCTGCTAGTACAGGAGAAGATAAAATAAGTTGTGATATTACACTGTATTATTTTATAAATAATATGTGATCGTGTAATGTACACATGAGAGGGCAGAGTTAAGGTTCTACAAACAACCTTAACTTTGGTAGCTCTTGACTTTTGACTATATAGTCATGCAGTCCTAGCATACTCTTAACATAGGTTGTTTTTGAATTCTTGTAAGGTCTAATCAGTTGTAAAATGTATTTGCATTCTTGAATTTATTGTGTGCCCTGATACAATATACATACAATGCATTCACATATATAACGTTTGTGCCAGGTATGTAAATCATGCTGATAAAGTAATGTAATGTAGTATTTGATATGCTATTCACTTGAAAGGGTTAGGGTGGAAATTAGTTCAGATTATGTCATATTGCACAGTGCTATGTGATATGAAAAATTAAAAAAAAATCCAAACAAATAGGACTAGGCAGTACTTTATTGATAGTTTTTGTCTTTCCTTCCCTATATCATTTTAACAAAAGTCAAAACAAAGTTTTAAATTAACAAAATAAAAGGGAATAGAGGATCATCATCATTTTAGAAACTCCACAGACACTGATTAAGAGCTACCTATTTAACTCTAAGTAGCATCCAACAAAGTTGAACTCACTTTTTAATTTTTCATTTTTTATGTGGATGACTCTGGGAATTAGTATGTATACTAACTTTCATTCCCTTTTTATTTGTATGGGAAGACAAACAGATTTTGAACTCCTATTGGAAATTATCTTCCCTAGTTTTAACTTTTGTATATCTCTAGTCAAAGAGGTCCCTTCTAAATAAAAAATAGTTTGGAGCAAATCTTGCCTAGTTTCAGGCTTGTTGTATTGCAGTAAGTGTGGTTCATGTTGTGACAAGCTAGGAAGCCTAGGTTATGAATTAGTAGCAGGAAGTGTACATGTGCTGTTCAACATTAATGTGAACAGCTGAGAAACTCTTCCATTCATAAATTTACACTGAATGTGGAAATGCAAAGCTACGTAAGTAGCTTTCCCAGCTGAACTGGTCTGTAAATTTTCAGCGGGTAAGAATCTAGTCTGGTTATATCATTTCATTCTGCCATGTTTTTGCATTGTTTGAAACAATCTATAGAGATGGAGGAGAGAAAAAAACTAATTCACAGAAGAAATTGTAGGAGATTTAGTTGTGTATATTTCTCTGAGAAGAAAGAGCCTCTCTTCAGACAGATGGGTGTCTGTTGAAATGAAGACTCTGAAATAGCACAAAATGAACTTTTACAGTAGCAAATAGCCTCCTACTATTTGCAGATCAGAAGCAAACATGAACAGTGGGGAACCCAGATCCATTGCTACAAAAACAGAGCTTTCCCACCAGATTTTTTTTTAAAGATTTTCAACAGGGAGTCAGCAGTTTGTCAGCCTGTCATGTCATTAATTAAAAAAAAAAAAAAACCACTTCGAATTAAGCTGCTCTATTTAAAAAAATAATAAGCCATAAGCATTTTTCTTTTTCAGGGTTCTAATTCCATTGTCCACTTTCATATATCTATATAATTATATATGAATGAAGTCACAGTCACATAAAGGACAAGGTCAATGCAGATGAAAAATAGGCATAACAATAATCTTTTTAGAAAGAAATAATGGCATTCATAATCATAATGGCAAATTTTAATCAAATGGCACAAAAAGGCACAGGAATACAAAGGCTAGATGGCTAATGGAGAACTCCTCACGCCACTCTTCTCTGTGAAAGTAATGACTGCATTCATCATTTTCTTTTTAATGTCAGAACTGGAACGAATGCATGACACAATCTTCAGCTTAAACAAAGAAAAAGAAATGGACTGTGTTTCACCTGGAGTCTTAAAAAATGATTTTAAAAAAGGTGGGTAAATGATGAGACCTTTGAAAGCAGATGATTGCCAGTCAGCTAACAGGAATGTTTTCCCATCAAAACTCTTTCAGACACATTCAGAGGGAGTGTTGATCTTCCTACTGAATGCTCATGGTGTATTGCAAAGGTGATGGGCCATACTCTTGTCTGTAAAAAGAACAGGAGTACTTGTGGCACCTTAGAGACTAACAAATTTATATGCATCCGAAGAAGTGGGCTGTAGTCCACGAAAGCTTATGCTCTAATAAATTTGTTAGTCTCTAAGGTGCCACAAGTACTCCTGTTCTTTTTGTGGATACAGACTAAAACACGGCTGCTACTCTGAAACTCTTATCTGTGACACTAGCCCAGTGCCATTGACTTGTAAGTGGCTGCATGGGTGTAACTGACAGCAGATCTTGGCCCATATCCAATGTGTCGCAATGTTTTAAAATGTTCACTGTAGCTGTTGCTGTTGTACTTTCCCATAGGTATTTATAGTGGCTAGAGTAGAGATTTACTGCTAGTTGAGTTTTTACTATTGTTTTGGTTTTAGCTGCCAGGAAAAATCTGACCTTTCATGGCCTTGAGCAAGTCTGGCTTGTGTTTAGATGGATGATCAACTATGCTTCAGTTTAAATGAAAGAAACTTTGCAGAACTAAGTAAAACAAGGGGCACAATCTAGCCCTTATGCGGCTGTGCAGTGGAGTGGGGGAAGGAGTAAAAGGCTTCCACTCACTCTCCTTTGCATTACCAGCATAAGGGAGGACTAGAGAAGCAGCCCCCGCACTCAAGGGAGCATAGGAACTGCTACAGGTGAGAAATGACTCACTGGAAAGGGGGCCGGGCGTGGTGGGTAATAGGGAGGTAGAACCATAGCTTTTTCTCTCCCTCCATATGCCAGACAAGAGAGCTGGTTTCCTGCACAGGGGAAAGTACAGGGCCATCCTTCCCCATACGCAAAGTACGCAGCTGTGTAGGGCACCAGGAAATTTGTGGCACTAAATTTTCTGGTGCCCTGCGCAGCTGCGGGCTGCTTCAGCCCCTGCTCCGGTTCTTCCTGCTCCTGCTCCCCGCGCCCCGCCTCTTCCCGCTCCTGCTCCGCCCCACCCCACCTCTTCCCGCCCCTGCTCCACCCCACCCCACCTCTTCCCGCCCCTGCTCCACCCCCTCTTCCCTGAGGAGTCCAGCAGGGCTGGGCCTGCACTCACCGGTGGCGGGAAGTGCAGCAGCCCGGCCCCAGCCGTGCCATCATTGAGTGCTCGGGGGTGGTTCCCCGCATGCCCCAACCCCTCCCACCCCCCCGCAGAGGCCTGGGGCCAGCTTCCTCCCCCCCTCCCCCACAGAGGCCTGGGGTCCCACAATAGCTAGGGACGGCCCTGGGAAAGTATATAGCATACTTTAAAGGCATACTTTAGAGGCAACATAGTGACAGATGATGTGGAAAATGCTGCAGTACTTAATAGGTTTTTTGCCTTGGTCTTCACAGAGGTGAGCAGCCCTCAGTGTTGATAGAACAGGTTAAGGACTATTTAGAAAAGCTAGACATGCACACGTCCATGGGTCCAGATCTAATACATCCAAAGGTGCTGAGGGAGTTGGCTGATATGATTGCAGAGCCATTGGTCATTATCTTTGAAACTTCATGGTGATCGGGGGAGGTCCCGGATGATTGGAAAAAGGCAAATATAGTGCCCATATTTAAAAAATGGAAAAAAGAGAACCTGGGGAACTACAGACCGTTCAGCCTCACTTCAGTCCCCGGCAAAATCATGGAGCAGGTCCTCAAGGAATCCATTTTGAAGCACTTGGAGGAGAGGAAGGTGATCAGAAACAGTTAACATGGATTTACCAAGGGCAAGTCATGCCTGATTGCCTTCTATGATGAGATAACGGGCTCTGTAGATATGGGGAAAGCAGTGGATGTGATATATCTTGACTTTAGCAAAGCTTTTGATATGGTCTCCCACAATATTCTTGCCAGCAAGTTAAAAAATTATGGATTGGATGAATGGACTATAAGGTGGATAGAAAGCTGGCTAGATTGTTGGGCTCAATGGGTAGTGATCAATGGCTCGATGTCTAGTTGGCAGCTGGTATGAAGCGGAGTGCCCCAGGGGTCAATCCTGGTGCCGGTTTTGTTCAACATCTTTATTAATGATCTGGATGATGGGATGAATTGCATCCTCAGCAAGTTTGCAGATGACACTAAGATGCAGGGAGAGATAGATATACTGGAGGGTAGGGATAGGGTCCAGAGTGACCTAGACAAATTAGAGGTTTGGGCCAAAAGAAATCTGATAAGGTTCAACAAGGACAAGTACAGAGTTCTTCACTTAGGAAGGAAGAATCCCATGCACCGCTACAGGCTGGGGACTGACTGGCTAAGCAGAAGTTCTGCAGAAAAGGACCAGGGAATTACAGTGGACAAGAAGCTGGATATGAGTCAGCAGTGTGCCCTTGTTGCCAAGAAGGCCAATGGCATATTGGGTTATATTAGTAGGAGCATTGCCAGCAGATTGAGGGAAGTGATTATTCCCCGCTATTCGGCGCTGGTGAGGCCACAGCTGGAGTACTGCGTAAAGTGTTGGTCCCCCCACTACAGAAAGGATGTGGACAAATTGGAGAGAGTCTAGGAGAGGCAACAAAAATGATTAGGAGGGGTGGGGCACATGACTTACGAGGAGAGGCTGAGGGAACTGGGATTATTTAGTCTGCAAAAGAGAAGAGTGAGGGGGGATTTGATAGCTGCTTTCAACTACCTGAAAGGGATTCCAAAGAGGCTGGAGCTAGGCTATTCTCAGTGGTGGTAAATGAGAGAACAAGAAGCAATGGTCTCAAGTTGCGGTGGGGGAGGTCTAGGTTGGATATTAGGAAACACTATTTCACTAAGAGGGTGGTGAAGCCCTGGAATGGGTTACCTAGAGAGGTGGTGGAATCTCCATTCTTAGAGGTTTTTAAGGTCAGGCTTGACAAAGCCTTGGCTGGGATGATTTAGTTGGTGTTGGTCCTGCTTTGAGCAGGGGATTAGACTAGATGACCTCCTGAGGTCTCTTCCAACCCTAATCTTCTATGATTCTATGATTCTAAGGACTGCAGCAAATTATTTGCATTCCAGCACATATGAGAAATTCTGGGAGGCACTATACCTCTCCAGTGGAGAATGATTCCCAATGCTCTCTTTAAGAAAGTTCCTCTCTGTACTTCCCATTACAATGGACCTTCTCCATACTTCCCAAGATACACAAACAACAGAACCCAGACAGACTGATCATATCCGGCCACAGCACTCTTACTGAAGGAATATTGGGACTCATAAAAATCATCCTCCAACCACTTGACTCTGCAACATTAACGACCTCTCTCAGAACACCATCCTTGCCACCATGGATGTCACCTCCCTATACACCAATATCCCTCACAATGACAGCATTGCTGCCTGCTTCAAATATTTACAAGACAGCCCTCAGATATCCACTCCAAACACATTGCTAAACTCATCCATTTCATCATCACCCATAACAACTTTACATTCAACAACAAACACTTTATCCAAGCCATGGGAACAGCCAGGGGTACTGAGATGGCTCCCCAATATGCCAACCTCTTTATGGGCCACCTTGAAGAAGAATTTCTGGACAAACGCACCACAAAAACAATGATATTCCTGAGATACGTTGATGATATTTTCATCCTCTGGACAGATAACTTAAACTCCCTCATTGATTTCCACCACAACTTTAACAACTCTCTCAGGGACACTCCCTGGGACAGCATCAACTTCCTGGACACCACAATGAGCTTCAGCAATGGAATCCTACAGACAGCTATACACAAGAAACCCACCGATCACCACACATACCTTCATAGATTCAATAACCACCACCAAGGAATCTGTTATCTACAGCCAGGCACTCAGAGTATTACAGAATATGTGCTGAGGAGAAAGTCCAAGATTTACACCTTAACATACTCAAAACCACCTTCTCTAAACAAGGAGACGCCACCAGAGAAGTAGATCACATCATGGTACAGGCCACCCAAATACCCTGAGAAAACCTACTCCAATACAGAAATAAAACCCCTCTGACCACACACCCCTAGTTGTCACCTACCACCTCATATTGGAACCCATATGGGGTATCATGAAACAACTACAACCCATACTCGATGAGGGACCCCATCCTTAAAGAAATCTTTCCTGAACTGCCTCTTCTGGCCTTCAAACAACATCTCGCCCTGCCCAATCTTTCCAAGCTCATCATCAGACCAAGCTCCCCACAGACCAGGACACACCAACTCAAAGTGGCACCAGACCCTGCCAGAACAACAAATACACTGGAGCCCAGACATATCTCCGGTGCTACAATGATCAACATCCCCCACAACACACCTTTCTAGATCCATGGGTCTTACACATACTTATCACAGATGGGGTGTATCTCATCCAGTGCACTAAATGCCCCAATAACAGCTAAATGGGTGAAACCAGATAAGCACTACTCTCTCGCATGAACTCCCAAAGGAAAATGATAAAAGACAAAAACACCATATCATGCCTGCGGGTGAACACTTTTCACAAAGTGATAACTTGATATATGACCTATCAGTCCTCATCCTCAAAGGAAACCTGCACAACACTTTCAAAAGATGAGCCTGGGAGCTTAAACTCATAACTTTGCTAGACACTAAAAGCTGAACTGAATTGAACTGAATAGAGACACTGGATTTATGACTTAATATATCAATCTTCAACCCACTAACCAACCACTCCCACCCAGCTTCCTTTCCTCCCTATGACTGTAGGGTTGTTTATGGACCACTTCACCTGAATGAGCCCTTGAAATATGTATTACTACTTATGCTAAACAATCTGTTCCACCTTGTATTTAGCTGTGACAATGATACTCTTGAGTATATTTCCCAGACCTGAAGAAGAGCTCTGTGTAAGCTCGAAAGCTTGTCTCTCTCACCAACAGAAGTTGGTCTAATAAAAGACATTACCTCACTTAACTTGTCTCTCTAATTAACCTTAAAGGCACAATCTAGCCCAGTGGTGGGCCACATGTGGCCCATCAGGGTAATCTGATTGTGGACCACAAGACATTTTGTTGATGTTGACCGTCCACAAGCACGTCCTGCAGCTCCCAGTGGCCGCGGTTCGTCATTCCCACCACTGATCTAGCCCTATTGAGGAGATACTGTGTGAGACAACATCAGAGGTAGAAGCTTTCTAACTGGGTTGATGTAGAGTTTTGCATACATATAAAACAAAACTAGCCCCTTGTGTGTAAACCCAGGCAGGAGACCTGTTTGTCCTTTGCCTGGCCCTTATGTAACTGTAGTGGGGTGGACACCAGCTCCTGCCTGAAAGGGCCTGAAACAGCCCTGGGAGAAGGCTGGGTCAGGATAGGCTGAGCTGATTTGGGGGAGGTGGCTGCAGCTGGGGCCATGCCCCAGACAGACTCAGCTGGCCCTATAAAGGCAGGGAGCCAGGAGCTCAGACAGAGTCCCTCTCTGCACTTAGAGAGAGAGAAGGTCCTGGCTGCAGGGAGCTAAGACAGAGTACCAGAGTGGAGAAGGGCTGGGGAAAGGCTGAGGAGCTGAGGAGCTCCAGTCTGGAAAGCCCCAGGCTGCGGCCTAGTATTAGGCCAAGGGGTACTGGAGGTTGCAGAGGGCAACCCAGGTGTAGGCCAAGGCAGCAGGTCCAAACCCAACCTTGCCTGCGATGAGTGGCCTATACTGCAGTCTGCCCCAGGGAGTGGGGGCTAATTGGTGACTGGCAGTGGTCTTACACTGAGGCAAGGTGGGGTTAGTGGGTAGGGGATCCCCTGGGAGGGGAGACCTAGTGTGTGTGGGTACTGCCAGGGGGCAGCACCCAGAGCAAGGGGCACTGGGGTCCTGGGAGGGACACAGGGCCCAGTAGAGGACAAGGCGGATCACCGGCCTGCAGAGGGCACTCTGGAGGCTGGGTCGAGCTAATTCCCCGAGAGACCAGCCAGAGGCGCTGCAGGGGTGAGTCCAACCTCTTACAGTAACTATTTACCCCTGTGCAAAATGAGTGTAAAACTTTGCTGTTATCATTTAGTATCATTTTACACTCCCTTTGTACTCATTTTGCTCTGGTGTAAGGCAATGGAGAACCAGACAAAGAGGCTTTACTCAAACCAAGAACTTGGATGATGCCCTTGCTGTGACCAGCATTTTCCCTGACTGCACAGCCTGGTAATTTGAACAGCTGCTTCTGATGCTTCCACAGCCACTCAACTCAATTAAAAGGGAAAAATGCCCTTTTAATGTTTCATGTAAACTTCAGAACGTAGATACAGAATACAGTGATGACAATGCACTCTGACACAAGGTAAAAAAAAGGGAGAGATGTCATTGCAATCAACCTCTCCAAAAAGCTCTTCCAGTTCAGTGTATTTTAAATGAGTTAAAAGGGGGTCTCTCTTTCTCCCCAGAGTAGGCAGGTATGAACTCTGGTGATCCCCTTTTGGGCAATCTAGGCTCCAAAGGCAGTTGCATTTAACCCTACTCAAGTGAACAAAGGTTGCCAGGACAAATGATTAGCAGAGAAAAAAATTAAATCTTTCACAGAGTACCTCAAAGAAAACTAAACAACCCCATCATTGTAAAATGCAAGAAGAGTCTCTGATATAAGTGTACAAATGTATGTGTACAAATGAATGAAAGTGTACATTTTTAGTGCACTCCTAAAAGTGAAAAAATATTAAACTGGTCCACCATCAAATTATGTAAAAAGCAACAGAGAGTCCTGTGGCACCTTTAAGACTAACAGATGTATTGGAGCATAAGCTTTCGTGGGTGGATGTACATGCATCCGACGAAGTGGGTATTCACCCACAAAAGCTTATGCTCCAATACATCTGTTAGTCTTACAGGTGCCACAAGACTCTCTGTTGCTTTTTACAGATCCAGACTAACATGGCTACCCCTCTGATACTTGACATCAAATTATGGTTACCATATCCAAGAACTTAATCTATGAATGTATTAGGGCAAAATTGTCCTGTCCGATCCACACTGGAAGCACCTATTGCATTTTCTGAGCTTGTTTCATTGGTAAAAATTTCTTGGATATCAGTGGAAGTCTCAATGGAAGAAAAAGTGAAGAATAACATATGCAATAGAGATCCAAAATGCAGATTACAGAGGAGAATTTTGCCCATAACTATGTGCTAAGTCTCCTCATAAAATCTTTCTCCAGATTGGATATTACATGCAGGCAGCAACTATTTTTGCAAATGAAATAATCTGTTCCCCTTAAATCATCTGAAGGCACAAATTCATATTATGAGATAGTTACTTTCAAAGTTTAAATCCAAGAAACACTCTTGGTTTATAATCTCACGAGAGCAAAAAAAACCCAGCCAGAAACTACTATTAATTTTGTTTTATCCCTTAATTTAAAAAAAAACAAGGAAAACAGTGTGCTCAGCAAGGCTACACTCTTCGTTGCTAAGTTTTACTCTGGAGTAAAACTTTACCATGAAGTTATAAATCTTGTAATATGTTAGCTTTGGAATGCAGCTGCTGACACAGCCTTCACTATAGTGCTCACAATGACAATACATGTGGATTTTGCTTTTGATTTATACTGAAATAGGGCACTGATCCAGTTCCCAATGAAGTCAAGTCAATGTCTTCAGTGGGAGCTGGATCAGAGCATAAGTGAGAGGATAATCATGCCCAGTGGACTAATTTCAGAGAGAAATGTAAAGGGAATCTAGGCTCTGGTCTACACTACGGGGTTAGGTTGAATTTAGCCGTGTTAGGTCGATTTGAAAATGAATGCATCTACACAACCAACCTCATTCTGTCGACCTAAAGGGCTCTTAAAATTGACTTCTGTACTCCTCCCCAGCGAGAGGAGTAATGTTAAAATCAACCTTGTTGGGTTGAATTTGGGGTAGTGCAGATGCAATTTTATGGTATTGGCCTCCAGGAGCTATCCCAGAGTGCTCCAAGTGACCATTCTGAACAGCACTTTGAACTCCAATGCACTAGCCAGGTACACAGGAAAAGCCCCGGGAAATTTTGAATTTCATTTTCTGTTTGGTCAGCGTGGCGAACTCAGCAGCACAGGTGACCATGCAGTCCCCCCAGAATCGCAAACGAGCTCCAGCATGAACCAAAAGGGAGACATTGGATCTGATTGCTGTATGGAGAGAAGAATCTGTACAGGCCGAACTCCGATCAAAAAGAAGAAATGCTAATATATATTCCAAAATTGCACAGGACATGTTGGACAGAGGCTACAACAGGGACACACAGCAAGTGCCGCGTGAAAGTTAAGGAGCTCAGACAAGCCTACCAAAAGATAAAGGAGGCAAATGGTCACTCTGGGTCAGAGCCCCATACATGCTGCTTCTATGATCAGCTGCATGGCATTCTAGGGGGGACCCTACCACTACCCCACCACTAACCCACCATGGACACCTGCAAGGGGTGAGTCTTATGCAACACGGAGGAGGATTTTGTGGATGAGGAAGAGGAGGAGGAGGAGAATGCGCAGCAGGCAAGCGGTGAATCCCAGGCAGCCAGGACCTTTTCATCACCCTGGAGCCAATACCCTCCCACAACGGGATCCCCGACCCTGAAGCTGGAGAAGGCACCTCTGGTGAGTGCACATTTGTAACTACAGTACAGGGTTTAAAAGCAATAGTGTTTAATGTTTGATTTGCCCTGAAGAATTGGGATGCATTCACAGCCAGTACAGCTACTGAAAAAGTCTGTTAATGTGTCTGGAGATGGGGCAGGAATCCTCCAGGGACATCTCCATGAAGCTCTCCTGGAGGCACTCTGAAAGCCTTATTTTGTCCTCCATGGTAGGGCATTTTACCATGCCAAGCCAGTAGCAAGTAGTCTGGAATCATTGCAGCACAAAGCATTTCAGTGAATGGTCCTGGGATTTGGTCATATTCAGTCTATATGTTTCTGTGTTAGCCTCATGAGTGATATCATTCATGGTTGAAATAGGGAAAATTTTGTAGAGGAACAGTAAAAGGACCCCGTCCATGCTGGGCTGTTTGCGCTTTGCTAAAAGGGATCACCCCAGAGAATAGCCATGCGGAGTCTGGGGGAGGTGTGTGTTGCACATCCACCTGAAAACTGCAGTCCCTCCTTTTAAATGTGAAACCCAACTGGCATTGCTTGTTGTGGGAAAGGAGGATGCTGCTGTTTGAAACCATTCCCACATGTTATGAAGGCGTAAGAAGCCAACCCCGTGTACCCATTGGCTTACCATGGCTGCCTGGAAACTGAATTCTGTTGCCCAGCCGTGTGCGATGTGTCACCATACGGGCAGGCGCTCAATATAAAAGGTAAAATGCAACCTTGTACCTAAAGCACATGTGCTGTCTGCTGTGAATTTCTTGATACACTGTGAAAGAGTCTCCTTTTGGTTCTCAGAAATGTATCATCTTAAATTTTACTCTCCCTTTTATCCCCCCGCAGGTGCAAATGTTTCTATGCTCCCCCTATCATCTCCGTCCCTAAAATTATTGCAGATTAGAAGGTGAAAAAAACATACTCTTGATGACATGTTTTCTGAGCTCATGCAGTCCTCCCACACTGATAGGGCACAGCTTAATGCATGGAGGCATTCAGTGGCAGAGGCCAGAAAAGCATTAAGTGAGTGCGATGAGCAGAGGCAGGAGGCAATGCTGAGGGTAATGGGGGAGCAAACGGACATGATGAGGCATCTAGTGGAGCTGCAGGAAAGCCAACAAGAGCACAGACCCCACCCTGCATCCACTGTATAACTGCCAGCCCTCCTTCCCAAGTTCCATATCCTCCTCACCCAGATGCCCAAGAACATGAGGAGGGAGGATCTGGGCACCCAGCCACTCCACTCCAGAGGATGGCTCAAGCAACAGAAGGCTGTCATTCAAACAGTTTTGATTTGTAGTGTGGCTACATCAAGCAATGAGACCTTGTCCTTCCTTCTTCCCCCACCCCACCCCACCCCTCCCCACCCGGGCTACCTTGTCAGTTATCTCACTTTTTTTTAATTAATAAAGGAAGAATACACAGTTTCAAAACAATAGTTACTTTATTTCCTTTGCCAGCTGTGATCGAAGGAGGGAGGGTAGTTGACTTACAGGGAATTAAAATCAACAAAGGGGATGGCTTTGCATCAAGGAGAAACATACACAACTGTCACACCATAGCCTGGTCAGTCTTGAAACTGGTTTTCAAAGCCGCTCTGATGCGCCGGGTGCCTAGCTGTGCTCTTCTAATCGCCCTGGTGTCTGGCTGCTCAAAATCGACCACCAGGCGATTTGCCTCAACCTCCCACCCCACCATAAACATCTCCCCCTTACTCTCAAGGATATTATGGAACACACAGCAAGCAGCATTAACAATGGGTATGTTGGTTACACTGAGGTCTAACCTAGTCAATAAACAGCGCCAGCGAGCTTTTAAATGCCCAAAGGCACATTCTACCACCATTCTGCACTTGCTCAGCCTATAGTTGAACTGCTCCTTACTACTGTCCAGGCTGCCTGTGTACGGCTTCATGAGCCATGAGAGCAAGGGATAGGCTGGGTCCCCAAGGATAACTATTGGCATTTCAACATCCCCAACAGTAATTTTCTGATCTGGGAAGTAAGTCCCTTCTTGCAGCTGCTCAAACAGCCCGGAGTTCCTAAAGATGTGAGCATCATGCACCTTTCCCAGCCATCCCACGTTGATGTCGGTGAAATGTCCCTTATGATCCACCAGTGCTTGCAGCACCATTGAGAAGTACCCCTTGTGGTTCATGTACTGGTTGGCAAGGTGGTCCGGTGCCAAGATAGGGATATGTGTTCTGTCTATCATCCCACCACAGTTAGGGAACCCCATTGCAGCAAAGCCATCCAGTATGACCTGCACATTTCCCAGAGTCACTACCCTTGATAACAGAATGTCAGTGATTGCATTGGCTACTTGGATCACAGCTGTCCCCACAGTAGATTTGCCCACTCCAAATTGATTCCTGACTGACTGGTAGCAGTCAGGTGTTGCAAACTTCCACAGGGCTATCGCCACTCGCTTCTCAACTGTCAGGGCAGCTCTCATCTTGGTATTCCTGCACTTCAGGGAAGGGGAAAGCAACTCACAAAGTTCAAGGAAAGTGGCCTTACACATGTGAAAGTTTCGCAGTCACTGTGAATCATCTCATACCTGAAACACCATGTAGTCCCACCAGTCAGTGCTTGTTTGCCGGGCCCAGCCCCACTGCCACTATGATGTCCCAATTACCACAGCCCGTGCTTTCAGGAACATCTGTGTCCATGTCCTCCTCACAATCGTCTTCGTGCTGCTGTCTCTTAGCCAGGTTCTGCACATACTGCAGGATAATGCATCAGGTGTTTACAATGCTCACAACAGCAGCAGTGAGCTGAGCGGGCTTCATACTTGCCGTGCTATGTCATCTGTATTGGTAACCCTGGAAAAAAGGCGCAAAACAATTGTCTGCCGATGCTTTCAAGGAGGGATGGAAGGGAGACTGACGACATGTACCCCAAACCATCCACAACAATGTTTTAGCCCCATCAGGCATTGGGAGCTTAACCCAGAATTCTAATGGGCAGTGGAGACTGCGGGAACTGAGGGATAGCTACCCACAGTGCACCGCTCCGTGAGTTGATGCTAGCCATGGTATTGAGGACGCACTCCACCAACTTAATGTGCTTAGTGGGAAGGTAAACAATCGACTTTACAAAATCGATTTCTAAAGATCAACTTCTATAAAATCGACCTAATTTTGTATTGTAGGCATACCCTAAGATGATGGGAGAAGAAAAGAAAGAAGGTATTCCACCTATTGATATTCCCTTTATCATCACATAGACTCACCTCTAGATTTTGAGATACATTTAAGATGTATTTGGGGAGTTAGACTGTGTAATGAATGAATCAGCCCTAGCCCTTGCGTCTGTATCTTCAGAAACACTTACTTGAATTTAGCAGGCAGAAAACAATTTTACTGTGAAAGCTGGCATCTGAGGATTGTTACCATCCTCAGAAGTGTACAATGACTAGGTCATGAATGAATCACAGTTGTCCACACTATCCTTCAGGCAACTCAATTTCAAATGCTGAATGCAGGCCAAGACCAAAAAGGGTGTCAAGATAACTGATGCCAGTGTCATTACATAAGGAGAAGTAAAGTAAACAAATGGAAATTTAGCACCAAATAACAGACTTTTCTTGTCATCTTAGGCGTTAGAAATGAAATTGCCTGATCTGAAATCAGACTGTACTCACTGAAGTAATGATGGGGCCAAGAGATACAAGTCAATGGCCAGCTGTTACCTTCCAGTTTGTGCCTGCATTGTTTTAAATCAATGATCACCTGTCAATTTAACAACAAAATTAACTTCTTGTTGATTGGTAAATTATCAAAAAAACTCTTTGTTTCATCTCCTTTTTCTTCAGTCAGCTTTTGCCCTCTACACACAGAACAACACAGGCATAGTGGTTATGTAATCGATGCTCGGAGGTAAATATGTCAATCCTCTGCTAATTTCACCAGTGTGACAGAATGTACCCATGCCCATACCCTACACACTATTGTAATAATTTTTGTACAAAGTATTCCTTGTAAGGTATCATATGAAAACTCATAATTTGCTGGTCCTCACTGGCCTGGTAACGTGTGTGTGGCAACATTGTACGTGAAGTTCTAAGATTCCACTCTATGGCATTCTTAACACATATTCCAAACTGAGTTTGGCAAACAGGTCTGTCTCAAACAAAGGAATTTGCACTCTGCTTAATTTGCACTTAAGCAATAAACAGAGTTATCAAGCAGGAAAGGAAACAAAGGATGCTCCAGCACATAAGGAAAAGCAGCAGGGAACATCCTTCCTTACAGACTCTTTGTCTCCTGAATCTCAGCTGGAAATGTTTTTCAAGAAGGAAAATGACACTATACAAAGGAGAGACAAACACCCTAAGACATGCCCCTCCTCCGCCCACTGCATTCGTGGACTCTAAAGGACAGAGGAAGCAGCATTGGAGTGGAGAAGGGGTCCTGGCCTATGAAATGAGACTGCTGAAAGCATATGATGAGCATATACGATTAATCTGATATAGTTTGTCAAGTCAGGCACCAGTACCTTTTAAATTTTATTTTCTTGCAACTATTTCTGACTTCTGACTTTTATGTCTCATTATTTCTATTCACTTAAAATCTAGCTCTTTGCTTTATGTAAGCTTGTATAGTCCAGGAGAGGGCTGGGCAGTACAAGACATACGTTTCTGGGGGGAAATCTAAGACTGGGAGTGTGCTGGGGTCACTCTGCAGTATAACTAAGGCTGGTAGGGAACAAGATGTGGCTGGCTGGCTACAGCACACACAGAGACATAGCTGGGAGTGATTTGCTTGCTGGAAGCCGTGTGTGAGCAATTCAGCCTGGAGGCTACAACAGCAAAGCAGTGTAAAGGGCACCCCAGGATAGAGGGCAGGAGTTATACAGCTGCTCATTAGCCTGATTGTACCTGGGTATGTCACAACCAGAAACTCACAAACTCTTTAAAACACCTACAGATTTCTCATGAAGAGTGCTCCAATCAGAATGTGTTGGTTACATTGGAGAGACAAGGTGGGTGAGGTAATCCCATATTATTGGACCAACTTCTGTTGGTGAAAGAGACAAACTTTTGAGCTACACCCAGCTCTTCTTCAGGCTGGGAAAGGTACTAAAAGTGTCACAGCTAAATACAAGATCGAACAGATAGTTTAGCGTAAGCAGTTAGTTAGCACATATTCTAAGGGACCTTTCAAAGAAGTAACAACCCTGTAGTTATAGAACGAAAAGGGTGGTTAATGGGTTACAGATTGTTGTAATAAGACATAAATCCAGTGTTTTTATTAAGACCATGATTTTTAGTGTCTAGCAAAGTTATGACTTTACCAAGCTTCTTCCTTCCCAAAAGACCTCATCTAAAAGAAGAGTTGGACATAATTCTTCATCTAGAATTCAGGAAATCTACCACATAAGGCCCTATATCATTGCTAAATTACCTAACACTTCCTAAGCAATTAAATACATTACACATATGGAAATTTCCTTCAATGAAAATATCTACTTCAGTTTGCTAATTGCATAAATCTCTCTTTGTATGTGCTTGCAGGCTTTGATTTTAACAGCTTTCCACTAAATTCCCTTCTTTATGACCTGATGAAAGGTATGTTTTTCTATTCTATGAAATGAGCACCGAGTTGCTATCCAAAAGCTACACTTCTATTACAGCTAGCTAATAACAACATGTGCTTTTGTGGATAGAGTGTCCTGGGAATAATTCCAGGAACACAGAGCCCCACTCTCACTTTTTTTTTTAAAGCAACTTTATTTACTTTTAAGATTCTCAAAGGAGCACAAATGACAGTTCCATCACTTTGCCTCAGACATTACTTTTCTGCATGCTGATAAACACCTCATAAAATATTAAGTTAGTTTGTGCCTAGGGTAAAATATACTATAGTGATGTGACAGTGATCTGTGTAATCAACCCAAGGTTTCCATTCTGATACCTGAAAAGATGCAAGCATGGCAAATCCTAGGCTTTCCCTTATAGGACTGTTAATATTGGCATTATATTATTCAATTGTTAGTTAATAACAGAAATATTTCCCCCTAAGTCTAAATCTTCTTGTATGGTTTAAAAGAGCAAAGAAGTACATATCATATTCACCCAGCATGAGCTAGTTTATTACTTATTATTATTATAATGGTACTTATTATTACTAAAATAATAATGATTATAGGTCCAAATTTTTCAACTTCGGTGACTACAGTTAAGCAACTAAATCCTTATTTAGGCATCTAAATAAACCTAGACTGATTTTCGGGGGGGCTGAAGATAATGGAAGCTGAGTGTTCTTAGCGCCTTATGAACATTAGGCCACTTTTGGTGCCTAAAACTGACCCAGGTGCCTATGTTTGAAAAATTGATCACAATCCTTAGCATCGACATAGTGTTTTTCCATTTTCAAAGCACTTACACGCTTTTACTAATGAATTGTCCTATTACCACTGTGTGGTGGGTAAATACATATTTTGAGGGGCTAACTGGTGGAGGAACTGAGGCATAGAAATTAATGTGACATCACTCCGGCACAGAAGGAGCTAGTGGCAATGTCTGCACAAAAACTCAGACAGCCTTGGTTACTAGTCCTGTATCCTGACAACTAGACCAACTTCTTCCTTTGAAAAAGAGAAAAAAGATACTTGTCAAATCTAATCGCTGGGTCCATTCTGATAGAAGACACAGATTTTCTGATTAATATTCTGGGGTTATGTCTTAACTGCATATTAACTCAGGCTTTTATCTGGGTATTGCCCCTAACCCTTCTCCTGTCCACACACAAAACCCTCTCACCTAAGTTTGGT
The DNA here is from genome assembly GCF_013100865.1 of Trachemys scripta elegans. Taxonomy (NCBI): domain Eukaryota; kingdom Metazoa; phylum Chordata; order Testudines; family Emydidae; genus Trachemys; species Trachemys scripta. Next base: position 241,674,056 of record NC_048298.1, on the reverse strand, counting down.
GGTGCTTTCAACCCAGGCTATCTGGCCCAGTTGGGTGCAAGGGTTATAGCCCGTTTGCTGCTTTCACTCAGGCTGGTAACCCAGCCACTTTGCAGTTGGAATGCAGGCTAAATCACTTGAGTGTTAATCTATTTTATTCTTAAGGTACAAAGCATTTCAGGAAAAAACATATTATAAACAATAAAAGAACCTACACACATGCTAATAAGCTTACCAGAATTAACCCCAAGCATAGCATGGATTCTTAACCCCCCACCCCCTCCCACTCACCCAAGGGGATTCCTTATGATTACCAGTTCATCACTTCTCCAGCTGAGAACAAACACCCAGTCCTTCCAGTCATTCCCAAAAAACTGGGGACCTCCATTGACCAGGGCTCCTGTCTATTTTCTGGATCAGGAAGAAGGCTTTGAGCCACTTTAAAAACAGGCTATTTATCCAAAACCCCTTTCTTTGTCTGTTGGTCCCTGGAAAATCCAGCTTGAACTAGTATACGCATATCTTCCTGGGGTTGGGGGGTGGCTTCAAAGGGTTGATAAGGGAGAATACATTAGCATCCCCCTTCCTACTAGAGAAGGTATATACAGTGCCACAATAACACATATGCAATTGCATTACAAACAGTGTTTCCCCAAGGTGTTAACCCAAATTCAATAAGGTTTAACTTAACTCAATAAAGTTTATCTTAATTCCAAAAGGTTTGTTCAAGATAATACAGGATATTGCCAGTCTGTCACCCTGGCCACTCAATTTAACTCTGCAGTGAAGACATACTCTAAAAGTAACATACTTCCTGAATTAGTAGAACACATGCAGAGTTTGAGTCTCCTCTCCCTTACATTGTTTTTACATTGATGCAACTTCTTTAAGGTCCCCATTCTGTTGGTTTAAGTCAGGAGCTGGCTCGGGCCATATAAGAACAGTGAAGGGTCAAAATGCATTTCCTCTTAAAATGAATCTCAAAGACCATTATCAGTTTGTGAGCCAAATCATGAGTGCCTTACTCTACTCTTATTCAGTCTTTTCTCAGTTAAATTCCTTGTCTGAGTAAGGACTAAATAAAAACTAGGGGCCAGGAAACTACATGAGATTCCCATGAGGAGTTTCCTCTACATTGGTGTGGGGGCAAGGTTTAACTTGTCAGAAACAGGGGAGCTGGCTTCCAAATCCTATAAACCCTGGTCAACCAGTGGGATGCCATGGCCATCTATGTGGAGATTGTATACCTTCATGTCAGCTCTGAGTCCCGGGTGCCTCTCTCCTCCTGCTCCCTGAAAATGGTTCCATTGGAACTATACTGACCCACATTCCAGATGGCCCTGGTACCTCTAGTGTGGAGGTACATTTTCCTTTTGCTCTGATCTTTGTGATGCCAGCAGGGGACAAAGCCCTACCCAGGGTCATCCACTTCTCCTTCAGCCTATAGACTGCTCATCACTTTCCTCTGTAAAAACCCCTTGACACAGTGAGGGCCCTCTGTGGGGTCCGGGTGAAAGGAGAACATTGTCACTGATGCCTCCTTCCAGGCAGGAGGTATTGCATCCACACATGGGAGGACTTTCTGGATGCAGGTCTTGGGTGGAGTGAGCATCACCTTACCCTGAGTAAGGACATCAGGATAAAAACTTTAGTCATCACTGAAGTTCAGCACCCATTGAGGTAGAACCTAGCATCTTCTGAGTAGCACACATCAGCACAACCCAACGGTCTAACACAGGAAATGAAGAATAACATTTCCAGTTAAAGCTGCAGAGGGAATTTGAGCAGGAAGAATATAATAACCCATTTGGATCATTTCAAATTGAAATTTGGCCTGGACAATGGGATTAGCACACTCTATTCTCACAGAAAGTACCAAAGGGTCTACAGTCCTACATGCATTCAGACCCTCGATTTTATATCTTACGAATCAAAGATTGTTAATTCCACTCTTTAAAACATTTGGAATATTCATACAAAAACACTTATACTGTATCTTTAATATGGCAATAATCTCTGAACCCATTTTCTTTAGCTATGCAAAACTTGTTATACAAACAAACAGTTTTTATTGGAGACATACATTAATTTCTAAAGAAAACCTAATGTATCTGTGACAGTTCAGTTGGGAGTCAGGAATGCAATCCAGATCCGCGAGGTGTTGTCACCACCTGCCCTGTAACCCTGGGAGCCTCACAATGTTTTGCTGCTGTAGCTCACTGAGCCACTCACAACCAGCCTACCAGCATGCAGGTCATGCCCTGAGTGTCAGTGTATAGCTGCAGCCCTGGTCCAGCAGCCTGCCAGCAACACACCAGTCACACTCTGGTTTCCAGCAGCCTTGGTAACAACCAGTAAGATGAGTCCCAACACACTCCCAGTCCTGAGTTTCCCTAAAACCATGTGCCTTGATGTGTCCAGCCCTTTCCTGGGCTGCTCAGAGAAATAATAAGGTTTGTTGTTCCTGTAAAGAGACAAAACCACATCACAGCTTATTAATTTAACTAACTGGGGTAAATACATTCTTCCCTTTAAACACAGTACTGAGTTGATTTACAGTAAAAAATAAAACTAATTTATTAACAGTAGGACATTGGTTAAGTGATGCTAAGTAAAAGGAATGAAGTTAGAAAGGGTTACAAACAAATAAAAGCAAAAACATGCATCTAAAAGTCTAAAACTTAATCTAGCAAGATACAGGCTTTGTTCAAGATGGTTTCTTCACCAGTCCTTCTTCTTCCCAAACACAGCTAACTTTCCTTCAGTCAGGACCTTCCACAGAAGCACAAGATGCTGGTTTCCCTTGTCTTCTTAGATGAAAGAGCTTTGCCTAAGCAGGTTTCTCACCTATATTCAATTCCAGAGACTTCAACCCCATCTTTGAAGGACCCATCTTTCTCAGCTTGCAGGAGTTCTGCTCCCTTGTGTCTGTCTAGTGATGGATGCCTAAAATGGCTTTCTGTGATTGTCCTTGCTTACATCTCCGAGAGTTCAATGACCTTGCTTCAGGGGCAGGAAGCCCTCCAGTGTGCTCAACTTGCTATGTCCACCAAGAAGCTGACCTCATGCTATTCTTCCTTTCCCCCATTGATGTCTATGCAAACAGGGCTTCTATTCTTTTGATTCCACCCTGCTTAATTTACACAGGAGACAAGCAAATAGCTGCCCCCCTACTGTCTGGGTGGGAATTGTTCCTTTGTTTGGCCACACACTTTAAAACATAATATCAATGAGTATTCATAATTCCTCCCGTAGTGTTAATACAGTCATTTTGCAATGCTATTAATCATCAGCATGTTACTGGCATACATAAAAAATCTTACATGATACATTAATATAGTAGTTAACCAGGTGATTCAATTGCTTATTATTAGACCCCCTGTCTTTATAGCTCAAATAAAGTTTTTTTTCACTGCTGGGGTGTAGTTATGCTGTCTCTTCCTCTTGCCCTTCACCCCCCCCCCATTTGTTACCTTGATAGCTTTGTTTATCTGGCATGCCAATCTGCCTTCATTGTCCTGCCTGATGACCAAGCTGGTCCAGACAAGCCAATACACAATCCTTTGTTAAGTTGGGTGACTCCTATTTGACTGGCAAACACATTTTAAGAATTATAATTTAAATTTATGTCCATAACTTGTAAATCACACCCCATACAAGTTATGGACATAAACCTAAATTATACACCATGCATACCTTACATACATCAAACAAGAATATTAGTGACCAGTGAGTTATGAGCTTTCCAATTATATATTACATGTCCCCTTTTAGGGCTTTTCTTCACTACCAGGGTTAGTCGACCGAAGTTACGCTACTCCAGCTTAGATCGACTTACCCTGGTGTCTACACTGCACTGTCAACAGGAGACACACTCCGGTTGACTTCCCTTACTCTTCTCAGGGAGCTGGGGTACCGAGATCAACCAGAGAGTTCTCTGCCATCGTTTTAGCGGATCTTCATTAGACATGCTAAATTGATCCCTGCTGCATCGATTGCGGGAGGGAGACCAGCCCTTAGATATGGACCATAACAATAGTGAGCTGGGGCACACTAAACTAATGAGGCCAGCTGAAACTCATTACCTGATAGCAGTGAGACCCTTGCCCGCTGGCATTGGGATGCTCAGTGTCCTAGCATCACAGTACAAATTAAATAAGTGACTGTAGCTGCCCTTCTTCCCAAAAAACTTCAATCTTTCCTTTTACTGTAGGTAGAGCGTGCCAATCAATACCTTTTCACTAACTGAAAATTTCTTACTCACACTGGTCAGCAGTTGTTCACCTTAGAAAGCCTATTCACTTCAGTGGTCTTCTAAGGTGAGTAATTGCTCACTAGTGTAAGGGGTTCACAATCTGGCATTGACATTTATGTTTCAAATTTGGGGAATCTGTCTTATTACACTGGCAGGATACATGTATGTGCCCCAACTCTGAAATATGTGGATGGTTGCTTTTAGTATCTCTGGTATATTAAAGAATAGACTTATAATATATGGAGCCTATGATCTTCCTTGTGCATCTTTATATAGTGTTATTACACCGTGTTTTGAAACCATCACTTTTTCACTTTGTAAGCATCTCTATACTGATTTTCAAATGGTTACCAAGATCATTATGGAGAGGATATAATATTAAATATACATTTCATTTTCCAGTAGTGGATAGACACAGATTGCTAGTTATTTCTTAATCCAAATAAATATATCTCTTCATATATCTATGTTGTTCAAAGGGGGTTTCTTTGTATATAATAATTGCCACATAGCGCTGATATGTAGTACATGATATGGTACAATATTTTGTGCAGTCAGCATATAAATGGCATCTCCAAATGCTTTCCAGAATTAAATGCTGCAACTACTCCTTTGTACAGCCTCCTACTCTAGCAATGGCTGTTTTACATTTGTGTGCATGTGCGTTAGCAGGGGTGTGTGTGACAGAGAAACAGACAGAGACACTTAACTGATACACAGGTTTTGCATTGGCCCTTTGGTTGGCTGAATTTCACCCATAGAGACTTACTGGGTTTAGTAGCATTCCAGGTTTTTACCCATGGAGCAATCCAAATGCCACTAAAACAAGTGATTGTTTGGAAACAACATCTTATAAAATAATATTTGCACTGGTTACCTGCTAGCAATTCAGAAATTGTAAAATCCTGAAGGAAAGAAGAACAGTGAGAAAGTGATAAAAATATTAGATACATAAAGGACTGTTTTTTAAAATAGACCGTTACATATGCTGCTCGGCAATACTATTATTATTAGGAGTAGCTCAGGGTTTCCACTCACAATCACTTTTTACATCATTTAATGTCCTGGGTGTTTTAGTCAAATTTGATATACAAGGCATCTATAATCTCAAATAGGCACGTTTAATAAATCTAAATGTATTTACACACAAAAATCCCCCCACCCTGCAAAAAAAAACCTATGGTAAATCTAAGTACTCGTCTCATGAAAGGGAGCAGAAATAGTACATGTATATGCACAGGAGAAAGCAGGAACTATTTTTTTCAGTATCAATATTGGTAGGTCGGTTTACCAGTGATGGACAAGTGAAGTGCAGACAGTGAAGCAAAGAGCTTCTGATCTGAAGGATCCCACCCTTAAGTGTATTTGATGGATTGACATGCTAGACGAAGACATGTTCCTCTCAGAATCAAGCAAAAGGAAAATTAAAAACCAGGTAACCCCTCTGGAACATTAGCCTGGCAGAAGGAATGGAAGGAATTAAACAGAGCTGTTTGCATTTTGGCTAATGGAAGCTTTTGGACTGGAGACAGAGTGAAAACAGATCAGGCTCATTGAGCTTTAGCAACCCACTCTATTGATGCAGACGATAAGCCCCATGCTAATCATCTGCCTACATAGCTTTGATGACAAAGTTAGAATCTTGGATGCTGTTCATCAGAGAGGCTCCCATGAGTTCCAAGATGAGAGAGTTATTCAGTGCAGCCCCAGCACATTGGTAAAGAGTTCTGCAAGACTGAGAGACAGACTGTGGAGTAGGACTAACAGAATAGAGAGCACTTAAATATTCTCTATTGTTGAAGATATTCTCTATGGTTGAAGAAGTCCCACTTTTGGTTTGCTGCAGAGGCTGAGAGAAAAAGAGACAAAAGGTAGTGAGTGATGTTCTACAGTAGGTTTGCTTTTGAGCATTGTTTATATGACATTAATTTAATTTCTTGCTATTCATATTCTGTACTGTATGTAACTGCTCTACACTTGTACATTTATTACTATGAAATGTATACTTAATAGCTTCTTTGATGCTTGAATTTGGGCTTGGGCTGATGTCAGAGGCTATGAGGGGTCCTAAGATTTCATACTGGGAATCAATTTGGGGGGTTTTTTTTGGTTATATACCATTTTGCTGTTGTTTGTGCACTCTATCTTATTATTTTGAAACCTTGCAAGAAACTATTAGGAAGAGAAGAACACACTACTGTACTGCAGTGTATTTTGGATAACAGAGAGAGAGGACTTATGAGAGTGTTGGTTTACCCACTATTTCAATCACTTCTGCCTACTTCACCCGGTTCACTGTTAGCATTAGGATTCCTGTCCTTCCTTCCTTTGAGTTTTAGTTATTGTTAAGCCAGGTATGTTATTTGCTTCTTCCATTTATTAGAGCTCAGATCTATCTTAGATACTTATATAGCCCCTTATTATTACAGTATCTGAGTGCCTCACAATCTTTAATGTACTTAATCTCACAACAACACCCCCATGAATCAGGGAAGTGCTATTGTCCCTATTTTACAGATGGGAAGCTGGGGCACAGAAAGACTAAGTGATTTGCTCATGGTCACATGGGAAGCCTGTGGCAGAACAGTGAGTTTAACCCATGGCTCAGACTAGAACCCTATCCACTGGTCCATCCTTCCTACTTTGTACTTCTATAGCTCTTTCTATCTGAGGGAAGTATTTGGCAAACATAGTAAGCTTCCTGAAACCTCTGTGATGTAGAAAATTATTATCCTAATTTTACTGTTGGAGAAACTGAGGCACGGAGACTGGTTCACATAAAGTTGTGTAAAAAGTCTGGAATAGAAACGGTGGTATGTAAAATTTACTGGTGGTTTCAGTTCGCCTTCCCACTACTCTACCACACATTAGCCCTTCATACCTTTGGACTGAGGACATTTCCTTGTCCAGCGTCATGGTAACTAGGGATGTGGGCCATTTCAGAGGGTCTTTGTATCTTAGGCCCATTTAACAAACTGTTTTCTGAGTAGCTGGCCTTCCTTTTCTTCCTTTGCCTCCAACCCAAGCACATTCCACTTTTGTTTTGATAGCTACTGCTATTGTTAATGGCTGGTTTGGGGGATTTGGGGGGGTCATTTTTTTTATAAATGCCAACTTTATTGCTGGAATGCGAACCATGCTTACTTAACAAACACCTTTTTGTTGATAAGTTGGGTATGTTGGTGTTTGTTTGATGCCTTTGAGATGCTGAAGGAAATTTTTATGTTTCCTGACATATTTGGGGCCTGATCCAAACTCCAGCGAAGTCAGATGGAGTCTTCTCAATGTGGGCTTTGGATCAGGCCCGTATGGATATTTATATTTGATGACTCTCACAGAGGGATTAATATCCATTAACTGCTGCCACCACTGAGTGGCCTTCTTTTTATTTTAATGGCTGTTGAGTCCGTAATAAAATAAAGTGCATGTTGTTCTTATTGATTTTTGTCCAAATCTAAAGACTCATGTATTGCTTTTTTCTACAAGGAACTCCTCTCTCCCCATAGCAACATGAGAAATTGCCCTGGGCCTGGGTTGGTCAGGTCTTTAATGTGGCATATAATTCTAAAATCAGGGAGTAACTATTTTAATCCATAAAGATTACCTCCAGCTTCTGGCCAGCTCCATGGAATCAGATCCTCTGGAGTCCATATGTTATATTTTCCAGTTATCTCGTTTTCAATTTTTTTTAAATCTTCATCAGAAAACCTGTCTCCTTTGCTGGGCTTCAAGATCTTGTTGGGAGGGGAGTTCAATATTTTTCTTTTCCTCTCCTGAGATAGGCTGCACTCTGCTACCTAGAGGAATATTCTTACCTCTGTGGCTACAAATGGTTACCCTCTTTGAAGATCTTGTTCACTGCCCATGACCTATGGCAGTAGCTTCATCCACAGAGACAGAGACTTGCTGGCACTTACAGCTGAATCAATTTGTTTTTAGGCTCTTGTCTTTTGACAGGCGCTTATTCCTGTGGCATTCTTCCTATGAATTCTCTTGGAATCTTGCCCAGGATGTTTTTATTCCTTCCAAATTCCATTGCACCCACATTAAACCAGAATTTTAATCCTTCCCTGCTGACGATGATGGGTTTTGTTAGAACACTGGAGATATATCTTAAAGGATTTTTTCCATTCTGCTGTCCCACTTCTCATCCCTGTGTGGTAATTTGTGGAGATACTGCCTTCATGATTTACTCCATGCTGACTAGGTTGGAGGCACACATGCCTCCCATGAAACATCCAGACACAGTGAGAAAGTGTATTTATCCTCGCTGACTGGATGTTGTCCAGTTCAGAAACACAGAGAAGAACTTGAGCATTACAATGAAAACTTTTGATTAACATGAGGATGTGGTGGGTAAGCTTTTGATTCATTGCAACCAAACACTGTTTGTTTAGCCAATCTAATTCATCTAGGCATTTATAATGCACTCTTCACTACAGTATCTAGGTACAACATCTATGTATCCAAGAGGACCATACACTCCATTACTACATTAATTTATGCCTGATTCTTAAGTAAGATCATCCTGTTGATTACCTCTAGGGCAAACAGTGCCAGGCCATTTTGCAGACACCAGTATTACAGGGAGACTTCACAAAGAGACGAGTCTTACATTTTTGCCCAGAAAGTGGCAAGATAAAGATTTGTCTTGGTCTCTGATTTTAGGGAGCTCCATGGTTGAAGGTGTTTAGCCTTGGTCCCAGAGAGTCTCCCACCAGGGCTTCATCAAGGTTAGACTAGATGATCACAATGATCCCTTCTGACTTTATAATCTGTGAATTTATGAAAGTTACAGAAGTTAGTTAGGTGTTGCAGTTTGACTTATCAGTTTCACCCAGCTGGCTTTATGACTTGCTCAATTAACCAGAAAAATAGGTGATATGTTGAGTGTGATCTTACTATTTATAAAAACTTTCTACATGTCTTTCCTTCATCCACATTGTCTCAGCTATATAACTTTACTAAGATTTCCTCACACTACTTACTCTGAAGATGCATGTAGGCCACTTTCTCCCTAGTCAGAATGAACCCTGAATCCTTCTCCTCACATATAAATATTCCAAAAAGTGGAAGGAATGTAGCATTTTTCACATTCACCAGCTGGCCAAAGATAGCAGTTTCTGACACCTTGACTCCCCGACCATGTATACTTTGGAAGCGAGTTCTTAGAGTGCAGTACTATACTTTTTAACACAGGATTTTGCATTTCCATGGACAGACAGAGCTTGTGGTCCTGGGGACCTTAAAGAGACTGAGGAAGCTATCACTTATTAAGGAGCTGAACTTTGCATAAATTCTGCCTTTTTTTAGTCTGCTGTGGAATGGGGATATACAAGCAATAAAGCTTTTGTCTGATAAATGGAACAAAGATACAGAAACACAGTGCATTGGGTTGGCGTAAGGGCTAATAGAGTTTATATTTATACTAGGAGATGGTGCTTTTTATCTGCTTACTCCACTGTCCTTTTCCATTTTTATTTTAGAGGTTAAATAGCCCAATCTATCCTAAAGAGTCAGTAAAAAAAATTTTCTGGTGGAATATGTCTGGAAGCCTCATTGTTTTTATTTGGGCAGTGTCCTGATTCACAGCGCTCATGCCTCAGGCCAAACTCATTAGCCACCTAAATCAATTGACTAGAGAGTCTGTATCCTTATTATTCAATGGATGGCAAACAAGATTTTGTGAAGTTGCAGTCCTTGAGAGACTTACAGCTTTCCTTCACTGAGATCCTAGAAACAGGACTCGATTTAAAATTGATTTGAGAAATTTGATAGGTGAAGCAGAGAGATTTTAATTGACTTTTGAGTTTTGCAACTTTATTGCCTGCTCTTTTTTCTTTCAGGGGGTCCATTTGCTTTTATTCTTCACAATTTATTTCTTTTCCCTTTTAGACCATGGCCACAGCTCAGTCTTGAACCTGTTTTTACTATGATTCTGAACTATTTGGTCTTTTGTTTTTATGCATCTACCCTGAAAACCCATGCATTGTGAATCCATGTATTACAGTTGTTAAATACTAGTGGAGTTTGGTTAGCCAGAGATATTGAACTCTTTGTATATAGCTGTACAGCTCTATAGCTTGTATGGTTAACTGTATAATCAGATATTCCAATATCTAATAGGGGACTTACCTCTGTGGCCTTGGTTTATTTTCTGCATCTTTACATACAGTACCGCAATAGTTCCCAGCTGGTAGAATGGGAGGACACAAGACCTTGCACATGGGAGCACGTCATCTCCAGCTGTATATGACCACACTCAACCTGCAGCACACGGTGGGTGGAAAAAATCAAAGTGGGTCTGAGTTTCAAGGGCAGTCACTTTCTTTGTGCCTGTCTCTGATTGGCTCCCAGGAGGCGGAGGGAGAAGGTGAGTGCAGCAACTGTAGAGGCCAACAGAGATTGGAGGAGAGGAGCAGCAGCAGAAGGGATGGGGCTAAAGCCAGCAAGCAGAGAACTGGCCACGGGAACACAGAGGCACTAAGGGTACATCTACACTGGGATAAAACACAGCTGTGGCTGGCCCTGATGAGCTGACTCAAGTCCGTGGGCTCGGGCTCTGGGGATGTTTAATTGCAGTTTGGGCTGTGGCTGGAGCCCAGACTCTGGGACCCTCCCTCCTTGTGGGGTCCCAGACCATGGGCGATGTCTACACAGCAATTTTTACAGCCCACAGCTTGAGTCCCATGAGCCCAGATCTGCTGACTCAGGCCATCCATGAACATTTAATTGCTGCATAAACGTACCCTCTGAGATCCTGCCACAAGGCTCCTCTCCCCCTACATTGATACACCTATTAAGAGGGAGTTGAGGCAGAGAAGAGAAGCCACCAAATAGCTGCCAGTAGTTCTTGTTGAGCTGGGACAGGCCAAAGTGTTGGACTCGTTCCAAGGAACTGGTGCCCTGGTCAACGTCCCCAGATTGTGTGATAGGCAGTGTCACTGCTCAGTGACCCCTGCCCCTATTCACTGCCAGCTTCATTCAGCCGCAGGCAACTGGCACTCTCAGCTTCTGCCACCTGCAGTTGTCTTGGGAGTTGTGCTCAGCACAGCAGAGGGGGGAATCTCGGAACCAGAGGTAGAGAGGCAGCCAACAGGGAATGAGGGAAGGGGAAATGAGCAGTGAGGAGAGGTGCCAATAGTGTGTGATCAAAAATAGGTCAGTCCAGGACCTGCTTTAGACATAAGTCACACAAGCAGCTGCCTAGAGGCTTGTTTATGCTTAAAATGCTACAGTGGCACAACTGCATTTCCATGTAGACACTATCTATGCTGATGTCGGCATAGGTAATCCACCGTCTCAAGAAGCAGTAAGGTACACAAGGTACAGGAAAAATTCAGATGTAAGTGGGATATGAGTGAACTCAAACATAAGGCAAGGCATTTTTACAGGACAGAGATGCTGCTTCTCAGGTAACTCAATAAGGGTCAATGCTGACACACACTTTTCCACACACTAGTGGAGACCCATTGGAGGGCCTTTTACTACTCGGGGCAGAGAGGAGGAGGATCAGTACTTGGACAACTTGCAGGATGAATCAGACTGGAAGCACACATCTCAGCCTGTGGGATATAGACACAAACAGCAGACATAATCAGTCAACAAGAAAAGAACAGGCCAGGACCTAAAGTATGTGGTGCTTAATTACCATACAGACAATGCTGTACTCACAAGTGCTCTCACAATGTTAGAGAACACAGTTCTGCTTCTTATGTCTCCTTATATGTTCCCCAATTAAAATCTAAAGTAAAAGCTTCACAGATGATTTTCTTTTTACCTTCCTTTATTGTTCAAAAGCTGTTCCTGGTAATAAGTGGCAAGAGCAATGGATTGACTAGGCCTGAGCAATACTTGTGTATATAAGTGTTCATCCACTTAGAAGAACAATCTGAATCTCCAAGCAGCTTAACAGGGTGTAAATTCAACCCACAGCTCTGACAGCCAATAACACACACCTAGGGAAATAAGTGTATAATAAAGAGCTACTGAATCCAGTCAGAGAAAGAACACACTGATTTTATTAGGATTACACAGTGGGGGACTTGGACACTTTTCTCACACATACAAATAACGTACCATGTATATTTAAAACAAACTGGGGTGAGGTGGAGAGGAAACTATTACTGACTGAGGTCTTCTCTCTCTACAGCCAGTTCACTGATCATAAACACGTTTACCTGAAAGACAGCTGGCTGGTCTTTTAGGGACACATGTAGCTAAGAAATTCATTTCATATGTGTGTCATGTGCTCAAGGTTCAGTTCTGCAAGGCGTGGAGAATTGATCCCGCGACACACTTAAGTACATGAGGAGGCCTTGTCTTCACTGGAACTATTTATATGCTTACAGTCAGGCATGTACGTAAGCATGTTGCTGGACTGGAGCCAGAGTGCTCAGCAACTTGTATGACCAGCCCCTGAGTGAATTGGCTCCCATTATAGCTATTTGAGAAAAAGACAGTCGTTTTGCAATAGCATTTTTCAAATTTAGTTGACTTACACTGGAAATAATGGCTTCCCAACTGCCACTATATCCAGATTTATTTGGGCATAAGCTTTCGTGGGTAAAAAGTCCTCACTTCCAGGAAGAAGGCTGGAGGGAGCCTCCGGAACAGGAGCAAGAGAGCAGACTGGGAATCTTATATGGACCCAGAGTGGCTGTGACCTGGGATGACTAATGAAGTGAGTTGGTCTTCATAGAAAGACTTACTAACTCAGACCCCAGGAAAGGGGTACATGTTTTGAACCAATCTAGTCTGGGTGACTGATTGAAGGAACCTAAGGGGATGCTGAATGCAGTGCATCCTCAGGGCCACAAGGGGATATGGTGGATGGAAGTGCTCCCATGACACTGTTTCTCTCCATTTTTTTCTGTTTTTCTCCCCTGAAATGATGTTTTTTATCAAATTGAAAACATCTCCTCTCCTTGGGGTGTCATGAGTGCCATAATGTGCATGTGTTGTATTGCCAAGTATTGCTTAGCAACAGGACCCTGTGTTCTGCCAACTTTCTTTTCATGATGTCAATCTGAATTTCACTCAAGTTGTTGTGTTGTGTGTTGGAGAATTAACTGCATGTCAGTAACATGACCAATGGAAGTTCCAAATTCGCAGGCAGAAATTGCCACCAGCCCTACTTATTTATTTGCATATTTGTGGTGTTTAAGATGTCATACCTGCATGTTGTTAAATGACAAATTATTTACCCTCACAAGTAATTTATCAGATGAATTTTCATCAAGAAGCTGGCCATTTTGAGGATATTAAAAAAATCATAAAAAATATCATTCTCTCAACTGTGAAAATAAATCCAACATGACAAAAGTGTATTGCTAGCATTAGCAGTACATAGGGATGTCCATACTGTTTTCAAAAATTAAACCCTGTGATTTTAGGGAGAAATGCAATTCCCACTGAGTGCAAAATCCCACCCGCAGATGTGCACTGCTGCAGAGTCCTCAATTGACCCAGTAGAACTCCAGCATATGCTGAAAAAGAGTGAGTACAGAACATGCAATAGACATCTGAGATTCTTCACATACAAATATCATGTCAGATCCTCAGCTGGTGTAAACTGCTGTAGCCAAGCCAAGTAGCATTGGAGCTGCACTTATTTATGCTTGTTATTATTATTTGTATTCCTGTAGCACCCACAATGTACTAACCAGTCTCTCCCCCAACACACACACCTGCCCCCAAAAGCTTAAAATTAAAGAAGACAAGCAACATATGAAAGCTGGGGAGAGGGTTGCAATCAAAATATGTACACACCTTTACACAGAATTTTTGTATGAATAATATACTTTTTGTTGTTATTGAATACCGATCAATTGTACACCACTACCCCTCAGTTTATTCTCTATTAATTGGATAATTTTTTTAATGCATCCTGGAAGAAATGCTTAATTGATGAGGGATATGACATAAAAGTCGGTGGATCAATTATGGATTAATTTACAGAGGGTGTTCCATTCTTAGCAGCTAGTGCGAAGAAGCAGAAATAGTTATTGAAGAAATGGGTAGCCAAGCCAATTGGGCACTGTTATCCCACTGAATAATAATCCCTAGCCATAACTCCTCGCTTCAAAACCAAAGCCGATGGTATCATCAATGGGGCATTAAACTGACCCCCAAATTAGTTTTGATTTAGGATCCTATATTGCTCTGACGAACGAGGGAAATAGAAGCTCATTCATTCTAATATTAGTCTTTAGTCATGCAACAAAGGCTTGGTCTACACTACCAAGTTTTGTTGCCTACACTTATATCGACACCCAAAAGTTGACTTAATAAAAATCGGAAAAGCTTGTTCAAACTAGCCCCCTCTGGAGACAGATCACATCCACATTGGGGGCACCATCATCGACAGTGTGAGCAATGCACTGTGGGTATGCATCCCACAGAGCAAGGCGACACCTTCTGTCACTAGGTTTTGTGGGAAGGCGGAGCGGATCACAGTACATCTTGGGACCGTGCTAAATGTCCCGTCATGCATTGCTTTGTGTCCCAGCTCTCCACTGGCTTCTGGTTTTCTTTTGTGCCATTTTTTCAACAGCCATTCTTTGCTGTGCACCCCGGCATCTATAGTGAGAAGATATGGATCCCACACTTCTCTACTATGCTCTGTTAAGTGTCATGAGGACATTGCGCATGGCAGTGCAGTTAATCATGAAATTACTGACAGAGGAAGACTCACAGGCGCCCAGCATTCTGCGTGATATGGATAGCAGCAACTTTACATTGCTTTTGGCATTCATAGAGGAGCTGCATAGGATTGACTGTCACTTTTGGACTAGGGAAACCGGCACTGAATGGTGGGATCGAATCGTCATGCAGGTGTGGGATGAAGAGCAGTGGCTACAGAACTTTTGGATGTGTAAAGCCAGCTTCCTGGAACTGTGTGCCGAGCTGGTCCCAGACCTGCGGCGCAAGGACACCAGAATCAGAGCTGCCCGCTTGGTAGAGAAACGTGTGGCAATTGCTGTCTGGAAGCTGGCGACTCCAGACTGCTACCGGTCGGTTGCAAATCAATCTGGAGTGGGGAAGTTTACCATTGGGGCTGCATTAATGCAAGTGCGCAGGACAATAAATTCCATCCTGCTATAAAGGACCATGATTCTGGGAAATGTGCATGAAATAGTGGATGTCTTTGCAGAGATGGGTTCCCTAACTGTGGAGGGACAATGGCACACATATTCCAATTTTAGCACCAAACCACCTTGCAACAGAGTACATCAATAGGAAGGGTACTTCTCCATGGTGTTGCAGGCACTTGTGGATCACTGTGGGCATTTCACAGATATCAACATGGGGTGGTCTAGAAAGGTGCATGATGCACGCATCTTCAGGAACACCGGCCTGAACAGAAAGCTGCAAGCGGGGACTTTCTTTCCAGACCACAAGATTATAGTGGGGGGATGTGGAAATGCCCGTAGTGATCCTGGGAGACCTGGTTTACCCTTTACAGTCCCGGTTCATAAAACCTTACATGGGACACCTGGACAGCAGTAAGGAGCATTTCAACAACAGGCTGAGAAGGTGCTGGATGATAGTTGAAATTGCCTTTGGCAGATTAAAGGTGTGCTGGAGTTGCCTTTATGGCAGGTTAGACCTTAATGAGGAGCATATTCCCATGGTCATAGCCGCGTGCTGCACTTTGCATAATCTTTGTGAATCTAAGCACTTGGCTACTGAGTTTGAGCAGCCAGATACCAGGGCTGTCAGAGGAGCCCAGAAGGTGGCAATTGAAATCAGGGAGGCTTCGAGGAAGCACTTTGACAATGAACAACAGCAACATATATCTTTAGAGTAGCTTCCATGGTTCATTCCCTGTTTTTTTCCTAGGAGGCTATGTTGACATTTGAGGCCACATATCCCAGTAAGAAAATGATTAAAATGCCTGTACATGTGCAACATGCCAATCACTTTCTCACTGACCCTTGCCAGGCACACATCTCTGCAAGCACCCAAAACATGGTGAGTTTTGGGAGGGGAGGGAAGGGTGTTGTACCTGGACAGAAGCACATACAGTCTTTGGTGATCTTACAGAAAACACCATCCTAGCCACTATGGATGTAGAAGCTCTCTACACCAACATTCCACACAAAGATGGACTACAAGCTGTCAGGAACAGTATCCCCAATAATGTCACAGCAAACCTGGTGGCTGAACTTTGTGAATTTGTCCTCACCCACAACTATTTCAGGTTTGGGGACAATTTATACCTTCAAGTCAGTGGGACTGCTATGGGTACCCGCATGGCCCCACAGTATGCCAACATTTTTATGGCTGACTTAGAACAACGCTTCCTCAGCTCTCGTCCCCTAGTGCCCCTCCTCTACTTGTGCTACATTGATGACATCTTCATCATCTGGACCCATGGGAAGGAGGCCTTTGAGGAATTCCACCGGGGTTTCCACAATTTCCACTCCAGCATCAACCTCAGCCTGGACCAGTCCACACAAGTCATCACTTCCTACATACTATAGTGCAAATAAACGATGGTCACATAAACACCACCCTATACCGGAAACCTACTGACCGCTATACTTACCTACATGCCTCCAGCTTTCATCCAGACCATATCACACGATCCATTGTCTACAGCCAAGCTCTAAGATACAACAGAATTTCCTCCGATCCCTCAGACAGAGACAAACACCTACAGGATCTCTATCAAGCATTCTTAAAACTACAGTACCCACCTGGTGAAATGAAGAAACAGACTGACAAAGCCAGAAGGGTACCCATAAGTCATCTACTACAGGACAGGCCCAACAAAGAAAATAACAGAATGCTACTAGCCATCACCTACAGCCCCCAACTAAAACCTCTCCAGCGCATCATCAAGGATCTACAACCTATCCTGAAGAATGACCCCTCACTCTCTCAGACCTGGGGAGACAGGCCAGTCCTTGCTTATAGACAGCCCCCCAACCTGAAGCAAATACTCACCAGCAACTACACACCACACAATAAAAATACTAACCCAGGATCCAAACCCTGGAACAAACGCCAGTGCCAACTCTGTCCACATATCTATTCAAGAAACACCATCATAGGACCTAACCACATCAGCCACAGCATCAGGGGCTTCTTCACCTGCACATCTACCAATGTGATATATGATATCATGTGCCAACAATGCCCCTCTGCCATGTACATTGGCCAAACTGGACTGTCTCTATGCAAAAGAATAAATGGACACAAATCTGACATCAAGAATTATAACATTCAAAAACCAGTAGAAGAACACTTCAATCTCCCTGGACACTCAATAACAGACTTAAAAGTGGCAATTCTTCAACAACAAAAAACTTCAAAACCAGACTCCAATGAGAAACTGCAGAACTGGAATTAATTTGCAAACTGGACACCATCAAATTAGGCCTGAATAAAGACTGGGAGTGGATGGGTCACTACAAAAACTAATTTCTCCCTGCTGATACTCACACCTTCTTGTGAGTTTGAAATGGGCCACCTTGATTACATTGGCCTCATTAGCACTACAAAAGTGATTTCCACCCCTTCTTGTCAACTGTTGAGAATAGCCCACTTCCACCTTAACTGAATTGGCTCATTAGCACTGACCCCCCCACTTGGTAAGGAACTCCCATCTTTTCATATGCTGTGTATTTATACCTCTCTGTATTTTACACTCCATGCATCTGATGAAGTGGGTTTTAGCCCACAAAAGCTTATGCCCAAATAAATTTGTTAGTCTCCAAGGTCCCACAAGGACTCCTCGTTTTGCTGATACACACTAACATGGCTACCACTCTGAAACCAGTCTTTGCAGGGGTTGCGGTGCAGCTTTACAGGGAAATAATTCTAAAATTATTCCACACTTTTCCACAGGCAGGGATCATTCTAACAGACATCTCACTGCTGAGGGTAAGCAGGGAAACCAGGGTTCAGCCACTACATGCTTGTGGCTTCCGCCTTGCTCTATATGCAGCTCACCTGTGTGCAGCTTTGGTCCCTGCACAAGTGATTGCCAAATGGCGCAGGAAGGAACAAAGCTGCACTGCGCCACAGCCTGAGGCAGAGGATTGCCAAGTACCTCTAGGAAACTTTCCTGAAGATCTCTCTGGAGGATTCCCGTGAGATCTCAGCATGCATCAACACCCTGTTCCACCATACCGATTAGCTACATGGGGAAATGTCCAGCTCACAGAAACGCAGCCAGCCTTGTACATTTCTATACCCTGAACCCATCTTCACACTACACAAGCCACAGCCACTTACCAGGCATCTCATCTCCTGCTTCTTGCTCGCCTGAGAGCAACTGCTGAGACTGGCTAGGCACCTCAGGAATGGTGAAAAGTTCCTGTCTGCCTGCCCCACCAGTCGACCTCGCTGGGAGCTCCACATCCTCATCTAGCTCCACCTTTTCATCAATAACTTCATCCTCCAGGGTTAGGTCCTCTTTCCGCCACTTCCATTCCCTCCAAAGTATCCACGGGGCTCTTGGCGGTGGAGGTGGGGTCACCACCGAGGATACCGTCCAGCTCCTTACGGAAACAGCAGGTCTTAGATGCGGCACCGGAGCAACAGTTTGCCTCCCTTGCCTTATGGTACGCCTGCCTCAGCTCCTTTATCTTCGATCTGCACTGCTGCGTGTCCCAATCATAGCCCTTTTCACACAAGCCTCGAGAAATGTGCCCATAGGTATCCCAGTTCCTACGGGTCAAGCACAGCAGGGACTGCACAGACTCCTTTCCCCATATAATGATCAGATCCAACAGCTCTGCTGCGGTCCAGGCAGAAGACCATTTGGTGTGATAGCCAGCCATGGTCACTTGGGCAGACACGATGAGACCTCCCCACACCAAGCCAGCAAGCAGGAAATGGAATTTAAAATTCCCGGGGCTTGCAAGGGAGAGGGGCAGATTGTTGTTTACCTGGCTGCAGGGCAACAGAGTTCAAACTGCTGACCAGAGCAGTCAGGATGGGCATTGTGGGACACTTCCTGGAGGCCAAATAAAGTGATTAAAGCATGTGTGGGGTCTACACTGGCTCTTTGTCGATAATAAAGGGAAGGGAAAAGAAAAAAGTCTATTGTAGGGGTAGAAGTATTTTGTCGCCGAAACTGGGCATTTTTCCTGACAAAAGTCACATCGCAGTGTGTATGCACTCACTGTTTTGTCACCAAAAGGCAGTTTTTGGTTACAAAACTTGGTAGTGTAGACAAAGCCAAAGAGTATTGGGCTCAATCCTGCAGAGTGCTGTTAAGGTATTCAGCACCTTGCAGGATCAGGCCCATTTGTGAAGCTGTGATGGCACTCTGAAATGTTCGAAAGGACCCCGCCGGATCCTCAGCAGCCGCTTAGCTCCATTGCCTCCAACCTGGTTTACCCCAGCTCCAGATCTGACCTTATAATGTATGTTTCTTCTGCTCCTAACATTACTGTAATAATGTTAGTATTTCTATATTCCCATTTTAATACTGTTTGGATTTCTGAAATGATGCCCTGGACTCCGTCACACAATGCACAGGCCACAGAACTACACATCATTCTTAGAGTAACTTTTTGTTATGAAGACAAAAGGAAAATAGGTTTGCTTTATTTGACTAGGATAGCAAGTACAGTGAAAAGGTGTTTTTTTATTTTTAAATCTGTGTAAAACTGTTCTCAGTGGTGCCAGTGATGCTGCAAAATTACACCTCCAAAGCACTGCTCCTGCTTTAATAATTAAACATTTCTGGGTATTTATTTCACATGCTGTAAAGAGATATGAACAGGGTAGAGGAGAAAGATGTGCAAAGCAAAGAACACCTGCAATTTACTGGTAGGTAATAGCCAATATCAAATGTCTCAATACCTTTAAGTGCCTGTATGTGCCATTAAAGTGTGAAGTTTGAAAAAGACATTCTCTGATTGAAATGTGTTCGTCAACTTGCTATGCTTGGTCCAGCGCATGCATGAAATGTTTTCCTTGAATCAGTCAACACATGCCTGGTAGAAATGTGGATGCTTTAGGTAACAATGTTTTGAGCTGTCTTCATGTCTTCTTAGAACTGTAAAGAGAAGCAAAAAGAGGAGATCCCATTCTTCCCACATTTAAAGTTTTTGCAGGGGTTGAGCAAATAAACAGAAGTGGTCAAAATCACCAGGAAAATAATTGTCTTGTTGTTTATGGAAATCACTGTGAATGGTTTATTTATGTGTAGTAAAAGCAGAGATGACCTGATAGTATGTGGGGGGGGGAGGTCAGAGTCAGGGCATCCAGATTCAGCAGTGTTATTGAGCATGCTCAGTCTCTGTGAGCATGCTCAATACAAGCCAAGCTGCAAATCTGGGGAGAGGGCAGGTGATCCCACATACTCCCACATACATTGCCTCTGAGTAAAAGATTCACAACCACAGAACTTCACCAATGTACTAGAATAACGATTCTCAAACCCGAGGACCCCCATTTTGATTTAAAAATTTTTGGGGACCCTCAAACCCCCCTGTTCAGCCCTTGCCCTGCCCCCTTCCCCAAGGCCACGCCCCCTCCACAGGCCATGCCCCTTCCTTGCCCCCTTCCCCGAGGCCATGCCCCTGATCACTCCATCCCCCCTCCCACCCTCCCTCCATCGCTCACTCTCCCGCAGCCTCACTCACTTTCACCAGGCTGGGGCAGGGGTTTGGAGTGCAGGAGGGGATGCAGGCTCTGGGAGGCAGTTAGGGTGCAGGAGGGGTGTGAGGGGTACGGGCTCTTGGAAGGAGTTTGGGTGCGGGAAGGGGTGTGTGCTCTGGGCTGGGAGTTTGGGTGTGAGAGGGAGCGGGGTGCAGGCTCTGGGAGGTAGTTTGGGTATGGGAAGGGGTGTGGGAGGGAGTTCAGCAGGGGCCAGGGGAGCGGGAGGGAGTTTGGGTGCAGGAGGGGGTATGGGCTCTGGGAGAAAGTTTGGGTGTGGGCTCTGGGCTGGAGCAGGGGGTTGGGGTGCATGAAGGGGTGAGGGGGGAGGCGCTTACCTCGGGCGGCTCCTGAAATCAACCGGCACATCTCTCTGACAGGGACCCCTAGGCGGGGGGGGGGGGGGCAGAGGGTCTCCGCACACTACCTCTGCCCTCAGGCACTGCCTCTGCAGCTCCCATTGGCCACAGTTCCCAGCCAATGGGAGCTGTGGTGTTGGCGCTTGGGCCAGGGGCAGCGCATGGAGACCCCCTGTCACTCCTCACTGGCTGTAGGGACGTGCTGGCCACTTCTGTGAGTGGTGCGGACCCAGGGTCCCCACTCCTTCCCCTCCCTCCCAGCACCTCCTTCACACTGGGGAACAACTGTTCCCTGACTGAAGGAGGCGCTGGGAAATTCATAGATTCATAGACTCTAGGACTGGAAGGGACCTCAAGAGTTCATCGAGTCCAGTCCCCTGCCCTCATGGCAGGACCAAATACTGTCTAGACCATCCCTGATAGACATTTATCTAACCTACTCTTACATATCTCCAAAGATGGAGATTCCACAACCTCCCTAGGCAATTTATTCCAGTGTTTAACCACCCTGATAGTTAAGAACTTTTTCCTGATGTCCAACTTAAACCTCCCTTGCTGCAGTTTAAGCCTATTTGCTTCTTGTTCTATCCTTAGAGGCTAAGGTGAACAAGTTTTCTCCCTCCTCCTTATGACACCCTTTTAGATACCTGAAAACTGCTATCATGTCCCCTCTCAGTCTTCTCTTTTCCAAACTAAACAACCCCAATGCTTTCAGCCTTCCTTCATAGGTCACAGGGAGAGATGGGGAGGAGTTTATCAGAGCGGCCCGCGGACCCCATGGAGTACCCTGAGGGACCCCCAGGGGTCTGCGGACCCCAGTTTGAGAAACACTGTACTAGAATACTTGTCTTACTGCATCCTCAATTAATGACAAGCACAGTAGTCCAAATTCATCCCTGGCTTCACTACTAAAATCAGTTTCAATACTGGCTTCAACACTAAAATGAATTCACTGGAATTACATGAGAGAACAATTTGGCCTAATATTTTTGGATTTCTTTCAACGAGAGAGAGGTAGGGATCTTCTGGGAAGATTCTCAATATTCTAGTAGATAACTCTTGTCATGCAGTTCCGTCCAAAATAGAGTCTCCAAGTGCTATCAAACAGGAGAGGAGGGTTGGAGACGGGAGATGGCCTAGGACAGAAATGCAAAATATAGCCTTTGGATCTGCTTTTAAGGATGCAGCACTAAAGAATGCAGTTCCAAATCAAGTTTTAATTGTAACCACAAAAGGTGCTGAGACTATCTGATGTGAGTAATCCTCTGCAATCAACACATTATCAATGACGAGTGTGTAGGAATTAAGAGGGATCTGTTGAGGGATTCTGATGTTTTCATGAAAGTAAAGCTGGAGCTTTTTGTAAATTTACCAGCATCCCAAAATGGAAATAATGCTCATTGTTTCCACTGGTGGCATGAGAGATATTGGAACCACATGCAATATCTTTGCAATATTGTATTAAGTTTATGTATCACTGTGGGCCAGGGATTGTATGCAACTCCAGGAAGGAGAGTTAGCACAGCTCCTCCAGGAACCAGAAACAGTGAGGCGTGAGTATGGTGAATCATTTTGGTTGTAAACACCCCCAGAGAGGGACCTCCCTCTGGGGAGATTTGCATATACCAGATCAAACTGGGTTTTCCAGAAACCAACAAAGAAAGCACTTTTGATATAAAAAGACTGAATTTAAACTGACTCAGGGACTACTTTCTAATCCAGCAAATGGACAGGACACTGTCCAAAAGGTGAGGCCCAACCCTTGTGAAAGAGTTACTCCTGGTATGTACAGTGTGTGTTTAAACTTGTTTATTATTTCTATGTGCTTCCTCTGTAATGTTTTTACCTTAAGAATATATATGCTTGCTTAGAAAGAGCTGTGTGTTGACCTGTAACTGCTGGCAACACACTGTTCATAGCCCTTGGAGGGGAAGCAACACTCAGGCTCTAGTCTTTGGGAAGACTGACTTGCTGGGGATATAACAGTGTAGAGCAGGGAGCTGAGCAACCTTAAAACCCTGGTCAGAAGGGAGTGGGACAAGGGTCCTTGCCCAGAGACAGATGATGACTGGTGACCTGAGACCTGAGCACAGAGGAGGGACACAGATTCAGTTATCCTGAAACTGTGACAGGTGGTACTTCATTGTTTTCTTGGATAAGTGGATCTCTACTTTGCAACTGCTCTCATTCACTCTCACCTTCTAATCCTACCTCTCCCTGGTGGCCCCTACAGTTACTTCTCTCTTTCCCAAAGCTCCCATTTTGGCCAGGCTTAGTATTTTCTATCAGTTTTATTTTCATGGCTCTCAACTGAAATAATAATAATTGAGTAATTAAAGAAAGTCTGTCTGTACTTGAAGGAAATGAGCTCAGTACAGAGCTGAATTACTTGGGTACTGAGAGTACACAATGTTCAGAAGTAGAAATGATGATCTCATTGAATTCCTGAATACTGGCCTAACCTCACAACATTCTGAGAAGCCTGTCTGATATCGATCTGATATACCAGTATACAGATGCCCCCCGACTTACACAATCGTTCCATTCCGGAAAGCCTTGCGTAACTCGAATTTTGCATAAGTCAGAAACGTATACCTGTACGTTACGCAAAAATTTCTGCAACTCGAAAATCCTATTTCTAGTTTATGGAACTTTTTCCGTAAGTGCGAATTTGTGTAAATCGAGTCTTATGTAATCCGGGGAGCGTCTGTATCATCAAAGAACTAGTAGACTCTTAATATAAGTACTAGTAACCTACCAGTAATAAAATGGACTTTCTATCATCCTCTCTCTTCTAACAAGCAACAGAGGGTCCTGTGGCACCTTTGAGACTAACTTCTGTCTCAAAGTTAGTCTCAGAAGTTAGTCTCAAAGGTGCCACAGGACCCTCTGTTGCTTTTTACAGATTCAGACTAACACGGCTACCCGTCTGATACTCTCTTCTAACAGTAGTTGATTAGAATATCTTTTTACTATAGTTTCTCATGCAAATTTCTGTCTTTCCCTCTTCTATCTGCCACAGCATCCTCTTCCATTTTCTACATGTGCATTGGTAGAGGACGAGCTAAATCAGGTCTACTGAGCAATAATCCCACCACACTTAACTGTAATGAGGGTGCAAGGAGCCAGTCCATTAACGCTAGAAATGGGCCTAAACCAACTCCTTACATCTCAACACTCCAGAATCTTGGTAAAATTTTCATTCAGATCTAAAATTCACAGCTCTCTAACATCTTTATAATAAGCTGTACCAACACCAAGAGTTTGAATATCCCCCAACTATGGGGAAGTTGATACTCAGGTCAGAACTTTGTGACTCAGAAACATTTCTAGTTAATTCTGGGAGTGGAGAACATACTATTTCTTATACACAATTGTGTGATGCTCAGATAGAAGGATAGAGACCCCCCGCTTTCCTGTAACTGATATGTAAAGAAATACAAATGAAAGCCAGAAATGAATAGAAACAGAATTTAATACAATAGTTGAAGCTAAATCAATATGCTTACATGTGGTTTGCTATGGTGATCTAAGACTGTAACAGTAGGGCAGTAAATTGCCAGCTAGTCCTTTAAAACCAGTTTTAAAGGAACATTCAGGTTGCATGGTTAACTGCTCAAAAATTAGGAAATGAAGAGGTTAAGGTTGCACGTGAAAGTTTAACCCTTTCCTCTTGTGCATATATATTACATATTAAAGTTCACGGAGTATGATCCACCTAGATACTTCGGCGCTGAAGTCCCTTCATGGATCTCACCCACTGTAACATCACACTTCAGTCTGAACCCTGGTTCCTACTATCATTACAAGTAACATCCATGATTATAATCAATGAAAGAACTGTAGGATGTGCCGTAGGCTGAGCAGACCCTCAGCTGGGCTAGAGGCTTAGGGCCACCTTTGTCTCCCCCCATCTCTTCCTGCATCTAGTTCAGGGCAGAAAGAATGCAGAATCTGGCTTAGCCACTAGATAGAATGATTATCTAATAACTTGTCATAATTTACAGGTGTTAAATTAGCCACATAAGATTCCTTTTATTCCCAAAATGCAGTAGAAACAGTAAGAATTGCAAGGAAAAGGTGAATCAGAAAGTGAATGAGTCCAAATATCTTGCATCCCTTTTTCATAGCAAGCTCTACATGCATGAAAAGATTCAAACCAATCTATCTCCAGGTTACTGAATGCTTTAATTAATCTGCAAACTAGTTGGGGAAGGCGAGGGAGCACTTTCCCCCTACATTTTAGCTTTTGATTTCTCCATATGTGGAGGACCTGCAGCATCAAAATGATGTTTATATGCGAAGTTAGAATGATTTGGTTTGTGAAAAAACACAAAGTTAAAGATTCATCACTATAGCCTCAAGTCCAATCCTGTGTAGAAAGTATAGCTCTGTTTCTAAGTTGGCTTGAGTAAATATCATGACTCAATATGGAATTTTTTTCAGAGCCTGTGTCCATTCATTTAGCCAATAATTTGGAATGAGTCAACCTTGTTTGCTTTTATACAACTAGTTCCTGGTAGAAGAAGGGGTTCCCACTGTCTTATGTGATCTGGATTAACTCTGTTCATGGGACAGTCCAGTTAATTCCTTAGGCTACACAGAGAAAATTAATTTTCATTTTCTGTTCCAGGTGTATTTGGGGTAAAGATTTGAATAGGACTAAAGTGTAGATATTCTGTGGTAAGGATTTGCATAGGTCTAAGCTGCAGGTATTCTGTGTGGGGAAAAACACAGTTACTCACTGTCTGTTCATTATCCTATAGCTGGATATATATGTTTTCACTCACATGGGAGGTTTGACTGGCATGAGAAGAATCAATCTTCAAGCCGCTGAATGCTGGGTACACTTAAGACACAACTCACACTTGATCAAGTCGGTTTCTAATGAATACATAATCCCATCAGAGAGAGAACATTCTGAGTTGATTGGATTTACACAGTCTATGTGAGAGAAATTTCTTAGAAACTTCTCTCTCACCAACATAAATATCATATATGGTATAGTTAAAACAAGTTTAGGGAAAGAAGAAACTTCTACTGCTTGGTGACTTCTCTGTAAGCCAATTCAGTGATTGTAAACTCTTTCATAGAGGCTATAATACAACACCTATTTACCTGAAATGTGGAAGGTAGCCAATCTCCTTGGCAAATTTATAGCTAGGTAATTGTTTTTAAATCTAAGGGCAGGTCAATATTTAAAACACTGCATCAGCACAGCTGCAGCAATGCAGCTGTGCTGCTGGAGCGCTTAAGTGAAAATGCTCCTACACCAATGGGAGAAGCTTTCTCGTAGTTAATCCAAGAGGCGGTAGTAAATTGCCAGAAGAAGCTCTCCTGTTGACACAGTATTGTCTACATAGGCTTTTTCACACTCCTCGTGGTTATACCAATATAGGTCTGTAATGTAGGTCTGGCCTAAGTGAAGTCATTGGATTGGAATGGCTCCTTTTGCAGATCTTTAAGAAAAAGACAGAAGTTTTGCAAAAGCCATTTATCAAAATGATTGGACTACATTAGCTACTAATAGTTTCCCAGTTCCCACTAAACCCCGAATTTTGCAGGGAGGATAGACGCAGTTATCTGCTAGATCTTTTTCAGTCTCTGTTTTGTCTGATCTTAAAGTGTAACAACTATCTCTTTTATGCTTAATAGCCTGAAAACAACCAAATCAAACTTTGTGTTTAGGTTTGGGAAAAGACTTGAGACTGTGTTTGAAATTGATTTATAAAGTTATAAACTGATTTATAAACTCAGAAAAACAAAGATTCATAATGAAAAGATGTGACAATTCAGTTTTCCAAATGTGACTTGCAAAGAGTCCTGTGGCACCTTATAGACTAACAGACGTATTGGAGCTTGAGCTTTCGTGGGTGAATACCCACTTAGTCTATAACAGGGGTCAGCAACCTTTCAGAAGTGGTGTGCCACTCTTCATTTATTCACTCTACTTCAAGGTTTCACGTGCCAGTAATACATTTGAACGTTTTTAGAAGGTCTCTTTCTATAAGTCTATAATAAATAACTAAATTATTGTTGTATGTAAAGTAAATAAGGTTTTAAAAATGTTTAAGAAGCTTCATTTAAAATTAAATTAAAATGCAGAGCCCCCAGGACTGGTGGCCAGGACCTGGGCAGTGTGAGTGCCACTGAAAATCAGCTTGTGTACCCCCTTCGGCACGTGTGCCATAGGTTCCTTACCCCTGGTCTATAAGGTGACACAGGACTCTTTGCTGCTTTTACAGATTCAGACTAACATGGCTACCCCTCTGATACTTGACAGATGTGACTTGTTTGCTTTTGTTATTATCAATAACACAGTGTCAGTTTTAGTAATGATGCAGGGCGGCAGGGCGCGCAAGGTGGTTCAGTGCATTAGTGCCATTGAGAGTTTAACATAATAGGGATTTTTTTGTTTGTTTGGGTCTGTTTTTTTAAGGTCATCATCCTTATTCCAAAAATAAATCAGAAAAACTGGATTCTTTTTTAAAAGAGGGTTTGTCAAGAATCTATCCATGGCCTGGAGGAGAAAATTGCTTCAAAGCCATTTGAGTAAATTATAGCACCAAATGTTGCCAAAAGTGCTAAAAATAATCATACAAAGCACACTGTGCATACACTAAGTCCAGTTTTCAAAGGCTCAACATTTAAGATTGGTCCTACAATATCATAATAAATGAACTAAATCAAATCAAAACGAGCGTCCACCAGAAAAGACTCAAAGGTACATCTCCTCATGAGCCTACATGACAAATTACAATTTTCTAACCCAAGTTGTTTCATCTCTAGAGCTGTTCAAAATCATGTGACAATAATTATATATATTTTAAATAATGGGACTCTTCAAGTTTACACACTGCTCATACTCAAATGAAGTTGAAAAAATTTTGCTCAGACTTTCCAAAAATATTTACCTTTGGGCAGAAACTGAGTATTGAAAATTTATCCTTTAAGCAGAAAGCTACAAATGCCACCCACTGATTTAATGAATGGGAAACCTAATTGGATCTGCAAGGTGCCAGACAGATTTCAGATAAAAGGAGGAGTGTAGGCAGGGGTAGGCCCTCTGGGTGCTATGCCAGCCAGAGAGATGTAAGCTGATGGGCTTTTGCTTCCCAAAATAATTTAATTAACCCTTGAACCAGGATTTATCAGGCCTCTTGGCCAAATTTTTGCTGAACCCTCTCTCTGTCACTCCCTCTGGTTAGTAGAATAAAAACTGTGGTTTTAACCTGCTTTGGGTCTGACCAATCACTATCTAAAGGGTCAGGGAAGAATTTTTCCTATCAGGGCCAAATTAGCTGTGGCCTAGTGGCTGTTTCACCTTCCTCATAGTATCATGGAGATACAGTTAGTTTAAATTATAGAATTTAGGAATTTTAATCTTAGGAATTGTATGAATGTTCGGTCATTGCAATTTGCGGCCAGTGTCCAGTGTGGAGAAAAGGCCAAAGGGCCAGCAACCACAAAAGTACGAGAAATGAGATTTTGCTGGTGGACCCCAGGTCTGTGGAAAAGGAGATTTGAAGTCCTTGCAGACCCTGGTCCCTGTTTTGTACCTTCTGTCCCCTTCACAGCAGGGAAAGTGAGAGTATTCAGCAGAGCAAGCTGAATCCTTGGGGTAGGCAGTAGAGAGTCTGCCCTGGGTTAAGGGTTATGTGATTGATGCCTTGTAAATCCTGCACTGGATCCACCTAAGTGCCTGGTATGGGGGGATGGGGCAGATAGTGTCCCTCTCCACAATGTTACATTTTCATAAAGTTGCCATTTAAAATCCACCCCTACATCTGTCCTTACTCACATGAGTGTCCTGATCAATGACCAAAAAACTTATAATGGAAACACTTGGGAATCCATAACTATAGCTGTTGATGGGGATTCAGGCATCCACCCCTCTGTGAAATGGACTTAAGTGTTTTAAGTGTTAGAACATCAGGTCTGGGAATATACACTGCTTTCTCAAAAGGAGAATGACCTTATTACACAACTGGCACCCTGTGTTGCCTCTCCCACGAACAAGAGAGAAGCCTGATTCTACACTCCTAAAGTCAGTCGGAGTTTTGCCAAGGGAGTTTTCAATGGGAGCAGAATTGAGCCCCCATGTTGGCACCCTTGCCTGAAAATACTCATTTACTAAACTTTCCAGTTAGCGACATGGAACTAAAACTAGTGTATTACATATCCAAAAGAGAACAGGAGCTAAAATGTCAGCTGGGTAATTGTACTATTCCCGTTGATAACTGCAAATGGATTTCTTTGGGTAGCTTTTATGGAGAGAAGCGTGGGAGTTACAGACTGTGTGTGCCTTTAGTAGCCTGTTCTTGGGAACAAAGCATTACACAATAGATCTGGGAATTAACTAGAATAAAAAAGCCTAGCAAAGTCATGGTTAAGAAACATTTAGGCCATTATCCTCTCCACAGTGCTCATGTATTGATTCATATTAAAAATAATGGCAGTTATATGCATATGCTGAGGGTAGAATAGACTCCTAAGATTATAACGCCAACTAACTAATGTCTGGAAATTCAAAGCTGAAACTGACAATCTTGTCTTAACATTGAATCTCACAATTTGCATTAGTTTATGTAATAAACTAAACCTTATTGAAATATGGTTTTGATATTTAATAATTTTGAAGAGGGTGCATTTTTAAAAAAGATATTTTTCATGCAAAGGATGATTATTTACCTCATGAAGGAAAACCAAAGGAACCATGCAGGACTTTTGAGTTAGACTGCATTATGGGATAACCATTTACTAAGCTTAATATTTGAAATCAAAGTTATCTTAAGTCCCTGGGATACATGCAAATTAGCAAATTTCATTTATTAATTACTTATTATTAATTACAATTATTATTATTTTATAATAAACTACAGTTTTAATTTTTTAAATTGTAAACAAATTAATAGCCACTATAAAGTATGCACAAATTATAGAATCAGACACATTATTTAATTGCTTCCAGCCCCTTACCCTCTTTTGCCTGCCATCCCTTGCCTTGACTAAACTTGTCTGTGCTTAGATTGCTTCTCCTTAGGTGGGGGAGGGATAGCTCAGTGGTTTGAGCATTGGCTTGTTAAACCCAGGGTTGTGAGTTCAATCCTTGAGGGGGATCTGGGGCAAAATCAGTACTTGGACCTGCTAGTGAGGGGGCTAGACTCAATGCCTTTTAAGGTCCCTTCCAGATATCTCCATTTAAAATAATAATAATAATAAATTTAGTCACCAAGGGTTTAATTTAGGACTGTCAAGCAATTAAAAAAAATTAATTTTGATTAATCATGCAATTAATCGCCCTGTTAAACAATAATAGAATACCATTTATTTAAATATTTTGGGTGTTTTCTGCATTTTCAATTACAACACAGAATACCAAGTGTGCCATGCTCACTTTATATTTATTTTTTATTACAAATATTTTCACTGTGAAAAAACAATTCACCTAATGCAAGTACTGTAGTGCAATCTCTTTATCATGAAAGTTGAATTTACAAATGTAGAATTATGTACAAAAAAATAACGGCACTCATAAACAAAACAATGTAAAACTTTAGAGCCTATAAGTCCACTCAGTCCTATTTCTTGTTCAGCCAATCGCTCAGACAAACAAGTTTGTTTACATTTGCAGGAGATAATGCTGCCTGCTTCCTGTTCACAATGTCACCTGAAAGTGAGAACAGGCATTTGCATGGCACTGTTGTAGCCGGCGTCACAAGATATTTACATGCCAGATGTGCTAAAGATTCATATGTCCCTTCATTCTTCAACCACCATTCCAGAGGACATGTGTCCATGCTGATGATAGATTCTGTTCGATATCAATCCAAAGCAGTGCAGACCGAAGCATGTTTCTTTTCATTATCTGAGTCAGATGCCACCAGCAGAAAGTTGATTTTATTTTTTGGTGGTTCGGGTTCTGTAGTTTCCACATCGAAGGGTTGCTTTTTTAAGATGTCTGAAAGCATGCTCCACACCTCGTCCCTCTCAGATTTTGGAAGGCACTTCAGATTCTTAAACTTTGGTTGAGTGCTGTATCGATCTTTAGAAATCTCACATTGATATCTTCTTTGCGTTTTGTCAAATCTGCAGCGAAAGTGTTCTTAAAACAAACAACATGTACTGAGTCATCATCCGAGACTGCTATAAAATGAAATACAGCTCTACCTCAATATAACGCTGTCCTCAGGAGCCAAAAAATCTTACTGCGTTATAGGTGAAACCACGGTATATCGAACTTGCTTTGATCCGCCGGAGTGCACAGCCCCGCCCCCCCCGGAGCACTGCTTTACCGCATTATATCCGAATTCATGTTATATCGGGTCATGTTATATCGGGGTAGGGGTGTATATGGCAGAATGTGGGTAAAACAGAGACAGAGACATACAATTCTCCCCACCCCTCCCCCAAGTTGTTCAGTCACAAATGTAATTAACGCATTATTTGTCTAATGAGTGTCATGGAAGCATGTCCTCTGGAATGGTGGCCAAAGCATGAAGGGGCGTACAAATGTTTAGCATATCTGGCATGTAAATACCTTACAATGCTGACTACAAAACTCCCATGCAAATGTTGTTCTCACTTTCTGGTGACACTGTAAATAAGAAGTGGGCCGCTTTATCTCCCATAAACGTAAAAAACTTGTTTGTCTTAGTGATTGGCTGAACAAGAAGTAGGACTGAGTGGACTTGTAGAATCTAAAGTTTTACAGTGGTTTTATTTTTAGTGCAAAAAAAATCTACATTTGTAAAGTGCACTTTCACAGTAAAGAGATTGCTCTACGGTACTTGTATGAGGTGAACTGAAAAATACTATTTCTTTTGTTTCTCATTTTTACAGTGCAAATGTTTGTAATAAAATATAATAATATAAAGTGAGCAGTGTACACTTTGTATTCTGTGTTGTAATTGAAATCAATATATTTGAAAATATACAAAAACAGCCTAAATATTTAATAAATTTCAATTGGTATTCTATTGTTTAACAGTGTGATTAAAACTGTGATTTATCACAATTAATTTTTTTACTCACAATTAAATTTTTTTAATCATGTGAGTTAACTGCGATTAATCGACAGCCCTAGTTTAATTCTAACATCACTCACACTGGTTTTTACACTGGCATAGCTCAGGTTACTTCAGTAGAGTTATTCTTGATTGTCACAGAGGTGAGATCTGTGTATTTTACATATTCCAGAAAGTACCTAGCACATAGTAGGTGCTGAATACATATTATATAATAATTAAATTATTTTAAAAATTTGCTTCTGGCCTATGCTCTTCTATACCAAATTCCATCCTATAGAAAATAAGTGGCTGTAATAGAATACAGTGAAAACCAGATTTATATTGGTACAAACAGACACGATGATAAAAGAATACTGTAACATGTTGTGAAATGGCTTGAGAATTCTGGTCACACTCAAGAGTGCAGAACCACTAAGCAATGTCATACCCATGTCTATAACCAATCCTCACTAAATACAGCTAGCAAAGGAGGAGGCCAGGTATAGTGTTCGTCCAAAATAAGTGGTGACAGCAGCATTTTGATTGTAACATGGAAAAGAAAAAAGCCAGAGCCGGCCCTGCATTAAGTGGATAACTATCAAGACTAATATTACATATGAATATTCAGGGGGGTTACGCTCAAGAAGAAACTGAACAACTAGTACTACAAAGGGTTTAGATTTGCCATATATAGTGTGCTGTGCTGTGCTCCAGCCAAAGACCTGAGCAGTTGTTTTTTTTTGTTTTGTTTTGTTTTTGCCATTGGCTTCTGTTCCTCCTATTTCGGTTTGAGTGCATCTTGTTTGTTTGGATTATATGAACATGTAGATTTGTTGCTGATTTCATCTGCATACATGTTTCTCCATTTTATTCCACGCACTGCTCTTTTTGAGTGTTCTCCAGAGTTATTCCCCAGCTCATTAGCCTGGAAGCAGATTTATGTAGAATGGTTATGCAGCAGCTGTGAGCCAAAGTGCTCACATGAGAAAATCTGACTATTGTAAAATGTTAAGTGGGTTGTGCTTGTCCACTCGCACCACAACTAACCAGAAAAAGATGCTTAGTAGATGGGCCTTTGAGGATTAATAAGGGTTGGGAAACAAAGACAGCTCAGTGAAATTTTTCAGATGAAACTCTTTTTCTCTGAAAAATGCATATTCTGGTCATACAAAACAGTTCACAAATTCATGTCAAGTATGACATGTTGTTTCATTTGGAAAAAGAAAAAGAAAAAAACTGAAAAAGCGAAAGCATTTAATTTTGACATTTTTTAAATGAAAGATTGTGACTTTTGAGTCAAAATGATTCTTTTTGTTTCTAATCCTACTTCCATTTTATTTACATTAAAAAATCCGACTTATTTCAGGGCAAACTAAATGTTTCATGTCTAGGTTTTTTTTACCTTTAAAAAAAATAAAATGGAGTTACAATTTGAAACAAAAAGTCATTTGGACCATCCTTACTTTAAATTATCTTAATTACTAAGACCATTCTCAGTGGGCCAAACCTACAACCTGCACATAGAAGAATTTACACATCTGTAATGAATATGATTAGGCACAAGACAGAAAGGCAATATGATCAAACTAGACTGCATCAGATCATTCCATTATTAATACCTTGTTTCAGGGCCGGCCCACAACATTTTGGCACCTGCGGCGGGGAGCTCAAATGACGCCCCCATGCCCCTTCACTTGGGCCAAAACTTTGAAAGGTCTGTTGTGGAAAAAGTCACCCATGCATCACTTTGATCAGAGACTCAAGCCTGAGGCCCATTTATTAAATACATACCAATGCATTGGGGGTAACAGTCAGATACTGCTCCCCCAATGCAGAATACACTGAACCTTTTTAAAGCCAAAAACCTCAAACAAGCTACACACAATTCCAGTAATTATACCCATATTAGGAATAGGAGACTTAGGGTCTTTCCAATCTTCTCGGAACTCATTTGCAATTTTCCCAGAGTAGGGTGCAAATTGAGTGGAGGGCTTCTTGGTGGTTTCCGACAGTGACATTACTTTTTCTTATATGGGGTGCCTGTTACACAAATGTTCCAGGCAGGGTACAATTACACAAGGAGGTGCTTATGCAATTAAAATAAGGGGGAGGGCATGGTCACCCAAAAGGGGTAAGGAGGGTGTACAATTAATCATCCTAACTAATTGCATTATACTTATTACTTCACAAAAGCGGTTATTATATTTCAACAGCCATCAACACACACGCTATTATTTCTATTGCTGGGGCTTTCCGTCCTCCTTCCCCGGCCCCCTTCCCTCCCTCCTCTGGTCATAACTTTTGACTGTCACTGTCAGAGATCACAATACTTAGCCTGGTTCAGGCTTATGGCCTGCAGAGTGGGCCCAGGCTGATATTGAGGCCTATAGGGCTGGCTAGATTTTTCCTCACAGGTCTCAATTCTGCCCTCTTCCTGTTCTACTCCTCTCATGGTACTGCTCTGCTACCTACCCCAATAAAGGAGAACTAACAACTTAAAATGCCTTGTTCAAAAATTTTAAGTAACACTTAACTTTCAAACGCCTGAACAGCAAATGTAACTTTTCTTGTCTGCATAGTAAACACTGGCATTTTTATCTGTTTGAATAATCAAAGTGGTGCTTTCCGTGCCTTCTTGGCTGCAAAGATTTGAACTGCTTCCTGAAGGTCCACAGTCTGGGCCAGCTCATGCTCTATTGAGATGGTTGCAAGGCCGATCAGCCTCTCCTGTGTCATTGTGGAGCGTAGATGTATTTTTATTAACTTCAGCTTGTAGAAGCTGAGTTCTCCATTGGCAACTGTAACAGAAAGTGTTAGAAGTATGCACAGAGCAACAAAAGCATTTGGAATGAGGGTGGTCATCTTATTTGTGCACTTATATTCCAGAACAGCCTTTGGAGTTGATCCTGCTGAAATGTATCTTGAGGGCTCTCAGTTCATCACCTAAATCACTCGCATCAATATCACACATGTCATCATGTGTCAACACTGTGGCTGGAACATTAGACTGAAAGAGTTTGCAACAAAAACAGTATGTAGCATTCTGGGTTTTTGAGTACATAAGCCTTTGACTCTCCACTTTGTCACCACTGGGGATGTCACGCCAGTAATGTGTTGGATGGCGTGAAATGGCTTTGGGGAGCATGATGTTTTTCACTTGCTGTGGCCCATGCAGTACAAAGAAGTCCCTCTGGCTATTGCTCAAGCGGGTCCAGAGTCCTGGATCATCTAGACTTAAAGAACTAAACTCACCAGCAGTTGTTTCTTGCGCCTCTACCACACTCTTCTCTGATCTACACTTTTCTTCAGGAATGTGCATGGTTACATCCATTTGAGATGGAGATATGGATGCTGCAGTAGCTGCTAGGTCACCTGCACTCTGACTAACTGGAAGATCAGGCATTGCCTCACCACTCACATCCTCACAGGGGCCGGAAGGCTCACCATGAACATTTGTGTCTATGTATCTCAGGAGAACTCCTTCCTGCTTAGATAGAAAAGTTTCCTTTGCTTTCTTTCTTTTTCTGAATGCTGCCCCAGAGGGGCACTTTCTTCTTTCACTCATGACTGCTGTTCTGTGCCAGCTATAATGGCTCTTAACACTCAATTGAAAGGGACAAATAAGCAGGCTGGTAGCAGGGCCTGAGTGAGGGAAAATATCAGCTTCTTAAGGGCCTAACTGGCTCCTACTACTTCAGTTGACTTCCTGTTCTCCTCAAGTGGGTTCAGGGAAGCAGCAGGAAACAGGAAGCTCCCTGAGAAACTAGTGTTAATCAGTCCAGGCTCCTAGGGGTGCTAGAGAGGTACATAAGAGGCTCCTCCTCCTCTCTCTTCCTGCAGCTCCTGCTGCTTTCTGTTATTTCCTCTCACCTTTTCTCCTGCCTGCCTGTTATGTCTCTTGTGCCCTCCTTCCTCCAGCACAGCACTCCACCATCAATGTGCATCTAGAGCAGAGAGAATACATATGCACCAGCAGCAGACACAATTTTCTACATTCTGGGTCCTCGTGGCACCCCCCCACACACACAGTCTGGCACCTGAGGCGGCCGCCTCAGTTCACCTCATGGTAAGGCCAGCCCTGCCTTGTTTCATTCCAGCTGATGAACTACATTGAATACAAAGAATACATTGTCACACTTAAACTATTTGCAAAATGTTAGCAGTAATCTTTGATTCCTTTAGTTATCTTTTACTTGTATTCTTTATGTCAATCCTAGCTTTCCTCCTCTCTTCACAAGTTTTGCTCTCTTATTGAGACATTTCCCCAAATTGTAGTCTGCTCTAACACAAGAGGGGATATATATGGGTTCTTTCTTGTACCTGTGAGATTCTAATAGCTATTACTTCATGTGGAATCCACTGAGATTTGTTCTGCTTCTTCAAAAGTAAGTCACATTGCCATCATAATGATCTCAGCCACCTCTTTGTAATATTGTAATATTTCCTGTGTGTTATAATCTCAAAAAGAAGTGAAAATTGCTTAGTAGAAGTCTGTACTTATCTGCGTTGTATTTATACAGTGCATAGAATAATGAACATAGGGTCTTAGAGTAAGGCTTCTAAACATGATGACAATACATACAATTACTACTACTAACTACAGCCTTTTCCTACCTGCTGGTAGATCTTCTTTTATTCATGTGCCCACCTACTATGCTGTAATGTAATTCCAGGAAGTAGTAGATTATATGGTGATGGTCCTGTGGCATAGCACAGATAGGATCAAATTCAGTGGGACTTCAAGGGTTTAACTAAGAGTAAAGTTTGAGCTATAGTTGGGTGTAAACTTACATGATTTCCATAGGTTACCCGCAATGGACCTGATTTTCCACAGCCTTGTGCCTTGGGTATAAAGTACAACCAGATTACAATGGTAGAACTTTACATCTATTTTGCGTTCATTTTTATGATGTAAATAGCTACACAAGGAGCAAGACTGTGGAGAATCAGTATCAATATCTCCATTGCACTTAGCTTTTCAAGCAACCTTATCTAACTCCAGAAAGTGCCTTCTCACTATTGCCTGTCATTAAATAATAAAACAGCTCACAATCGTGCCAACATTATACCTTGAGCAAAATCCTGCTGCTGTGAAGGTCAATGTCAATAGGCAACATTGCCATTGGGGTGCACTCGGCCTTCTGTTTTTTTAATCTTGCAGGAACACAGACAGAAGTGTTCATCACTGGGAATAAAACTTTAGCTTGAGGTGAGCCTAAAGGTGAGGTTGAAACTATTTGTTTTAAATCCTACCCTGTCATCCATAATTAATAGCATAATCCTGATTCTATAGTGCTTGAAAGGACTGTGTACATTTTCAGCTGGAGTTCTGGCTTTTTGTCTGGGGAGTAGCCAGACCCTTAACCTTGTATCTTTGAATAAAAAAGAGGTTATTTCCTGTGATTGAGCACTTGGTTTATTTTTATTGTTTTTTTAACGGTTTTCATCTGCTGTGAAGCTGTAGTGCTTAGACGTCTATTATTTAAATGTGTTGCTAAACTGAGATAACTAAAATGTGTGTAGTTTGTTAGTGATGACAAGTTCCTAAGAGATCTTCTTTATTTTGCCAATCCCTAATTTTGTCTAAAAGTTGTTTGTGGCAAAGCTGATAGTTGTCAACTTTGACAGAACTGCATAAGGCTATTTCTCTTGTGATAGATGCATGGGAGCATTGTACAACAATTGAACTGTTCCTCTGTAAGTCACAGATTCAAAAATAAACGAAGGTCTAGCAATGTATTGTAACTACGTACTTTGCAATTAAGATAACATTTTGTGGTTGAAAGAAATGCCATTGTAATTAGATAATTGTAAAATGTGTTTTAACATTCAGAACTGATTTGAAACATCATACAGGTATTGATCTGGCTTCCACAGAAGTCAGCAGAAGTTTTGTAATTAGCTTTCATAGCCATTAGCTTTCCTGAATGTGAAAACAGGTGTGTTTTTTTATCAAAGCACATATTAAAGGAAGTTACATACAAATATAACTTGGGCAACATGTGATATTTATTTCACAAAATCTGCAACCCTGGTGTTGACCAGGACTCCTCACCACTTCTAGAGCCTAAATTACTATACTATTGCCATGAGAAACTCCTTTTTTTTTTCATCTGTGGCTGAGAAGATGATTGGCTCCCTCATCAGATGGATTTGGATTTAATCCGGTAAGCCATAGATTTGTGGGTAAAAGGCTTGTTTGTTATAATTCTGCATTAAGGTATGAAACCTTAATGGTATGAAACCTTGGATGACAGGGTCATAATTCAAAATGATCTGGACAAATTGGAGAAATGGGCTGAGGTAAACAGGATGAAGTTTAACAAAGACAAATG
Organism: Trachemys scripta elegans; assembly: GCF_013100865.1. Classification (NCBI taxonomy): domain Eukaryota; kingdom Metazoa; phylum Chordata; order Testudines; family Emydidae; genus Trachemys; species Trachemys scripta. Next base: position 241,635,496 of record NC_048298.1, on the reverse strand, counting down.
CAAAGTGCTCCACTTAGGAAGGAAAAATCAATTTCACACATACAGAATGGGAAAAGACTGTCTAAGAAGGAGTACGGCAGAAAGGGATCTAGGGGTTATAGTGGACCACAAGCTAAATATGAGTCAACAGTGTGATGCTGTTGCAAAAAAAGCAAACATGATTCTGGGATGCATTAACAGGTGTGTTGTGAGCAAGACACAAGAAGTCATTCTTCCGCTCTACTCTGCTCTGGTTAGGCCTCAGCTGGAGTATTGTGTCCAGTTCTGGGCGCCGCATTTTAAAAAAGATGTCGAGAAATTGGAAAGGGTCCAAAGGAGAGCAACAAGAATGATTAAAGGTCTTGAGAACATGACCTATGAAGGAAGGCTGAAAAAACTGGGTTTGTTTAGTTTGGAAAAGAGAAGACTGAGAGGGGACATGATAGCAGTTTTCAGGTATCTAAAAGGGTGTCATAAGGAGGAGGGAGAGAACTTGTTCACCTTAGCCTCTAAGGATAGAACCAGAAACAATGGGTTTAAACTGCAGCAAGGGAGGTCTAGGTTGGACATTAGGAAAAAGTTCCTAACTGTCAGGGTGGTTAAACACTGGAACAAATTGCCTAGGGAGGTTGTGGAATCTCCGTCTCTGGAGATATTTAAGAGTAGGTTAGATAAATGTCTATCAGGGATGGTCTAGACAGTATTTGGTCCTGCCATGCGGGCAGGGGACTGGACTCGATGACCTCTCGAGGTCCCTTCCAGTCCTATAATCTATGAATCTATGAATCTATGAATCTATAAACCACTGACCTTAAAAAGGCAGCAATTATTTCAAATCATGGCTACCTGGCCTCTCAGCAATACCAGCTCCTGGAATCACATTGCTCCAAGCATTAGTGTCTTCACCAGCTTCCTAAAGAAGACTAGGTCAACTTCAAGATTTTGGTTCTCCTCTTCAAAACCTTATATGGGGGTGGCCCAAATTGCCAGAAGGCCTCCTCTTGATGATCCCAACTTCCTATGTCACCTTCATTTCAGTGAAATAATGGGACAGTCATCTAGAGCTGGTCAGGAAAATATTTTTTTCCCTGAGCAAAAAAAAAAAAGGTGAAATTGTTTTTTGTTCTTTTTAATTCAAAAAACTCCATTAAAATTTTGGGGTAAAATCTATCCAAAGAGTTTGACTTAATTAAACTCTGAATCCTCATCAAAGAAAATCTGCTCTTTCTCAGAGAGGAAATCCATGGGACATTGTTTGAGCAGGAAACCCATGGCATAGTCCCTAGGATCATAAATCCACATCAGATTTTGAGCCCTTGGTTGAGGGAAAGAGGCCTCCTTATTTCTTCTGACCAGCAGTCTGATGACTTTGGTGTACACAACATTCAGGTGGGACCTAAGCAAATATTTTAACCCTGTAGGGGATATGGAGTTCTGAGCGGACCTCCTTAGAATCCTCCTGATTGAAGGAACATAAGAACGTCCATACAGGGACCAAAGGTCCATCTAGCCCATTATCCTGTCTTCTGACAGTGGCCAATGCCAGTTGCCTCAGAGGGAAAAATAGAACAGATAATCATCAAGTGATCCATTCCCTGTCGCCTATTCCCAGGTTCTGGCAAACAGAGGCTAAGGACACCATCCCTGCCCATCCAGGTGAATAACCATTGAAAACTGGGCTTTCTACTGCACCCTCCTTACCATCACAGCTGCTGTTGTCTCTGAACACAAATCTCTTTATTAAACTGCTCCTTTTTCAGAGCACCCTGGACAAGAGGACACTTCATGCTGTCCTGGAACCAACTCACAGAGTCCCTACAGCTGCTGGATTGGACTTCCCCTGCTTTTCCATGTTTGGTACAAAAATTGGGGGCTTCAATGAAAAAGTGGGGGAAGAGACATGATGGCATCAGTTGAAATGAGCCTCACCCAGGAAACACTAGTTACAATGGTACCAATGCTTCAAAGAGACTGCTCGGGTCCTCCTTGGCCCCCAAGTCAAGGTCAGATGGAAGAAGACTCATGAGCTCTCCCAATGGAAATGAAACTGCACAGGTCATGGAGGTGAGGGGCAAGGAGTTGTCCAGGTGACAGGATCTGGTGACCAGCAGCTGGACCATCTTCTTGATGGAAGTGCATTGCCCTGAATTGGAAAAAAAGTTGAAACTGTTTCTCTGATCTCTAACCCACTCCTCATCACTTGTCTGTTACTATATCTGTAAAAGGAAATGTATTGCAGAGATTAAAATCAATCAGCAGGAAAACATTCACAAACTCACTAACCAGCAGGGTCTTGGTCCCAGCTCTGAAGATCCTGGCTTAACAAAAAATCCTAACAGCCTACCCAGAGGAAGTAACTGGGCCAGCAACTTCTCTCCATTAGGGAGACAGATGTGACCACTGACCTGTCTCCACCTTCTGGAAGAGAGGATTATATCCACTTGTCTGAAGTGCCACAAGAAAGCAATGGGAAATCGCCAGCTTTTAGAGATATAACCTGGAAAACATCGGGAGCTAGAACAAACTTATTTGATTTATTTCACAGGGCAGAAAAATGTAAGATGCTAGTAAATCCTCTTTTACTCAAACACACAGTATGGCTATTTTTAGTGTCAGGTTTGGCACTCATTTAAAAATACACCTAATTTCATGGAAAGAAATTAATGTAATTCTCTAATCTTCATAAAGCCCAAGGGCCCGTCAAGTCACAACAAAGCTTGAGAAAAATACCAAAAAATTGCTATTATTATCTCAGTAGCCCTTTTGGGAAAAAATTAAAGCAGAGGTAATTAGTTATTACACGTATGTGCACGTAATTAGATATTTAGTGTGATATGTAAACTATATCTTGTTAATTCAATTGGAAAACAAAACAGTGTTCAGGGAGGAACACATAAAGCCAGAATTTATGCATGTTTATTCTGTGCAAAATTCCCACATACAGATCATAATTTTGTTGTCTAGGTGACTCTTGCAGGTAAAGTCTAAATATCTGTCCTTGGTATTTTACCAAAGACTACACAAGACCAGTACTAAATGCCAAAGAAACCAATCATATTTTCCAAAGGTGCTGATGGGTTCTTTAGGCAAGCACTGCTTCTCAACAGTTACTAAGGCATCAAGCTGAAAAAGAAGGCACGTGTTTTAGGGCTAAGGCCTGGTCTACACTAGTCGGTTATTTTGGAATTAGCCAACTTAATTCGAAAAAAAAAAAAGATTCCGTCCACACGACCAAACCAGTTTTTTCAATTTAAAGGGCTCTTTAATCCGATTTCTGTACTCCACCTAGGCAAGTGGAGTAGCACTTAAATAGGGATTGCAATCCCGGGTTAAAGGTATTGTGGACGCAATTTGACGTTATTGGCCAGAATGGAGCTATCCCAGAATGCTCCCTTGTGACCACTCTAAACAACACTCTCAACTCCGATGCACTAGCCAGGTGGGCAGGAAAAGCCATGGGAACTTTTGAATTTCATTTCCTGTTTGGTCACCATTAGCACAGGTGACCATCAGCACAGTCCACCATCACAGGCAACCATGCAGAGTCCACCATCACAAGAGATCACGCAGTCCCGCATTCGCAGACGAGCTCCAGCATGGTCTGAATGGGAGGTACTGGATCTCATCGCATGTTGGGGAGATGAATCTGTTATGGCAGAACTACGTTCCAAAAAATGGAATGCAAATACATATGCTAAAGTCTCCAGGGCCATGACGGAAAGAGGCTACTCCAGGGACACACAGCAGTGTCATACAAAAATCAAGGAGCTCAGACAAGCGTACCAAAGAGCCAGGGAGGCGGACGGGCACTCTGGGTCACAGCTCCATACATTCCGCTTCTATCGTGAGCTGCATGCAATTATGGAGGGTGACATCACCACTACCCCATCACTGTCTGTGGACACCTGCAAGGGAGGAGTTTCATGGAGCGAGGAGGATAAGTCATTGGAGGACAAGGAGGAGGAGGAGGAGGAAGAGGAGGAAGAGGACAGTGCACAGGTGGCAAGCTGGGAATTCGTTTCCCCCCCTAGCCAGGAACTCTTCTTAACGCTGGAGCCAGTAGTCCCCCCCCCCATTCCCAAGGTGGGCTCCCGGACCATGACCCTGGAGAAGGTACTTCTGGTGAGCGAGAGCCTGATCAGAGCCACGCAGTGCAGGGTGAGGGGGGGAACCCAGCCGTGCCGGGCTGTTCGCGTTTAGTTTAAAGGGCTCATCCCTGCTCAGAGCTTCACCAGAGCCACGAGGTGGGTGTGTGTGGGGTGGGGGGGGTTGTGTGAAACGATCATCCCAGAGAGCCCGCAGGGGGTTGGACTAGATGACCTCTGGAGGTCCCTTCCAACTCTGATATTCTATGATTCTATTCTATGATTCTAGGCCCTCCTTTTATATGGCAAACCCACCAGGCATTGCTTGCTGTGGGAAAGGGGGCCCAGCAGTTTGAAAGCATTGAAATTAATGCGGAAGAAGCAGAACCCCGCGTGCCCCAGGCTGCCTGCAAGCTGAATTCTGTTGCCCGGCTGTGTGTGATGGCTTACTCACACCAAAGTGGCAGGCACTTCAGTATAAGAGGCAAAATGCTAACTTGTACAGAAAGAACATGTGCTGTATACGATGAATTGCCTGTTTCACTGAGAAAGAGAGTGTCCCCTTTGTCTCTGAAATGTATCTTTTAAAAAACTATCCTCCCTTTTTCTCCTCCCACAGGTGCCAGAAACCCCCTTGGGAGCTGCCACCTGATGTGCCAAGACTACCTCTGCTCCTGTTTTCCCTGCCGGCTCAGGACTCCAGCACCCCGTCTTGCTGAGCCAGACACTCCAGTCTGCTCCAACACAGACCCAGGGTCTGAATCACTTGTCCCAAAGCTGCAAGTTTACCTGAAAACAGCTCACAGAAGTGTGCTTGTCTTTAGCACTCAGATGCCCAACTCCCAATAGGGTCTAAACCCAAATAAATCCGTTTTACCCTGCATAAAGCTTATGCAGGGCAAACTCATAAATTGTTTGCCCTCTAAAACACTAATAGAGAGATATGCACAGTTGTTTGCTCCCTCAGGTGTTAATACATACTCTGAGTAAATTACTAAATACGTGATTTTATTAAATACAGACAGTAGGATTTAAGTGGTTCCAAGTCGTAACAGACAGAACAAAGTAAAATAAAATAAAATGTGCAAATCTATCTCTAATCAAACTAAATACAGATAAGTTCCTCACCAGTTCCAGAATGCTCCCTTTTACAGGCTAATCTTCTTTTAGCCTGGGTCCAGCAATCACTCACACTCCCTGTAGTTACTGTCATTTGTTTCCGTTTCCTTCAAGTATCCTGGGAGGTGGAGAGGCTCCTTCTTTAGCCAGCTGAAGACAAAATGGAGGGGTCTCCCACGGGTTTAAATAGACTCTCTCTTGTGGGTGGAGACCCCCCTCCTCCCTCCTATGCAAAGTCCAGCTCCAAGATGGAGTTCTGGAGTCACCTGGGCAAGTCACATGTCCCTGCATGACTCAGTCTTTACAGGCCGAAGCCATTGTCCACATGGTATCTTGCATGTCTCCAGGAGGACTTCTTACGTGGATTGGAGCATTCCAAGATGCATTGTTCTCCAAGTGTTTCCTGATCAGGTACTTAACCTGGCGAATTCCTTCCTAAAGAAGCTGACCAAATGCCTCCCAAAGCTTACTTAGAAACCAAACAAGTATACAGCCCATATTCTTAACCTCAAGTAGAAAGTGATATATATGTACAAATAGGATGAACAGATATAGTAGACAATAACCTTTACGGAGATGTATTACATGGCACAGGCAGCACAAAACATATTCCAGTTATGTCATACATACATTTATAAGCACCCCCTCCCCATAAAGCCCTATGGGGTACATTGTCACAGCATTTAATTTAAAGGGCTCATCCCCGCTCAGAGCTTCATCAGAGCCACAAGGTGGGTGTCGGGGGGAGGGGTGTTGTGTGAAGCGATCATCCCAGAGAGCCCACAGGCCCTCCTTTTATATGGCAAACCCACCAGGCATTGCTTGCTGTGGGAAAGGGGGCCCAGCAGTTTGAAAGCATTGAAATTAATGCGGAAGAAGCAGAACCCCGCGTGCCCCAGGCTGCCTGCAAGCTGAATTCTGTTGCCCGGCCGTGTGTGATGGCTTACTCACACCAAAGTGACAGGCACTTCAGTATAAGAGGCAAAATGCTAACTTGTACAGAAAGAACATGTGCTGTGTACTATGAATTGCCTGTTTCACTGAGAAAGAGTATCCCCTTTGTCCTCTGAAATGTATCTTTTAAAAAACTACCCTCCCTTTTTCTCCTCCCACAGGTGCAAATGTTTCAACGCAGCCCCTATCTACTCTGTCCCAGAGGCTGGTCCAGATTAGAAGGCGGAAAAAACAAACTCGGGACAACATATTCGCTGAGCTCATGCAGTCCTCCCGCACTGATAGAGCCCAGCTGAATGCGTGGAGGCAAACAATTGCAGAGTCCTGTAAAGCATTACAGGAACACAAAGAGAGGAGGGATGTGCGCAATGAGAGCAGGCAGGATGCCATGGTCAAGCTCATGGGGGAGCAAACTGACATGCTCCGCTGTATGTTGGATCTAATGCGGGAAAGGCAGCAAGACCACAGACTGCTGCTGCAGCCCCTGTATAACCGCCCTCCCTCCTCCCCAAGTTCCATAGCCTCCTCACCCAGACGCCCAAGAACATGAGGGGGGAGTTTACGGGGACCCACACACTCAACCCCAGAGGATCGCCCAAGCAGCAGAAAGCTAGAATATGTGAACTTTTGATTTGGTTTCTGAACTTGTCCTTCCCTCCTCCTCCACCCCACTAACCCAGTTACCCCCCTTCCCCAACACTGGTGTACCTTCTGATTTCTCTCAATGTGTTGTGCAACAAGTAATAAAGAAGGGTTTTTAAACAATTGTGACTTTATTTCCTTTCATATATATGGGGGCAGGTAACTTCAAGAGAAACAAACACAACTGTCACACTGTACCCTGGCCAGTCATGAAACTGGCTTTCAAAGCTTCTCTGATGCGCAGCGCACTCTGCTGCGCTCTTCTAATCGCTCTGTTGTCTGGCTGTGTGAAATTGGCCTCCAGGCGACTTGCCTCAACCTTCCACCTTGCCATAAATGTCTCCCCCTTACTCTCACAGCTATTGTGGAGCACACACAAGCAGCAATTACAATTGGAATATTGGTTGTGCTGAGATCTAACCAAGTCACTAAACTGTGCCAGTGAGCTTTCAAACGTCCAAAAGCACCATTCTGCACTTGCTCAGCCTATAGTTGAACTGCTCCTTACTACTGTCCAGGGTGCCTGTGTACGGCTTCATGAGCCATGGCATTAAGGGGTAGACTGGGTCCCCAAGGATAACTATAGGCATTTCAACATCCCCAACAGTAATTTTCTGGTCTGGGAAGTAAGTCCCTTCCTGCAACTGTTCAAACAGACCAGAGTTCCTGAAGATGCGAGCGTCATGCATCTTTCCCAGCCATCCCATGTTGATGTCAGTGAAATGTCCCTTGTGATCCACCAGTGCTTGCAGCACCATGGAAAAGTACCCCTTGTGGTTTATGCACTGGCTGCCCAGGTGTGCCGGGGCCAAGATAGGGATATGCATTCCGTCTATCACCCCGCCACAGTTAGAGAACCCCAGCGCATTAAAGCCATCCACAATGGTCTGCACATTTCCCAAAGTCACTACCCTTGATAACAGCTGGTCAATGATTGCATTGGCTACTTGCAGCACAGCAGCTCCCACAGTAGATTTGCCCTCTCCAAACTGATTCCTGATTGACCGGTAGCTGTCGNCCCCAGCGCATTAAAGCCATCCACAATGGTCTGCACATTTCCCAAAGTCACTACCCTTGATAACAGCTGGTTAATGATTGCGTTGGCTACTTGCAGCACAGCAGCTCCCACAGTAGATTTGCCCTCTCCAAACTGATTCCTGATTGACCGGTAGCTGTCGGGCATTGCAAGCTTCCACAGTGCTATGGCCACTCGCTTCTCAACTGTGAGGGCTGCTCTCATTTTGGTGTCTTTGCGCTTCAGGGTAGGGGACAGCAAGTCACAAAGTTCCATGAAAGTGGCCCGACGCACAGTGGCGTAGCCAGCGTTGCAGCCGAGGAGGAGCGACGGAGAAAAAAGGTGCCAGTCCTTCGGTGGCATTTTGGCAGCCCTGCCACCGAAAGACGGAGCGGCGCATGCGCAGGGCCACCCCACTTCCCCATCCGGAGTGCTGTCCGGGACACCGCTCCCCACTGCGCCAGCCAGAGCGCCGGGAGCCAGCCCGCGGCCCCGTTCCACTGCGCCAGCCGGAGCGCCAGGAGCCAGCCCCGTTCCGCCGGCCGCCTGGAGCGTTGGGAGTCAGCCTGCGGCCCCGTTCCGCTGGCTGCCCGGATCGGCAAGAGGTGGGAGCCAGCAGGCCAGCCCGCGGCCCCGTTCCGCCAGCCGCCTGGAGCGGCAAGAGGTGGGAGCCAGCAGGCCAGCCCGCGGCCCCGTTCCACCAGCCGCCCGGAGTGCCGGGAACCAGCCTGCGGCCCCGTTCCACAGGCACCACTTTTGGGGAATGTGGTAGGGGAAGCGGCCGCTTCCCCTGAACCCCGCTAGCTATGCTACTGCCTATGCATACGAAAGTTTTGCAGCCACTGGGAATCATCCCAGACCTGCAACACAATGCGGTCCCACCAGTCTGTGCTTGTTTCCCAGGCCCAGAATCGGCGTTCCACAACATGAACCTGGCCTAATACCACCATGATCTCCCAATCACCACATGCCATGCTTCTAGGAACGTCTGTGTCCATGTCCTCATCAGTATAGTAATCACGCTGTCGCACTTCCTCACCCGGTTTTGCAGGTACTGCACATACTGCTGGATAATGTGCAAGGTATTTACAATGGTCAAAACTGCAGCAGAGATCTGAGCGGGCTCCATGCTTGCCATGCTATGGCACCTGCACGGGTAATCCTGGAAAAAGGGTGCGAAACATAGGAGAGCTGTTCGGTTCAAGATGGCCGATAAAAGGCAGTAAATGGTTGTCTTCTGTAGCTTTCACGGAGGCGGGAAGCTCGCTAGAGCTGCAAGAGTGGGAGAGCAGAGTTTGCAGCAGAAGCTGTGTGACTCAGTTCACGATGGCTGAAAAATGATGGGGAATTGTTGCCTTCTGTATTTTCCACAGGAGCCCAGGACAGACAACATGGAGAAATTAGCTAGCAATGCAAGAGCGGGAGAGCAGAGTTTGGGCAGAAGCTGTGCTGCTCAGTTCACGGTAGCCGAAAAAAGGCGGGAAATGGTCAGATAAAAGAGTAGATAGAAAGACAAGAGGGCATGCGAGGTGGATTCATAGTACCAGGAGACAAGTGGTACACCGTACTGCACCGTCTGCTGGCAGTATGGCATCTGCTGTAGCTTTCACAGAGGGAGGAGCGAGTGACAAAACACACCCAGAAACACCTGCGAGAATGTTTTTGCCCCATCATGCACTGGGAGCTTAACCCAGAATTCCAATGGGCGGCGGGGACTGCGGGAACTGTGGGATAGCTTCCCACAGTGCACCGCTTCAACATTCGATGCTAGCCTCGGTACTGTGGACCCACTCCGCCGAATTCACGCACTTTAGTGGGGACACACAATATCGAATGTATAAAATCACTTCCGAAAATTCGAATAGAATAAGTTCGAATTAATTTTGTACTGTAGACATACCCTAAGAAACAGAAAACAAATGAAATCAAATGTACTTGGCCTCTGTTACCTGGAGAAAGCTTTTTACACTGAATGCTAACACCCCTGTGGGAAAAGTCAGGTATGAAGTATGAGCTAAACACTTGTATTATTCAGTTACTTTTAGCTAGAAGTAGTTTTGGTTAGGCTGTTTTTCAATTATGCTATGGAGGCAAAAATTGATTTTAAGTGGTCTGAGACTCAGTCTTAATAAAGCTGTCTGATAAAATTGACTTTTTATCTGACGGGGGAAGGAGTCAGGAAGGAAGAAAGAGGGGATTCTGACAGTTATTCTTATTTTCCAGAATATTGGAATTTAGGACTGTTCTTTAATGTTTTTGGACAATGCTTGTTTATTTTTTAGACCTATTAAGTATTTTTCGCTATGACCCTCCAGATTCCAACAACTGCTACACCACATTCATTTCAAGTCTGGGCTACACTAGGAAATTAGGTCAGTATAACTACATTGCTCACGAGTGTGAAAAATCCACACCCCTGAGCAACAGGTAAACCACTCTAATCCCTGGTGTAGACAGTGCTAGGTCAGTGGGAGAATTCTACCACCTCTCGGGGAGGTGGTGTGCATACACTGACAAGAGGACCTCTCTCATCAGTGTAGGAAGCATCTTCCATGAAGTGTAGACAAGCCCAAAGTATCCTTGTGATCATTCATCTTTTTTACTGGCAGGAAACAGACAACAATCTCGCAGAACTGTACAAATTACCTCACAGTGAAACACTTATTTCTTGACATAATGACAGTGAATTTTATAAAACCTTTCGATCAACTTTGGAAATAAGGTGTTGGGTGCAAACCTACGGTAAAGTACCTTTCATTCATGGGCAGCCTTCGCAAGTAAGGTAGAGAGTCTGGTTTAGTGGTCCAGTCCTTGGGTTGGTCTCCCAAGATTCTTGGCTGAATAGGTTTGTATGATCCTAATGTTCACTGAATTCTTCTTTGTTCCAAGGTAGATACATTGAGTAACATACAGAATTACAAATGGACATACTGTCTGTCTTTCCAGGGCCTGATTTTTCTCCCATTTAGCTCAATGGAAAAACTCCCATAGGCTTATGCAGATTAATGTCCCAGGTCCACTTGGCGAGAACATCCCCTCCATGAACTGCTTTGTATGTGATGGTGTCACGGTGTGTGGGGGGACACAAGGCCCTGCACCCCCGGCTTCCTGCGATTCACCATGACTCTCAGCCAGCCAGTAAAGCGAAGGTTTATTTAGACGACAGGAATACAGTCCAAGACAGGTCTTGCAGGCACAGACAACAGGACCCCCCTCAGTTAGGTCCATCTTGGGGTCCCAGGGCGCCCCAGCCCCCTTGCGAGGTCAGAGCCCCGTCTGCCTCCCAGCCAGCTCCTGAAACTCTGCCTTCAGCGACCCCTCCCACAGCCTTTGTTCAGTTTCCCGGGCAAAGGTGTCACCTGGCCTCTAACCCCTTCCTGGGTTCTCATGTTACATGCTCAGGTTTCTCCGTCGGTCAGTCTCCCATCCCCCCAATGCAGACTATCCTAGCCACACTCCCCTGTCAGCATTCAAAGACCACAGTAAGAACAGTCCCAGTTCGTCACAGATGGCTACTGCCATCCCAGGCTATGTTGTGATGGTGAGGCTACAGCATACCTTGAAGGACAGGGGCAGAAAAGAAAGAGCACGGGATGAGAAGAGCAGCAAGTGGGTGTAGTAACAGAAGAGGATGTGGAAGGCCAACAGAACAGGAGAGAAAGTAGGAGGAAAGCGAGAGAGAGGAGAGGAAATGGTAGGATTTGTATTTGAATTTCCTTTTGTTACCAGTACATTCAATTATTACTGTCAATTAGATCAGCAGTCAGAATAAAATACCTCCTTCCCCCTAACATGTTTTAATCCTCATTTGAAAATATTTCTCCCCCGCCCCAATATAAATAAATAAATACCTGATCCAGTTGAAAATGATGAGGGATTTTTAGTTAAGCAGAATTTAATTATTGTGAGAGATAAATTGCTGCATAGTTCTACTTCTGCTCAACTGAATGAAACATCTACATGATATTTCATCACAATCTGTATCCACAGCACAATGGATACGTCATTATACTCTGTATCTACTTTTGCTTTTGACCAGTTCCTCAGCTCATATAGATTGGCATAGCTCCATTGAAAGATGTGATCCATTATGTCTATACTTGTTTTTCAAATATTCCGTGCTAGAATTAATTCTGGATATTTTAATGTCGTGAAAAAGACATAACTAATCCAGTAAATGAAAAACCTATTCAGCATAGTTCGTGTCTTACATACACCACACCACTGTAACTTCTCTGACTTCAGTTGAATAATTCCTGAATAACACCACATATATAAAAGTAGAATCAAGTCCATCATACGGTCAATGCTTATAGTTAAATGGGATTTTAATTTAAAACAATATATTAGCTATTTTTTTCTGCATTGTCAAATTGATAGTGCTTTGCACTTACAGCATGTAGCATAAAGAACAGGAATATTTGTGGCACTTTAGAGACTAACAAATTTATTTGAGCATAAGCTTTCGTGGGCTACAGCCCACTTCATCGGATGCATAGAACGGAACATATAGTAAGGAGATATATATAGACATACAGAGAACACGAAAAGGTGGGAGTTGCCCTACCAACTCTAAGAAGCTAATTAATTAAGATGAGCAATTATCAGCAGGAGAAAAAAATCTTTTGTAGTGATAATCAAGATGACCCATTTCAGACAGTTTGAAACCTGTCAGCATGTAGCATGTTTATCTGAGGATCTCAAAGCATATAATAACTGATGATGCCTTACAACAGTCCCGTGAGGGATGCATTGCTACCATCATTCTCAGTCACATATGTGACCGGTTGGATCACAGAAACCCTCTTGGGAGCTGCCACCTGATGTGCCAAGACTTTCCCTGCCAGCTCAGGACTCCAGCACCCTGTCTTGCTGAGCCAGACATACCTGTCTGCTCCAACAAAGACACAAGGTCTGAATTACTTACCCCAAAGCTGCAGGCTTACCTGAAAGCAGCTAACAAAAGTGTTCCTGTCTTTAACACTCAGATGCCCAACTCCCAATGGGGTCTAAACCCAAATAAATCCATTTTACCCTGTATAAAGCTTATACAGGGTAAACTCATAAATTGTTTTCCCTCTATAACACTGATAGAGAGATATGCACAGTTGTTTGCTCCCCCAGGTATTAATACATACTCTGAGTTAACTAATAAGTAAAAAGTGATTTTATTAAATACAGAAAGAAGGATTTAAGTGGTTCCAAGTAGTAACAGACAGAACAAAGTAAGTCACCAAGCAAAATAAAATAAAATGCACAAATCTATGTCTAATCAAACTGAATACAGATAAGATACAACCGAATTTGCTCCAACCCCTCAGACAGAGACAAACACCTACAAGATCTTTATCAAACATTTGTAAAACTACAATACCCACCTGGGGAAGTGAGGAAACAGATTGACAGAGCAAGACGGGTACCCAGAAATCACCTACTACAGGACAGGCCCAACAAGGACAAGAACAGAACACCACTGGCCATCACATACAGCCCCCAGCTAAAACCTCTCCAGCGCATTATCCACGATCTACAACCTATCCAGGAAAATGATCCCTCACTCTCACAGACCTTGGGAGGCAGGCCAGTCCTCGCTTACAGACAACCCCCCAACCTGAAGCAAATACTCACCAGCAACTACACACCACACCACAGAAACACCAACCCAGGAACCTATCCCTGTAGCAAACCTCGTTGCCTACTCTGTCCCCATATCTACTCTGGCAACAGCATCAGAGGACCCAACCACATCAGCCACACCATCAGGGGCTCATTCACCTGCACATCCACTAATGTCATATATGCCATCATGTGCCAGCAATGCCTCTCTGCCATGTACATCGGCCAAACCGGACAGTCCCTCCGCAAAAGAATAAATGGACACAAATCGGACATCAGGAATGGTAACATACACAAGCCAGTAAGTGAACACTTCAATCTCCCTGGTCATTCTATTACAGATTTAAAAGTCACTATCATTGAACAAAAAAACTTCAGAAACAGACTTCAAAGAGAAACAGCAGAACTAAAATTCATTTGCAAATTCAACACCATTAATGTGGGCTTGAATAGGGACTGGGAGTGGCTGGCTCACTACAGAAGCAGCTTTTCCTCTCCTGGAATTGACACCTCCTCATCTATTATTGGGAGTGGACTACATCCACCCTGATTGAATTGGCCCTGTCAACACTGGTTCTCCACTTGTGAAGTAACTCCCTGCTCTCCATGTGTCAGTATATAATGCCTGCATCTGTAACTTTCACTCTATGCGTCCGAAGAAGTGAGGTTTTTACTCACGAAAGCTTATGCCCAAATAAATCTGTTAGTCTTTAAGGTGCCACCAGACTCCTTGTTGTTTTTGTAGATACAGACTAACACGGCTACCCCCTGATACTTGAATACAGATAAGATCCTCACCAGTTCCAGAATGCTCCCTTTTACAAACTAATCTCCTTTTAGCCTGGGTCCAGCAATCACTCACACCCCCTGTAGTTACTGTCGTTTGTTCCAGTTTCTTCCAAGTATCCTGGGGGGTGGAGAGGCTATCTCTTTAGCCAGCTGAAGACAAAATGGAGGGGTCTCCCACGGGTTTAAATAGACTTTCTCTTGTGGGCGGAGACCCCCTCCTCACTCCTTTGCGAAGTCCAGCTCCAAGATGGATTCTGGAGTCACCTGAGTAAGTCACATGTCCATGCATGACTCACAGTCCTTACAGGCCGAAGCCATTGTCCACATGGTATCTTGTATGTCTCCAGGAAGACTTCCTATGTGGATTGGAGCATTCCAAGATGCATTGTTCCCCAAGTGCTTCCTGATTGAGTACTTAACCTTGCGAATTCCTTCCTAAAGAAGCTGACCAAATGCCTCACAAAGCTTACTTAGAAATCAAGCAAGTATACGGCCAATATTCTTAACCTCAAGTAGAAAATGATATATATGTACAAATAGGATGAACAGATATAGTAGACAATAACCTTTACAGAGATATGTTACATGGCACAGGCAGCACAAAACATATTCCAATTATGTCATATTCCCATAAAGCATTATGGGGTGCAGCGTCACAACATATATTTAAGGTCACATCATATCTGGCTCCAATGATTGTTGTGGTGTATTGCTCTTGTTTCTAGTTCAGAATGAAATGGGTTGCCTTTGTGGCAAGTCGATGTGGTCAGAGTTGCGGTAAATAAGGATTCTGTATTTTAACATTTTTCATTCTTCATTTTAAACAATGAGCACCAACCATGTGTTCCTCCTCCATGCACAAGCAGGACTACATCCCTAACAAATATGAACAGAGAAGAGGGAGGCCTGCTGCAGTAAAATCTCTGAATTTTACCTCTCCTCTTTCTTCTGGGCCTGTCTTCCACCCTCCCCTTCAATGAAATTCTTACTGCTCCCCTGTTTCTTTGGGAGCTGCACACATGGCATTTATAGCTTCTAAAGGATTCTTAACAGCAGCACAAGGCTATGACCTCTCCCTGGAGACCAAATCGTCCCATCTGTAAAAAATTCAGCCTCTGGTAGCCTAGGGACATTGAGACACAGTCATTTTCTAACCTGACTCTCCCACGTGTCATGCAAGGCATTGCCACTGAGGCTTTAGACTTATGTTAAATGTGTACATTAAATGAGTTGCAGTGGCAATACCTGAGCAAAGCCCACAGAAATAGTCCTTGCACAGGTTATTATGTCTCAAAAGCTGATTTAATTTAGATGTTTTCCTTTAAAAAATACTTGCAATAGGCTTTGTATATTTTTTGCACGTGGCAGAGTGAGCAGCTTTTAAAAATTTGATCCTTCTTATTTAGCAGTTCCCTGCATGCCCCGTAACTGGGTCACAAGACTCAAATATTTTCCAAATAATATAGGAAAAGAGAAATAGTCTGTTTAACTGATATCCTAACAATAACACGATTTCATGCCTGACGTTGCACTCCTTACTCACAAAAAACTCCCGCTGAAGTCAAGAGGAGTTTTATTTGAGTAGAGACTGCAGGATTAAATCCTTTTAAAACATGCAAATATAAAACAAAATGCAGGAATCCATACAGTGATTTACTGGTACATAGAAAAGGAAGCAGAAATAAGTCATAATCTTGAATGCACTCCTTCCCCTTGCCCATCCCCCATGTCACCATCTGTACTAGTCCTCATAGTCTTCTCTATAACAAAACCCTGCCCACTTAGGCTATTATTGATCCTCCACTCCTTCCCTCCGCCTTTCCTTTGTCTGCTCGGTTACAAGCTGGAAAGTCATTCCTTCCTGTTTTGGTGGCGATTCCATTCCTAATGCAACTAATGGTACTGGGAATCATTGTAGTGAACAAGAGAAGAGATTGTTGGCTGAATTCTGATCTCTGTTACATTGATCTAGATCTGTAGTAGCACTATTTACTTACGTGGAATTACTTCAGATGTACACTTTTGTCACTAAAATCAGACTCTGGCCCTATGTCATTAGATTTTTTGCAATTCTGAATCTTAACCTCACAGGTAATGAGGAATTCCCATTCATTTGCGTCTGACCACAAAAAAACAGTAATATTGAATGCTATCTCTCATCACTAATAATTACACTGCATCATTTGCTTAGTGCTTTTTTTAATATGGAATATGCTTTTGGCATAAAGCTTTGTATATAATTGTAAATTCATGAATTTACTTGATTCCTTTAGTGTAAACAATTATGAAAGATGATAAGGTTCTATATTTGGAATCTACATGCTCATTTCTAGAGCAAATTAATTTAAGATTTCTAAATAAATTCATTTATTAATACACTGTTAATTTGCTATATATACTGTAATTTATATGTTAAAGCTAGTAGTTTCCTTCAAAAATTTTTTAAAAGCAACTGTTTTTGCCTGCTGTACTTGTTCACTGGTTCAGAGGGTCAGTAGCAATTTCATGTGAATGGGAATCAAGGGATTATTCAAGAAAAGAGAGTTTTAGAAAATGGAGCAGTGGGAAGTAAGGCTCAGGCAGGGCCGGCGCTTCCACTAGGCGACTCTAGGCAGTCACCTAGGGCGGCAGGATTTGGGGGGCAGCATTTTGCCGCCCTCGGCGGAAATTCGGCGGTGGGGGGTCCTTCTGCTCCAGGTCTTCAGCGGAAATTCAGCGGCGGGTCCTTCACTCACTCCGGGACCCGCTGCCGAAGTGCCCTGAAAATGCAGAGCGGAAGGACCCCCGCCGCCAAAGACCCTAGGCCCCCTGAATGCTCAGAGGAGGAGCGCTGCTGCCTAGGGTGGCAAAAACCCTGGCGCCGCTCCTGGGCTCAGGGCTCACTCCAGCAAGCCCAGGGATAGAATTGAGGTTGAAGGGAAGGAGCTTCCAAGCTCCATCCATGTACCACAGAGAGCCCAGATTGTGAATGTTTTGGGCCAGATTTTGATTTCAAATACACTCTGATGTAAATCTGGATTAACTGTAGTGAAGTAAATGGATTATTCTAGATTTACCCAGGTATACCTGAGATCAGATCCTGCCCCAGATTCAGCTGCTTTGTGCCAGCTACAATCCTCCCTCTTTGTATCCTGCCGCCAACTCTACCCAAGGACTAAACCCCATATCTCTATTGTGGACATAATGCAAACCTTGAATCCAAACACTCACTAACCTGGGGGGTTGAAATCTAGCTCCAAATCTGAATATTCCACAAGTGGAGGGTGTTCCAGCTGGGTGTTCGGAATCAACCTGTTATTGAGATAGATATGAGCTTGCAGCTCAAATGTAACCTGGTTTTGAATACGCTGAGTCTGGTTCTGATCTGATGCACCTTGATGCAAAGTAGGAGTCGCTTAGTTACACCAGTGCAAAACTGGTATAAGTGAAATTGGAATGAACTCTGGCTCTGGTTTAGACATACAATGAAAATATTAATATTCTAGTTACAAATACACTCTTCTTTATTAACAATGCCTGTATCATCTTACATGTCTTTTATTCTATTCTATTCAGGTTCTTACGCCACCTTCATCACTGTAGTATCTGAGCACTTTCCAACAGTGCATTAAATGACATAACCAACATCTGTGATTTATCCTTTCTTTCATCCTCATCCTAGCTGAAGAACGGTATGTGCAGTGTAGTGTTTTGATTTGGTGTGTTGTTTGTTTTATTTAATATGGCATTAGTTCACTGAAAAGAAAAATTAGATTTATAACTACTTATGAAATTAGTCCTAATCTCCAGGCAAACAAAGAGCAAATGGTAGAGCTTGCCAGTCTTTTTTTTTTTTTTTTTTTCTCTGTGGGAAATTTCAACACAAACTTGTAAAGCGTTTTTGTCAACATTTCTCATCTTTTCATCAGGAAATTTAGATTTTTCAGCTGAAAGCAAAGTTTCCAGCTGAAAACTTTTCAGTTATTTGACAAAAAGCTAACATTTTCTTAAGAAAGCAGTTTTCATGAAAAGACTGTAGCTGAAAACTCATTAAAAAAGTTTCAACAGACATTTCCACCAGCCCTTTTATATAGTGCTTCAGAACCTGCTGGTGCTGCCATGTTAACTCCAGTTTCACGGGTCTCTTAACTCCTGAAACACAATATACAAAATCTCATTTGTTTTGTTGAAATTAGAAAAAAAGAAACAGAAGTAAAATGCAAAGCCCGCCTCAGGGTTTGGAAGAGCACAAAGGTAACTTTTAGCAAGCTCTCAGCTCTGCATGAGGAGCTCTGAGACAGCTGAAGACCCATCCATGAGCCATTTCACTGACTGCCCATTGAACGGCATCCTGAGTTTAAACTCCCTTTCTTTCATGGCCTGGATTCACCCAGACACCTCCTATATCTTTTTCCTGATCTACTTCCTCTTCCCCCTTTCTCCACGCTGCCAAAAATGTGAATCTCTATCACTTTCAGCTTCTCTTGCAAACATATCAGTTTTCAGAGTAGCAGCCGTGTTAGTCTGTATCCGCAAAAAGAACAGGAGTACTTGTGGCACCTTAGAGACTAACAAATTTATTAGAGCATAAGCTTTCGTGGGCTACTGCCCACTTCTTCGGATGCATATAGAGTGGAACATATATTGAGGAGATATATATACACACATACAGACAGCATGAACAGGTGGGAGTTGTCTTACCAACTCTGAGAGGCCAATTAAGTAAGAGAAAAAAAAATTTTTTGAAACATATCAGTGCCTCCTTCCACGTTGCCCTTTATGCTGAGAATGTTTCCCATCCTGTTCTCCAAGTGACCTCACTTGCCTCATTCAGATCCCTCCCAAACTCTCACTTCTGCTGTCTCACCCAGGAAAAATGTGTGTGGATGAGCTGGAAATAAAATGAACACAGCTCTCAAGAGATGTGCAAGGCCCATTAGGCTGAGTAACATGTTACTCTTATTATTGTCACCCTTTCTCCCCAAGCTGTCCCTGTTTATGGCCCTTTCTTGTGTCATGTTATATTTAGGCTTGGTCTACACTGGGGCGGGGGGAGAGGGAATCAATCTAAGATACGCAACTTCAACTACGAGAATAGCGTAGCTGAAGTCAACATATCTTAGGTCAATTTATATTGACTTACTTCACATCCTCGCGGCGCAGGATCGATGGCTGCCGCTCTCACATCGACTCCGCTTCCACCTCTCGCAGCGGTGGAGTTCCAGAGTCGACGGGGAGCACGTTTGGGGATCAATTTATCGCGTCTAGATCCGGCAGGTAGTGTAGACGTACCCTTAGATTGTACAATGGGCTGGGCAGGAACTGGGTCTGTAGCTCTTTGTGTGACATGATTCAGACACTTGAAAACTAAATAATAACAATAATAACTGAGAAAAGGGTACCTATGGCTGAAACCCTTTGACCACACAGCTGACCCTTTCAGCCAGTTCTGGAGCCCCTCCGTTTCACATGCATCCCCTTATCTGCAGCAGCCTACCCCAAGCACATGCTGACAGGCACATCTGCCTCTCCCCTCATCAAATCACTACCACAACCGCATCAGCTCAACACCTGCCAACCAGCCACCTCCCAGGTACCCTGCCTGCCCAGTGCCTCTTGCTGGATCTTCTCCTCCCTGCTCACTCCTTCTCTCCCACATCTCTCTCCCTTACTGCTTTGATTCCCTCTCTTCCATTTCTCTCCCCTTGCTCCATCTCGCTCTCTTCTGCACCTGCTCCCAGCTGCCACTGTTTTTCTCCCCTTTTTCCTTTACTCACGATAAAACATTCAGAAACAAAGGGGTTAAAATTTTAAATGAGCAATGACAGGTTTGTATCCAAAGGTGAAGCCATGTAGGTAGCTATATGGCCTATATCACACCATTGTACAGAAGGGGAAGTGATGCATGGGGTACATTAAATGACTTGCCCAGGGTTACGCAGGAAGTCTGTGGCAGAGCTAGGGACTAAATCTAGGTCTTCCACCTCATAATTAATAGATTCAGGTAGAAGCTCTAAATTGGGAACATATTTTAAACATCAAACCCAAAGCTTGGAGCCACATGGGAGCATCCCCAAATTTCAGGACTCTTATCTGGCTGTTTGGTCTTAGCACCATTATGTACATAGCGGCAAAGTTCAAGTTGGTTGAGACCCAAACTCCCTCAGTATTGGGAGGTGCTTAGCTATGGGGATTTGGTTTGTGCCAATTTCCAATAATAACCCAAACACCTTTACAAACCTCTTTTTAACAACGGATCTCTTTTTTGAACTAGATATTTTTTTCATTCCTGTTTAGTCAAATGACAACTCATTTGAGACTTCATAGGGGTTTTATGTTAAGTAGATGTTTCCCTTATTCTGCATTTATTAATGAGGTGATAAACAAAGCTGTTTACTTGCGTCCCTTTCAATAGAGTCTAAAGTTTTTTCCTGGTATATTTTAAGGCATGAGGTGATTATCCCTGGCACAGAGTCAACAGAAATTTTTGTTCACCTGCTCACAGAAATCACCTCTGAAATGCCTCTAAATTCTAGCTAGTGCTCCTATGCATTCACTCTACACCGGCTATCTGTTTTCACATCCACCAGAGAGAGTTTTCAAAAAACATTTTCTACTGTGCTAAAAAAACCACAAGTTTATGATTCACTTTCAGACTTTGTTCTCCTAAATGACTTGTTTGTGCACTATGCAACAAAACAAGAGACTTCAGAAACTTGCACACACAGCAGTATTCTTGTTAATGCCTTTTAAGCATATAATAAATGCATGTACAAATAAGTGGGGGAAGGGTCAAGCTATATTTTTATGGTATTTTTTTTTAAATTATACATCCTCTGCTATGAAAAGCAAATGTAAAGATATAAATAAATGAAGACCTGAATGTAAAGGGAAATGATCCAAACTGTTTTGAAATCAAGACTCCCCATCTGAAAGGAAAGTGGAACCTTTCAATTGTTTTAGGCATCAAAAAAATGAACAAATATTTAAGTCACATTTTTCTATGAATGGGCAGCCTGGCTCCCATAACAAACATAGCCTCCAGCCCTAACCTTCCTGTAACCTTATCTTAGTGGGTCATAACTAAGAATGCCAAATACATTCAGGACAAACTGCTGAGGAATAAGGCCAACACAACCCAAAACTGGTGGTTATTCTTTTATAAGATATACCAAACCAGCCACATAAATAAACTCCTGTTTCACCACACTGGATAACAAGAAAACATAAAGGCCGTTTCTTCAGGCATTCCAGTTCTTATAACACCACCAAGAACACTGGATTCCGAAATGAGTGGTTCTTTACAACCAATCTCATCAAATAATAGGTTCTTCTGATCCGAAAGGACCAGACAAACACCCAGGTCAATATATACCTTAGATCTTACCCAAAAAACATGCTGGTGCCAATTCTTTAGTATCTAAAATCTAAAGGTTTATAGAAAGAAAGAAAGAAAGAAAGAAAGAAAGAAAGAAAGAAAGAAAGAAAGAAAGAAAGAAAGAAAGAAAGAAAAGTGAGAGTGAAAATTGGTTAAAGGAATCAATTACATACAGAAATGGCAAAGTTCTTGGTTCAGGCTTGTAGCAGTGATGGAATAAATTGCTGGCTTAAGTCAAGTCTCTGGAACACATCCACAGCCTGGATGGGTCATTCAGTCCTTTGTTCAGAGCTTCAGTTTATAGCAAAGTTCCTCCAGACCTAAGAAGCAGGATTGAAGACAAGATGGAGAAGATGCAGCTGCCTTTTATAGTCCTTTTTCATGTGGAGGGAATCCCATTGTTCTTACTGTGAAAAATTACAGCAACAAGATGGAGTTTGGAGTCATATAGGCAAGTCCCATGTCCATGCATTTCGCCTAGTCACAGCAGGACGTTCCATTAAATGTAGATAGACATCTCCCATGGTCCATTGTCAGTTAAATGTTCTTTCAATGGGCCACTCAATTTGAATAATCCCTCCAAGATGTGCTGGCTAATTACTTTGTGGGCATTCCCCCAGGAGCAAACATTTGAAATCCAAGTATAGAGTCAATACTTATAGTGTCACAAACAAAAATGATACATGCATACAGATAGCATAGTCATAACCGGCAAATCATAACCTTTTCCTAGACACCTCACTCAACAACCTTTGTACAATATTTGCTGCAAATATATAACAGTGGTTGCAACAATGATCTATATGGTCATATTTTAATCAGATAACGTCACACTTCCCCCATTTCTAGCCCTGAACTCAAAACACATTTTTTTTAGACTGAATTGGTCATATTGGGGGGAGGGATAGCTCAGTGGTTTGAGCATTGGCCTGCTAAACCCAGGGGGTGAGAGTTCAATTCTTGAGGGGACCACTTAGGGATCTGGGGCAAAATCAGTACTTGGTCCTGCTAGTGGAGGCAGGGGGCTGGACTCAATGACCTTTCAAGGTCCCTTCCAGTTCTAGGAGAGAGGATATCTCCCATAACATACAATCACTGATTGTTGGGGAAGCAGGGGGCATTTCTTTCATTATTCTGCAACTTTGCTTGTGGATTTCATCCTGCAGTGAACAAGGAAGAGCCAGGAATTTATAAGACAGTAGTTTTTTATGAAGAGATTTCCAGCTCAAGTTTACATAGTTTATATAAATTTCAGAGAAGCATCTAGACTTTTGGGTATTTATCCAGACCTAATCTCAACTCTGATAGTTTGCCCAGGACACTAGAGCTCTCTCTCTCTCTCTTTTTTTTTAAACATATACCTATTTGCATCAACTCACCCAAGAAAGTTCCAAGGAACTAGCCTCAGATCTGCCTCTACCTGTCCTTCCCATCTGTTCTCAGGCTAATCACACTAATCAGAAATAGACCACTAAAGTGAAGAAGTTGGGGAGCAGGATCAAACAATTGGGAAGTATAGGGAGATGAACTCCACTCTGGAATGTCAACTGATTGGGATGAGGGGTAAGAAGGTGGGATAAAGTATAAGGGCTTCAAGTAAAGATTTTGGAATCTTGGTAGGAGAAAAGTGGATTTATCTTGGCATGGATGCACAGGTAGGGATGGATGAACTTCAAAAGGAGTGTTTAGTTCTATTATGGTAACACAGAGAAGCCCCAACAAGCTGAGCACTGAGAAATAATGAGAAACAGTACCTGCCACAAAGGGTTGATAATCTAAAATACACAAGGACAGACAGGAAAAGTTTTGTTGTTCTCATTTTGCAGAAGGAGAACTGAGGCACAGAGAGGGAAAGTGACTTTGCCAAGATCACACAGAAAGTCTGTGGTTAAAAGCCATCACTTGAACCCAGGTCTGCTAAAGCACTGTCCAGTGCCTTACTCAGGAACCTACCCTTTTTCTGGCATTTGTGTCCAATTTAGATAAACATAAAGTCTCGCTGTGTGTCTGAATTATAGCCAGAGTTCTTGAGTGATTTCCCCCTGAAACTACATCCTTTGCACAACAGGGCTGGCCCCATCACTCTGCTTATGCATCTTCTTGAGGAGAGTCCTAGCAGCCTGCAACCCCCCTTCCAGTATTCAGTATGGATCCAGCCAGGAGACTTGCACTTTCCCTCTAAAACTACCAGTCTTCTGGGCTCTCATGTGAAAATGGAGAAACCAGATTTGACTGTTGCATTTTGGATATTTTAGCCCAGAGTCCATTAAGTCTGAAATGGGAAGGGCCACTGTTGCCACAAAGGGACTTGTTGGAGCATTGGGAGGCAGGCAGACTCCAGTCATTCTCAACACGCTCTGCTCATATTACAAGAAGACACTGTGAGATTTGAAAATCTGTGTCTATCAGGAGCTTCCTGTTCAGGCAAAAGCAAACCCAGTTATGTAAAAAGGTGTTAAATGTACATGGAAAAAATATGCTTTTCCAAGAACCATACAGTGATTACATTCACTAAATCATAGCCGGCAATCATTTTCCAGTAACAAACACAGTACATTCTGTGCAAAATCTTGCACTAAAAGAGACATTTACAATCTCAAGTCAATAAGATGCAGTTCCTTATATTTTTTTTATTAAAAATAATAACCCAGACTCCCCTACAGAAGGCAGCAGTTTAGCTGTTTGTTTTTATACTCACTCATATCCTCAAATGTCTTCCAGAGGAGATTTGTGGATAAACAGGTTTGTTTACGAAAAAAATCTGTTCCTAACTATATTAACTGTATCTATGGCTTTTTTGTTTCCAATGAAATTGATCCTCAGACATTTGTTTGTTTAAAATTAGGGGGATGCACAGTTTAGGGGATAAAAGCAGAAGACAAAAGTGAAAAAAGGGGGATGCTCAACAGCTCACTTTCGAGTAATCCTTTCAAATCTGTAGTCTCATCCTGGAGCAATTCATCTTAAAACCCAGTAAAAAATCAATAAACATTAAATATGTAAACCCATTTTTGTTCTTCCTGCTTTCTATTTTGTCAGACACAATTCCAAACGAAGGTTGCTTATATTGTTTGCACAAGATCCCCCTCCCACTCCCCATATATTTACAGAGCACTGTTAAGGTCTCCCTTGAAGCAACACTTTATATCCCACCTGTTTTCCAAATATCTCATTTGTTTCAGAGAATGTACAAGTACCCTGTGGTACTAGACCTTTTTCTGTGTCATGTTTGTGATATAGATGCTACCTCAAGTAACCATGTTGATTTGCATCCAGGATTGTATATTGTACAAAATACATCTTTATGCCTATCCTGGAATGATACGTCTAAATAAATAATGTAACTCATTTTGTATAATGATTATTTATTTTTATTTCCGTGATCCCAGCGAGGCAGTGAATGGGGGAAGGGGAGACTTGACAAACAGTAGTGTGCAGATATCTACACACAAGTGACAACTGTGTAAATATGCTTTTTAGAAAAGGTGCTACACGTCACTGACTTGACATAGAACAGCTGTGTCCAGACAGCACTAAAAAAATTCCACCTGCTAGCTGATGTATTCTTTATGAGTAACAACTATTCTTTGGAAGAGCAGAGCTGTCACTGTCTCTGTTTTATTGATGCATGATGGCCACCCATGGAATGATCATGGTGTTCTTTTGAAATGGAAAGCACCTGATTTAGCTAATGAACATGCTTTTCCTCTGGATGTAGTGAGCAGAATTAAAAGTCAGCGGACAGTTCTTAGATTAAACTTATTCACATAGCTAGCATAGCTTTTTCCAGTGGGTTTCTTTCTACCTCCCCTAATAAGCCAAGGTTCCCTTCTTTCAAATGGAGTAATGAAAATTACTCTTGCCCCACAAGGTATTTCTCATCAATTATAGTGACAAGAGAGAAAATGATCAAAATGAAGCTGAAAAGGAATATCAGCTCCATCTGAAGACAAAAGGGTTTGAGGATCTCAGGAGAAGGTCCTCTCCTCATAGCAGGAGGGCCACAGGTTTCAGTGTCTATTCAAGATGAGTTGATTTTGCAGACTGCAGTGAGCAACGTCTTTCGAAAAAGAGGTTAAGCTGAAATCCTGTCTTGTGAAACCTGCAATCATCTGCTGACTGTGAGAAGCAGCTAATCACAAGCAAATATCCTTATATTGTGCAACCTACATAAAATCCTCTTTTCTTATGCACAATAAAGATCTTGTTATTATCTCCCACCCCACCCCCCTTTCCTGTTGTCTTTTGAATTTCCATAGGATAGTGGATCACCATTATTATTTCCCCTTTGGCCATTTCCCACTTTATGATTTCCATCGCGTAGGCCGCCTGGGGTGTCTTCTTTCCTTGCCTTCAGTTCAGGCTGCAGTGCACAGCAACATTTTTGACTTTCCTTTCACTGTTCATTTGCAACTTTGTATGTTTTATAGTGCAAACTTTAATTAGAAACCACTGCCTTCCTTTTAGATAACAAGGGTCAGAGAGAATCCATTTTCAATACACTAGCTCGTTCCTTTCTAGAGTGCAGAATATTTATCTAGTGACACAGCACAGTCCATTAACCAGCATGTAACTGTTCTCCCGTTTTGTTTTTCATTCCCAGAAGGGAAGGCAAAAAAAGAATAACAGTATGAAGAAACTAATTTCTTTGCCTAGCTCACTGAAATTTGAAAAGGTGCCTCAGGCTAGCTGTTTCCGTTAGGAATAAGTGTATTCTGGCTTGCTCAGGAACCTTGTGAATCTAGGTCCTTAATAACTATAGTTAACAATCCATTTGATTAATTTTAAAGTGTATTCATATTTATAGTGCTCTAGTTTTTGTTTATGTAATAAGGGCTTGATTCTGAACTCACTTAAACCAGTTTTGCACAGGTGTGACTCCACTGACTTGATTTACATTACTTATAAAGTCATAATCAGTCCCTATGACTCTCTCTCTCTCTCTCTCTCTCCATGTATGTGTATACATAAATAGCATTCATGTAAGATTAAGGGTGCAAGATCTATCACTCCAAAGTCAGGAAATTCCAACAGCTAAGGCAGCTCCGTTGTGCTGGCAACAGTAATGCAGCCCTGTGGTCACATCCTGTATATTTTATGGTCTCTATTAAAAAAGATGTTTTATGTGCCAGTTCATTTATTAATAGATGTGAATTGTAAACTGTGGATTTTAAATTTTATAGCTGTTCAAGTAATTTGAAGCCATCATAGCCTGACATTAGTACTGTAAAATCCAAATAAATAAACAAATTAATAAAGTTGTTTGCAATGTTGTTGTAGTGATGTTGGTCCCAGGATATTAGAGAAAGACAAGGTGGGTGAGGCAATATCTTTTATTGGACCAACTTCTGCTGGTAAGAGAGACAAGCTTTTGAGCTTACACAGCTCTTCTTCAAGTCTGGGAAAGATACTCTGAGGCCTTGGCTACACTGGCGCTGTACAGCGCTGCAACTTGCTGCGCTCAGGGGTGTAAAAACGCCCCCCCCTCCCCCCCCCGGGCACAGTGAGTGCAGCGCTGTAAAGCACCAGTGTGATCAGAGCCTGCAGCACTGCATGCTCGCTCGCAGCGCTGCAAGCTATTCCCCTCGGAGAGGTGGAGTACTTACAGGGCTGCGAGAGAGCTCTCGCAGCGCTGGCGGCGCGACTACACTCACACGTCACAGCGCTGCCGTGGCAGCACTGGGAAGTCCTGAGTGTAGCCAAGGCCTGAGTGTCACAGGGATTGTCTACACTTAAAATGCTACAGTGACGTTACTGCAGCTGTGCTACTGTCGTGCTTCAGTGTAGACTCTACCTATGCTGACAGGAGGTTTTCCCATCAGGACAGGTGATCTGCCTCCTGAGAGGCAGTAGCTAGATTGAGGGAAGAATTCCTTTGTTGACCTAGTGCTGTCTACACAGGGACTTAGGCTGTCTTAATAATGCCATGCAGGGGTATGGATTTTTCACAGCACTAACTAACATAGTTAAGCCAACCTAACTTTCTAGTGTAGACCAGGACACAGCTAAATACAAGGTTGGAATAGATAAGAAGTTAACACATGTTGCAAGAGACCATTCAAAGTGAAGTGGGCAGTTAACACGTCTACCTACAGTCATAGGACAAAGGAGTGTTAGTGGGTTACAGATTGTTATAATGAGCCATAAATCCAGTCTCTTTATTAAGTCCATGATTTTTGATGTCTAGCAGATTATGAATTTAAACTCCCAGGGTTTGTCTATTGAAGGTGTTGCATGGGTTTTCTCGGAGGCTGAGGACTAAGAGGTCAGATATGGAGTGATTGTTTAGTGAAAAGTGTTCACCCACAGGTGATGTGGTGGTTTTGTCTTTTATCATTTTTCTGTGTGAGTTCATTTGAGAGTGTAGTGATTGTCTGGTTTTAACCACACAGTTGTTGTTGGAGCATTTAGTACACTGGATGAGGTAACACCATATGTTGTGAGAGGCATGTGTAGGACCCATGGATCGTGAAAGCTGTGTTGTGTGGGATATTGATCATCGTAGCAGTGGAGATATGTCTGGAGGTTTTGCATCTGTTGTTATGGCAGGGGCTGGTGGCACTTTGGTTGGTGTGTCCTGGTCTATGGAGCGCTTATTTCTGGTGATAAGGTTGGGGAGTTGTTCAAAGGCCAGAAGAGGGAGTTCTGGAAAGATTTCTTTCAGGATGTCATCTCCATCAACTATGGATTGCAGTTATTTAAAGACACCACACATGGTTCCAGTGAGGGGTGATAGGTGACAACTAAGGGCGTGCAGTCAGAGAGGGTTGGGGTTTTTTTCTGTATTGAAGCTGGTTCTCTTGGGGTATTTGGCTATTCTTGGCTATCCATGGGTCCAATTCCATGATGTGGTCTACTTCTCTGGTATAATGTTCTTGTTTGGTGAAAGCAGCTAAGATCTGTATCCTGGACTTTCCCCTCAGTGCATATTTTGTGGTATCTGAGTGCTTGGCTGTAGATAACATATTTGTTGGTGTAGTTTAGGATGGTTACTAGATCTGTGAAGGTAAGTGTGGTGTGGTGATATGTCAGTTTCTTGTATATAGTTCTCTGTAGGGTACCACTATGAAGCTGATTGTGGTGTCCAAGAAATTGAGGCTGGTTTGAAAGTGTTCTAGAGACACTTTGATGGATGGGTGGTGGTTGAAGTGGTGGTAGAAATTGATGAGGGAGGGAGGTTAGGTCATCTGTCCAGTGGAGTAAAATATCATCAATGTATCTCAGGTATAAGACACCACTGGTTTTGTGGTGATTTAGTCCAGAAATTCTTCCTCAAGGTCACCCATGAAGAGGTTGGCATATTGGGGAGCCCACCTAGTACCCCTGGTTGTTCCCAAAGTATTTGTTCTTGAATGTAAATTTGTTATGGGTGAGGATGAAATGGATGAGTTTGGTGATGTGTAGATAATCTACAAGACAACAGCCAACACTCAAGCCAGGTCTATACTCAAAAATTAAATTGACCCAGCTACATCACCCTGAATTACATAGTTAAGATGACCTAGGCTCCTGCATAGACAGTGATAGATTGACAAAAGAATTCTTCCATTGACCTAAATATCACCTCTGGGGGAGGTGGATTAACTATGCCAACAGGAGAACCTCTTCCTTAGCGGTAATGAGTGCCCTACAGTGGCACAAGTATCCATCCCAAAGACATCTGACATGTATTTGTTCTATGACTGCAGAGGTGTTAACTACCCACTTCACCGTGAATGGTCTTTTGTAACATGTATTAACTCCTTATCAGTTCCATCCTTGAATTTAGCTGTGACATTTTGAGTACCTTTCCCAGACACGAAGAAGAGCTCTATGTAAGCTTGTCTCTTTCAACAATAGAATTTGGTCCAACAAAAGATATTACTTCACCCACCTTGTCTCTCTAAGGCCAAGTCACACTACACACCTATGGGGGTATAACTACGTTGCTCAGGGGTGTGAAAAATCCACACCCCTGAATGACATAGTCTTACTTGCCAGCTCTCTGTTCTTGGGGAACCAGGGTGCAGTATCCAGCCTGTCTGATTCATGAAGGACCTTCCCCCACCCCCAGCCTCTGCTTGAACCAAAGCCAATCAGAAGAAAGACTTACAAAAAGCAATGAAAAGGCTGTGGAAGACCCACCTAAATCCTCCAGACAAGGGTGACAGGATTAAGGAAACTCCCCTAGGCTCAGTTGCATCAAAGATGGGACAGGGAGGCATCCCCATTAGCATACAAAATGGAGAACAGAGATTCCAAGGCAAGAACCGCACTGAATTCTGGGACCAGAAAAGCAGGGAAGCACTGCATGATGGAGGATCTCTGCTCCAGATGTTAATGAACCCACGCCTACACACACCCAGCTCAGTAGTTATCAGACCAATTCTAGTAATAAATCCTCTATTGGTATACAAAATACTGAAGCTGCCTAATTGCTCCCGCAAAGGAACACCGCCAGGAGTAATCAGTTCCTATTGTTGCTTGAACAAAACAACTTTGGTATACTCCCTGAGCCATTAGTTTACCCACAAATAAATCTAGTGTTCTCCCTTGAACCATTGTTGTTTCCCTACAAAAACCCCTACCCATGCTCAAGTAAGTGCTCTGATGCCTGGATCCAAAATCTGCATCAGTTCCATTGGGACTTCATCTTCTCCTGACTGATTGTGCTGGGGGCTCTACCTGCCTCCAGCATTCCGTACCCTCAGCTACCACCACCTGATTGATTCAAGCTTCATTAAATGGTAAGAACCCATCTCTCTCTCTCTCTCTCTCTATGTAGGTATAGCCTTCTGACCCTGACTTGCGTGATCAGTTATAGTTTTCTAAACCTGACTTTCATAATTAAATGTAAATTAGATTTAATATTATAACTGTTTTGTTTGTTTGGCTTGTATGGTTATTACCTGGCAATAAATAACTTTCATGGTTAAGCTGGTTGCTTCTCTCTCTCTCTCTCTCTCTCCCCCCTCCCCCCCCCCAAGGGTGTTTTTTTGGCTTCCCCATTCGCTCTGCAGCAACGATCCTCGTATCTAAGCTAAGAGATCCCTGCAGCACCCAAAAATCCTGTGGGTTTGCTCAGCAAGTGGTTTACTACCAGAACAATTGTAACATGAAAGTGGGGATAGGGACATGCTGAACCTGGGACATATGAGGGGGGCCGCTTGGAAGTGCTGCTCGACCCAGCCTGCTGAGTCCAGGGGCATATAAGGGTGGCAGATTGAAAGTGCTGCTCGACCCAGCCTGCTCAGACGTACTCTATTCTGGTGCGATGCCCATGGCATATGAGGGTGACAGCTTGGAGGTGCTTTTCGACCCAGCCTTTTGAGTCCAGGGACATATAAGGGGTCAGCTTGGAGTGCTGATTAACCTGGTCCTCTCAGATGCACTCTGTTAATGTGTGTGTGTGTGTGTCCGTCTGATTCTGGGGCTGGAAGAACCCAACCCTGGGGAACCTAGGTCCTGCAGGATAGCTCCATTGGAAGGGAACTTGCAACAGGGAGAAATAGAGCTCCATATGAGAACACAAGTGACACAAGCAGTACATTGACAGAATTACAGACACTCCCCCCCCCCCCTCCTGAAGAGTAACCCTAATAAATGAGCATACCCCAAAGTAACGGGCAAATCTGGTAACAGTAGTAATACTGACCTCCCCCCCGCCACATGCAGACAGCTCTACGTCAGCGGGACAGCTTCTCCTATCAACATAGCTACAATTGTTTTGACTTTGATCCATAAATAATAATTATTATTTGTGACTGTTGGTTCCCAACCAATTCTGATGAAAGTGGGATCCAAATGGCATTTCTGCTTAGGTCTGAAACCTGGTAGTGGCAAGAATTTGCCTGCTTCAGTTTTCCAGTTCACTTTCCTGCTCAGCTTCACTACCTACATTCATAGAGAATTTGATCCCATAAAATTTGCATTCTAGCAATGTCCACACCCCTGGACTCTGCCATTTCTCACTCTGCCTGCACTGGAGTGGGCAATCAGCCAGACTCATTCAGAATTATAGGCTGTTCTTTTTCCGCAAACAAACCTGCAGAAGTAAACATAATATCCTTGGCTCATGATGATGGTGAGTCACTTCTGGTTGATGGGTGGTGGTTGAAAGTGTTTGATTATAGTAAGGAAATGTTTTCTTGAGAAAAGAAACATAATAACCCTACTTAGCATTTTGAAAGCTTTGTACAAACATTAACTAATCCTCAGAACATTCCTCTGAGGTAGGTAAACATATTTATCCCTATTTTAAAGATGGGAAAACAGAGACATGGAGAAGGCCACTGTAATCGGAAAGTCTAGTGACCAGCTGGCCAAGTGGTTAGCTTGTGACCTTACAGATTCTGCTGGCCTAGTCATCCCAGAGGAAGCCCCAGCTGTGGCTTCAAATCACCCCCTTGTGCTCCAATTGTCCCAGAGCTCATCACTACAAAGGAGGGGGAGGCAGGCAATGTAGGGGGATCCAGGGCCACCCATTCCACCGGGTCCCAACCCAGGGCCCAAGGGGTCTCTCAAAGTGTCCAGCCTGATCACTGAACTACCCCAAATTACATTACCCCACTACCTACTAGTCTGGAGCTCTTCAATTTGCTGTTTGGTCTTGGGCTTAGCAGACTCCCCTCAGTCTCTCAGTGTCCAGTTCAGTTAGACCATCTCTCTCAGGGCTTTCAGCTCCCAAAGAGGGCAGGGAACCCAAGTCCCTGCTGCTATCATAGTCTTCACAAAGTTGTTGCTACTCCGTGAGCAACTCTCAGCTTCAGCCTTGCTTCCTGGTATCACATACAGTTCATTCCCTTTTCTCCTGGGCTACCAGTGTCCTTTTAAACTGTTCTCCACTGTGAACATGCCCTGCACCTGTTGAGGAGCCGGGCCTCTAGGGTGACCAGATGTCCCGATTTTATAGGGACAATCCCAATATTTGGGGCTTTGTCTTATATAGGAGCCTATTCCCCACCCCCACCCCCATCCTGATATTTCACACTTGCTGTCTGCTCACCCTATGGGTCTCCCTAGCCCAGTATTGTTCTACTCATCTTCTTGGTTCTATGGGAGGTCTGTAGATCCTGTCACATCCACACTGTGGATCTCTGAGGGAGCCAGGATTAGAAGCTAGGAGTGCCCATCCAAGCATGTATTGTACTAGATTATGCTGTTTCTCAATATCATTTGTAACTATTCATTAAAAAAGAAATAGGAAGGGAAACCAATAGGAACATAATAGACTAGCAGTGACCAGAATGCCAGCACCTTCAAGTTAGGAGTGTTTTGATTTAGAGCACTAGCTGTAGGTTTCTCCCTGGTGTTTTAGCTCCTGTTCAGATTCTGTCACAAGGGACAGTCAGGATTTGAGGAGGAGGAAATACAGGAAAACATTGTTCTTATGTACTTTCTTCTCCTTTCTTCATGAGCTCTGATATGCCCCTATTCTTATTTCCCTTTCCTGCTTCCCAATGCACCCACTGTCACCTACTGACCTCCCTCCTCTCCAAAAAACCCCTTCCCAGCCTCTCTCACCCATTCCCTCCTCTCCATTTGAAAGACCCTTCTAATCACTGCCATCTGCTCCCATTTTCTTCCCTCAAGAACCTGATGTTCTTACACAGGTCTGGGTAGTGCAGTATGGACATGCCAGCATGGTTGTGAGGCCCGAGTGTCCATATAGGGGTGTGGATACTCAAAGCATGGGCTAGGAAATCCAAGTCAACAAGACAGGTCCCATAGACCTCACTTAGCATGTGTATTCGCTTTATGTTCTTAGAAACAGGACCAGGTTATTTGCAGGGGGAAAGCTTGGAAAGTGTAAAATAACCCCTATTACTTTATGCTAATAGCTTTTAACCAAACATGGAGTGTGATTTTGTTTTTGCCAATGGAAAGGCAACTGAGGATTTGCCAAAAGCAGAACTTGGCCATCCTGGCCCACCCCTAATTAAAACCGGCAATGTCTTTCTCTGCAGCATGATTTTTCATGTGTCATTCTTTCCCTTAGTACTAGGAAAGATTATTTTGTTCTTACAATTTCTCTATGCAAGGTTGTTTTATACATTTAACTCCATAGAAAAGTAGTAAATTCCCTTGGATTTACTGTTACCTGCACACTGAGCCTGGCAAATTGTACTGGAGAGAAAGCACATTAAAATATAAGGAAAAGGTTAAAAGCTACATTAACATTACACAAAGATTCATTGACTTCTTTTTTTCATTTTGCAAGAAACTTCAGAAAGGAAACCTGCTATTTTTTCTATATTGGGAATATATATCGGGCATTTGTAGAAAACATCTTATCTTCAAAGAGATACTCTTGACATAGACTTTGAATAAGTAATTTCTTCTACAACCCTCTCTTCACAAATCATAAAGCAAATCATCTTTCAGTTGAGTCTTTTCAGCTTTCTCACTTAATCATGAAACTGAAACCTTTCCCTGCACAGATATTATCCTAGCAATGAGTAACCATTCACTAATCTCTGGGCACATCAAAGAAATTTAGCTGCCACGTCTGTGTTTCCAACCTGTGGCCTGAATTTTCAACAAGCACTTCTAGAAATGGGTGATTGCTAACGAGATGTGAATGTAGTCTTACATGCCTAGGTCGTTGGTTTGACTCCAGCACTAGTGACAATTGTTATCATCTGATGACTATTTAGTGGCTTTCATTAAATGAACTGATAGCCTCGGTTTAGTTCCTAGTGAGCAGGTAGGTGTCCTCATTACACAAACCACTAGTAAAATTGACACATTGGATTAGTCAGTAAAGTGTGCAAAGGATTGATTGGACACGGAGTCTCTCATCAAACGACCTCTCATAAATGTAGATGGTCAACCCAGTTCAGGACTGATGCACAGTATTGGAGAGAAGTTGGCAGTATAAAGAAAGAAACTTACAGTGTTGTGGCCTCTGCTGTATCAGTTCTGTTCTCCAGGAATGCCTGACTAGCAGTTTTCATTGTCCCTAATTTAATTTACTAAAATTAAAATGATTAAGAACAATCAAGAGTCTGAATTCCACTGCATTTCATACCATTTCCAGAAAGGATAACAGTTCCTGTGGACTCTAATTTTCTTCTGCTTTATCATGGTTTTTATCTCACTAATAACCTACTCTACTAAATGGTTCTTTGGCTTTGATTAACAAGTAAACAAGCAACTGTTTCACTGTCCAACCCAATGGGGGGGTAGCTGATGATGCTCCAGGAAAATGTTAATGAAAGTCCACTGCAGTCTGGAATCCACCTGTGAATTAGACAGGAGCTTATCTCAGTTTGGAAATCCCTAAACTTTAAGGAAATTTTCATCTGACTCTAAATTAACCACGAAGGGGAAAGAGGTGGGCATCACTGAAAACCTCTGCTCAGTAAGTTGGTCAAAAAAGCAACAAGCTCTTAGAATGCACAAGGAATAGGATAGGAAGTTATACTGAAACTATTATAAAACCACTATGTACATCAATGTATACTCTACCCTGGGATTCAGTCATTCGGTGGCAAAATGAAATAGCAGAAACAGAAGGTGTTCAGAACGGAAGATGAGAATGATTAGAGATATGGATAGCCTCTGTGACTACTGCTGTATTTAGTGATCTGAAGAAGATCCACCGACACTCCAGTGTTCTGTTGGAAAGGGCCAGACAGGACAAAGAACAAAAGTGAGGGAGAGGGGAGAGGTAAAATGTGCCAGGGAAAGAAGCAAAGTGAACATGAGATCAAGGAAGTGACCAGGTTGTGAGAGAACGGAAGGACGCTAGGAGTGAAAGGGATTGCTTTATCTGAGTTTGTAATTCAGAACCATTTTTATACAAAACATTTTGAAAGGCAAATTTTAAATGTGGGGGCTATAAAGCCCTCTTGACATTTGGTTGACTAGTTAAACCACTCACGTTTTTGCTCTCGTTGTCTATGACTTCATCCCAATAATGAAACAGTACTATACGGGAGGCTGCCGTTTATTCTCCCTATGAAGAGTACATTGCAGATAAAATTCCCTTTGCATACTAAGCACTATTACATTGCACTGTATCGGTTATAGCTACTTACCTTTTACACAGGGATTAACATGTTCACAATGCTGGGCAAACATTAGCTATTAAAGGTTAACAGCACCTGTGTAAGGTATTAGCATTTTACAGATGGGGACACTGAGGCAGAGAGGTGAAGTAATTTGCCCAAGGTTCCAGTGTCAGAGATGGGGGTAGAACTAAGGCGTTCCTAAGTTCTCCAGCTCATGCTGCTGCTCTGTTTTACAGATCTGTTTACTAAAAATACTAGAAAATTTTTGTTTATGACAGTTCAGGATTAATAATTTACCAAGGACATTAGGCCCTTTGTACCTGTCATACAGTAGCAAGTGTTTTGAAGTGTTTGAACTTTTCACAAACAACTTACAAAGTTTAAATTGGCCCACAATACAGCAGGGCTTATTGGAATCAGACATGACTTCCAGCTGATAAATACACACACAAGCTGACAGTACATGCAGAGGGGCATTAAAGAGAGAGATCAATCTTCATTTTAAACTGTTTCCTGTTCCACGTAGTAATGGTAACTGCAAGCTAGTTACTTTGTGATCTGTACTGTGTGAGATTTAGCTATGCCTGTCTTGTGGATAAAGAGGATTATGAGCTTATAAATGCAGCATCCTTCTGCTTTCTTCTGTCTTTTAACTGAAATATATGCAAATACACATAATAATTATATTTATTTTTATTCTGCTGTGATAAAAGTACACTTTTATGTTGTACATCAAATGCATTAACAGTATCTGACTGCTTAATTACCAGGAGTTTCTCTGTCTATATAAAATAGCTTAGGTCAGAAGAATACAGTTTTTGTTTCCTGTGTCTTGTACAAGCATTTGCCTTAGTGAGGTCTGAAAGGATTCCAGTATGGAAGATGGCTTCTGTATTAAACACTTTTTCAAACAGCAACACATTTCAGTCACACAATTCTGAAATCCTGTACACCGAAGAGTTCCAAGTAATATTATTTTGGTGACACCCTACAAACTGATTCTAAAATTTTCCTAAGAAAAGAACATTTTCATCATTATATGTTGGCTCACACAAAATGTTTTAGCAGCATAATTTGTTCAGATGCTTCACCTTTTTATTTAAGAAATCTTCTGATTTCTTTTCAGCTGGAGTTTGCTTTCTCACCTGACCCCAGATGTTTCAGATCCATCTGTTCAGTGTCATTCAGGTGCCTTTAAACATCAATAGTGCTTAATAGACCTTGCTGCATGTTTTAGGTCATGCTCCTTGACCTCTAAAAACCAAAGAACAGATGCTGACAGACATCTTACATTATACGAATATGAGCATTTGCGGCAGTAGTCTATCTCTCTAAGAATTAGAGTGGCAAAGTCATGTATTGACCTCCTGTATTTTGCTAGTAAGCAAATTGGTGACAATTTCTGTAACAGATCCTGGTATTTTTAAATAACACACCTCCAAAAATGTATCAGGTAACAGGCTTTTGGTTTATTTATTTGAACACAAAATAAATATCTAATATGGCTAGGACCCTAGCGTTAGGATGACAGTATCTTATTGATGATAATCATTTGCATCATTGTTTATGGATGGTAGAAACATGTTATTTTGGTACATTTTCTAAAATAATGATCCCAAGTCATTATAGGATTAGATTGTGTATTCTGGCTCCAGTACAGCAAAGCACTTAAGCACATGCTTAACTTAAAGAATATGACCAGTCGATGCAGTGTTGCCAACTCTTATGATTTTATGTCAAATCTCTCAATGTTTGATTTTCTTCTTAAAGCCCCACTTCCTGGAGTCAGGTGATTACCTAAGAATCTCAGCTTTCATTTCAAATGAGAAGCAAGTTTCTAGCTCTCTGGTTGTGAAGAAAAGCTTGAATACGTGACCAGAGTGTAACCTAAAGTCCCCCAAGCCAGAAGGCAAACAAAAGAACCCCATATTGCTTCTTTGGCTTAAAAATCAAAAGATTTTTAAGTTCTCATTGTTTTGAGGGTCTGATTGCTGATTTTTGAATGTTTAGGGGTAGCAATGCTGCAAGGGGACTACTCCCATGCTTAAAGTTAAGCATGTGCTTCTGTATTTTGCTGGATCTGGGCATGAATGAGAGATGTTGCATTGCTGAGGAGGAGCCCTAGGGCACTCTGGTTGCACTTGAGGAAGTAATTTGTTATAGGTCTTTTCAGAAAGCAGCTTAATTCTCCTGCAGACAACCAGCTACACAGGCCAGCACATTGGGAGGCAATCCTTGCTCTTCACAATTTCCATGTGGGGAGATCATCTGGTACATGGGTCTTGCCTTTTTCCCAGCACCAGAGCTAAAATCCAGATAGCCCTAATGCAGATGTACAAATGAGGGGATGTGGGGGGAATCTTTACTCTTTGCTGATCCTCTGCACATCCGCATTAGGGCTAGTCACAATATTGCTCTATTATTTGCTTTCAGTTATTTATAAAAAAGCATGAAACCCATTTTACAGATAAAGATACACATGAGTCATATGCATGATTGAAATCCTGGAAATTCACAACAGTACTGGTCCTTTGGGTTTTTCCATTGGTACTCACTGTTCCATCTCATAACTTTAATATGAGCTTGTGCCTGCACGTCGCATTCATCTGGGCATGGTCTAACCAATAACGGAATGCTGGGGGTTAGAGCAGCCCAACCTCCATTACAGGTAGAGCTCCCACAGTAAACCAGCTGGCATAGCTAAGATCAGAGGCCCAGGTCCTGCAGCCAGAGCCACACAGGTAACCTCTGCCCACATGCAAATCTCCAGGGGGTTCCCCATGAATACAGGGCTGCATCTATGGGGATCTGATTGCAAAATCAGGGTCCTAGCCCGATAAATAAAGCTGTCTGAATACTGAATATGTGATTTGGTTAGCATTGCTATAATTGATGGGAAAATTGGTTCAGCAAATAATTGTTTATGGTAATTGAGCAACTCTATAGCTGGTCGAAAGCTATTAGCTGAATACATTGTTTGATGAATAATAGCAGTATATGTCAAATCATTTCTTAGCCTAATATTTCTGCAGTAGTTGACTATATCTGCCAGTAAACTGGTGCAGTTGCTTGATTAGTGGTGTATTTCTTTCAAACTATTCGTAAATATTACAAGAATACATTCATACATAATATTTTGCCTTTGTTTTCAATAACAAATCTAAGGGCTTGTCTACACTGGGATACTCAGGAAAGTTAATCTGAATTAATTTTTCAAATGGATTAGTTAAACTGCATTAAACCTCTATGTGGACACGCCTATTCAGAATTAAAGTGGCCTCAGTGCAATTTAGTTAAATTCACATTCATAAATTTGAGGCTTTCACCTCAAGCAGTTTGGGATAAAGTTTATTTTAGGCCTTCTCAAGTAAAGTCAGTTTTTACTTGAGAAACTTGAATTTTTCAAATTGTAGCATAGTCTCAATTATATACCTCATAAAACCACCTCAAGTTTTTTAATAAATTGTTCACTATTTGGGGGGGAGGGGTGTCTAGCAATGAAAACAGAGGTGCTACAAGTCGGGATTTACATGAATCATGTGAGTGTGGAGATCCTCATTTCCATGAGCAGAAAAGAAATATAAACCTGGAAAGAACAGACAAAAATGCAGGTCTCTTCATTGTGCAGATTCCAAACTACACGCAGGGTTTTTTCACCTAAATTATTAATTTAACTTAACTTATTTGACTGAGTAAACGTCTTTCAGGGCCTGATTTCTAGGGGCTTGGGGTCTGGCACTAGAAACATTTATAATAGGGTTACCATATTTAAAAAATAAAAAAGAGGACACTCCATGGGGCCCTGGCCCCGCCCTTTTCCCACCCCCTTCCCCGCCCCAACTCCACCCCTTCCCCAAAGTCCCCGCCCTAACTCCCCCTCCTCCCTCCCAGCCACGCGAAAAGGGCTGCCCCAGCGCTACCAGCTTCACAGTTTGCCGGGCAGCCCCCAGACCCTGCGCCCCCAGCCGGCGCTTCCCCAGCGCAGCTGAAGCCCGGGAAGGGAAGTGCCCAGCCGGGGGCACAGGGTCTGGAGGCTGCCCGGCAAACCGTGAAGCCGGTAGCGCTCGGGCTTCGGACAGCCCCCATGCCTCCGGACCCTGCGCCCCCGGAGCCCGGGAGGGGAAGTGCCCGGCTAGCGGCTCAGGGTCCGGAGGCAAGGGGGCTGCCCGAAGCCGGTAGCACTCGGGCAGCTCGGCTCTTAAACAGAGCCGAAGAGTCAGGGGAGGAGCACAGCAGCCGTGGGAGGGGAAGTGCCCGGCCGGCGGTATTTTTCCCAGACATGTTCGGCTTTTTGGCAATTCCCCCGGACGGGGGTTTGATTACCAAAAAGCTGGACATGTCCGGGAAAAAACGGACGTATGGGAACCCTAATTTATAAAGTTTGACAAAATGAAACAAGTTAGGATTTAAATAACATGCCATTTATTGAAGAACCGGTCTCTGATTACAGAGAAAGCTGGGTGTGAAGACTACAACACTTACAAAAAACAAAATCTACTCAAGCTCTTTGGATTTATATTTTAGCTATCAGCCAGCAGATTCCCAATCTCTTCTATAGCAGAAGATCTTAAGTGCAGAAAAGGCTAGAAACAAATGCCATTAGTGTTTGCTATTGAAATTGAAGTGTATTTAAATGAATGCAGTGAGCTGGATGTTGAATTCCTGGGGAGAAAAAAAGAGAGAGCTGAGGAATTCTCCTTGAGGCCACAGAAGGAAATTAGTTCATCTACATAATTCGAGGCCACCTGCAAATGAAAACGATTCCTCACATTAGGCTGTCACTCCCCAGGAAAACAAGCCATGCTAACTATAGTACATGGCTTCAGATAAATATCGTCCTAAAGAGATGAAGCATTATTGAAGAATGTGTAATATCATGCTGCAGGTTTTTGCCTGCTGCCAGATGTCTGCTGCATACTGTACTTGCAAAATATGTATCTCCATTTTCATGAACCCACTTATAAAGGTTTTGCCTGGCTGATTTTTCAAGTTAATGATAGTCAAGGCACTTGGGGAAAAGATTTATGTCAGTGATACAGAGGTTCAGCAAATTGTCAAAGAGTTTTGCAATACAATTAATCTTTTTTTCACCATTTCAATTTGTAGGTGTGTGCATGTACTCAGAAGAGTTGTTATAATGTAGAGACCACAGAGATGTAAGTGCTATATGAATCAATTAGATATAAAAAAATACAAAGTTAACTTACTGCTCTGCAGATTTGTACATCTTTCTCTGCGTCAAATGCCCCCACCAAGCACTGTGGAGGCTACTGCCCTGTATCATGTTCAACTGTCATCAGTTTCACAGCATTTTAAAATGAGCCGCAGCAACTGGGATGATATCTCAATTATAGCTGCTGCTTTCTAAATTGCTTCACCTAGAGTTATGTACTTTTTTTTCCCTAGAGGACACTCTTACCAGAGAAGAGAGACCAGGAACAGAAAGCAAGGCTGTTCCAAGGAAGGGGAGGAGCCTGGACACACCCCAGAGCAGTGTTACTCCCTGAGATTTCCCGGACACAATTTAGGAAGGCAGTAAGCTGGTTCCTGGTATCAAAAAGGTTGAGAAACACTGCCCAAGAGGACTATGACCCAAACCCAAATAATGCTCCAGAGAGGAGAAGAAACTGAGACATAGGAAAGGTATAAAGTATGTTATTGTTTTGTCTAGATCTGTGTACTGTGCTTTCTAAAGTAAAGAGTGATTGGTCTGGGAACTTTTGCAAAGCTTTTGTGTTATGTACTTCAACTATCACATGTTCCTGGAGAGGAGAACTGTAAACCAGAGTGTCCATTGGGTTAGTGCTCTGGAAAACAACGTCCTTAAGATACTAGGGAGTCTGCGGGAGCTCAGCTCTGGCGTCGGGGGCCTAGGATGGCTGGGACAACAAGGTCCCACTTCTGAGAAAGGGTAACAGACACAGATTCTGTGCCCAGGAAATGCAAAGGAAAGAGATAATTCTGGAGCCTACCCAGATTTAGGGAAGCTGAAAAGCATGAACATGGGTCCAGTGTATAGGTCCAAACACAGCAACCTGGTGAGTGTCCAGAAGGGAAAGCTCAGTTAGGCCTGTGACAGAAAGCGCTCTTTATGAAGTATGCTGAGGGGCCAGTGTTACATGTGGAAGCTGTATGGTTTGAAAGTTAGAGGACTCAGCGGGCATTCCTGAGCTCCTTGGTAACACTCCGAACAAGGTCCCTCCAGAAATCTGACCAACTTTTTCCTGTTCCATTCATCATATTACAGGCTAGGACCTTGCTCCATGAGTAGTGCCATTGATTCAGTGGGATTCTTCACAGCGCAAAGTGCTGTTCAGCAAGAATTAAGGCATGTAAATGTTGCTGCATTGTCACGCCTCTATATCTGGCCCTTCCGTGTTCCTTCATTCTCTTTCCTTTCCCCAAACTATCAGATAACACCAGGAAATCATCTGAGAGCCTGCTTGAAAAGTACGTGTGTGCTAGATATGGTACTGAGAAAGTGGGGAATGATCCTTCAGTGCCATCAGTCTGGTGCTGTCGCTCTGCTTTTGATCTGTGCTCCTCTCTCCGCTCTGCCTGTCCTTTATCTATCACTGAGCAGATCAGAGGAGAATGCGTGCATGAAAGGTTTTGGAACAGGACAGGCCTGGCAGAGCAGTATTAAAAGCTGCCCCTAAAAGCTGCTAAATAACCATTTCAACATGAGTCCCAGGAACTATGCCTGCGTGCTCCCCATCATTTCTCTTGCCTCCAGCAACCTTGGATGCATACGATCACCCTTCTAAAGCTCTCTAAAATACACCCAATAGCTATGTCATCTGTAATAAGATGCATCCACTTTGCAATATCTTGCTTAACGGACAGCAGCATTTCTCAAACTGGGGTCCGCGAGGGTACTCCAGGGGGTCCGCGGGCTCCGCTCATCAACTCCTCCCCCTCCCTCCCAGCACCTCCTGCACGCCACAGAACAGCTGGGGGCAGGAAGAGGTGGGGCGGGGTTGGGGCTTTGGGGGAAGGGGTGGAGTGAGGGTGGGGCCTGGGGCTAAGCAGGGGGTTTGTGAAGAAATTTTAAATCAAAATGGGGGTGTTCAGGTTACTAAAGTTTGAGAACCACTGACATACAGTAAAGCAGAGAGCAAGGGTAACTGCTCTTAAAATCACAGCCAAACAGTACTCCACAAGCCAAGTGAACAGAATGGCAACTATAGATATCGCATGACTGGCATGTGCTTTTTATTTTTGATTGTTAGTGATTTCATTTCCAATAGTAGAATTGATTCTGCAGATTTAATTTGTTGTTAGCTCAGTCTAATATCATTGATTTGAACATTGAGCCTGATATCTACCAACGTGGTTATTGTTTCCCAATAATGATTTGTTTTGATATATATCTATATTGATTTGCAGTGCTAATTGTAATAAAGGTGTGACACACATGACTGGAACAATCTGGTTCTTATTTCCTAG
This sequence comes from Trachemys scripta elegans, assembly GCF_013100865.1. Lineage (NCBI taxonomy): Eukaryota > Metazoa > Chordata > Testudines > Emydidae > Trachemys > Trachemys scripta. The sequence goes on along the minus strand of NC_048298.1, from coordinate 241,592,497 downwards.
CCCCAGTGACATGACATGGGGTTGCAAAATCATGTTATACCTCTATATCATGGTAATGGTAAATACCTACTGACACCTCTAGCTCCTGTTAAATTTACCTTCTCTTCTGCTGCTTTTTTTGAAAATCAAATGCAAATAAAACATAACAATAATCAAAAAACAGTCATCACCATCTAATACAGCCAATTAATAAAACATAAATAGACCAGGGCAGGCAAGCTGAACCCCCTGACAAGGTGAGAGGAGAATTCTGTCTTTTATTGGATATGTCAGTAACTACATCTCTGAACCCCAAGGGCTCTCTGATCCATTCACATAGCCACTTCTCATTCTCGGAACAGTTCCATCTGCAGTGGCCTGGTTCACCACTGAGGTGGATCTGCCACCTGGAGTCTATTTGTTGCTCCTGTTTCTCTTCATTGTCAGTGACTGGGTGGACATGTATTGCTTACACCAGCATGTTGGGTACCCCTAGGAAATAGCCAGCCAGCATCCTCCATGGTTTTGTATAGTTGTCTTCTATTCCTCCTGTAGGACTGATCCTCAAGGCAGTTATGATTATATCCTTAGTGCTCATGGAATAGTCATTATGTTAGCAAGTTGCCAACCACTCTCTGTTTGAAATCTAACATTCTTTCCTGCCCTAGTATTTCTTCTGTTCCAGTTCTTCTGTTCCAGTTTCTTCTGTTCTGACAAAGTTCTTTTGTAATTACTTCACAATTGCCTTTGGCTCAGGAGACTTGAGACATTTGCATGACGATTTTTGTCCTTCAGCCCATTAGTCTCTGACCTGATGATCCTAAAAAAGCATAGTGAGATGTGTGGAGATATTCTAACAATGGTCAGTATGGATCTCTTGAATCTGCTGGGGCTTTTTCTTTTTTATTAAGTTCTTTGCTGTTTTTACTGAGAGGGACACACCTTTGCAAAATGGTTGATTTTATTGCAATGCTTCAGATGGCATCCCTTGTGCTGGATTACATTGTATTGTGTTGCGATTGTCCTCCCATGTATAGCAAGCAGGTCTCTGCCATTTGTTTACATTTGTTATTCTGTCTCTATCCCTTGGTGTGTCTTTTTAATTAGATACACTTCATTTCTTTCACTGCATGTTAACATTTGCATTTAGAAAAGACACTCTTCACTGCAAATATCCACTGTTCTGAGTAATGTCATGTCCATTTCTCATGATGAACTCCTTGCTTTGACCTCTTTATCAGTTATACCACAGTTAATTTGATCTAATTATTCTCTCTGTTAAGTATTCGAATTCACATGACTTAGCTTTAATAGAAATCTCTGTTAACCTAATGTTCAATGATCTCACCTGGCGGCTGGCTTCTAGTACAGAAAACATGCCATTCCCTACTGACATTTATGTGGAGCAAAGTATTCTTGAAATTTCTAAATGTCTTTTTCTAGCAATTTGCAGTCCTCTTCATGCTCCCAGTGGAATGTAGTGTAGTTCTCCAGTGCCTCTGAGCCTGTCACATACAGCCATGTGAAGAATTTCATGGGGAACCTCTCTGGTTTCTCAATACTATTTGCTTTGTGGAAAATTTGGAAGTGCTGTAATCACCTCTTTTTGTTCTCTGCCAAAATGAGACTTAGGATTTTGTTGTTGTTTGTTTTCTGCTTGTTGTTTCCAGACACCATGTAATAACTGTATGACACAGAGGAGTGCTGATCAGAGAGTGATCTCTATATCTGTAACCCCTCTTTCAGTTGAAGTCGGCACCAAGGGCCGGGTTCAATATCTAAGAGTTCCTTTTCAACAATACAACACAGAACTGGCGTGAGCCCCCACCCAGTAATTTGGGACAATTACTCACCACTTCTTGGGCACCTCTAAGAGGCAATACTTTCCTTTTCACAAGCATAGAGTCTGAATGTAGAAAGGAAACTTTTGGTGAAAAGGGGGAAAGTCACCCAGCATTAACTTGGGAAAACACTGCAAGCAGGATAAGCATAAAACCATGAGTAAAACACCCACTCCAGAATACATTGGGCAGTGTCTTTTTGCCTCAGGTTCTTAAGTCCAGCAACCAAAAGTTCCTTTAATGTCCCCCTCCCTTCTCCACACCCCACTCACATTTGTTGTCCTTGGTCAGTGCAGACCCAGAGTTCAGAGGTGCATCTGCGTGAATTCACTTCCTACTATGGCAGGAGAAGGCACCTTGCCCGCTTCACTGTACAGGCACTTCTCTGGCTGCCCTGCCAGCCACTCAGCACCCTCTGGGATGCCTCAAGGTCCCACCAATTAACACAGGGCTCTCAGTGATTTCAGCTGTTTAGTAGGGGAGGGGAGCCTCGTTGTTAGTGCAGAATGGGCAGCCTCATGCATCAGAAACACTGTCCCAAAGTAGGTCTAATGCTTAGACCTGATTATCAGTGACTTCAACTCCATTAGTGTGCAATAAGTCTCTCAACTGAATCTTAATCATCTCTGTTACTACACAGAGAAAAGGTCAAATGGTGTCTGGGACCCTGCAGCAGGGCCCTCACCACCAGCTACAAATATTGTCCCCACTCTCTCTCTCTCCACTCCACTGTGCTTTGGCACCCTGCCTAGCGAGTGCAGTTTAGTTGAGGGTGAGTCCCTCAGATATGCCAAGCACAGTTCTGCTGCCCTTAATTCACATAACAAGGATAACAACACTTTACTACTCCTGCCCACCTCCAATAACAAAGTGACTTGTGATCCAACACCAGTCAAAAGTGATCATTTGGGCAAAGCATTCCCATCATGCTATGCGCCTAGGCAGAGAGGGCGTGTCTATGCAAACGAGATCAATTCATGAAGTCGTCTTCCCTAGCTCATGACTAGATATCAGGCTAGAACTCATGCAGATTCTGCTTACATATCCTTGTTTCCGTCATATTAGATCAGTCAGAATTACAAAATGTTTGTATGGCAAGGGGATTATCCACTGACTCTGGTAGTTACTACAACATGAATAAGCATTTCAGACTGAAAAAACGCACTATTTATATAATTACATTTAGGACTGGCATAATGAATTTAATGTGTTGTAGCTTGCAAAAGTCTCCAATATATGCTTCTTAGGATATTTAGTTAGTACTTGATTTTTTGACTTGCAATGAAGAGTTTTTATTTTTAAACAGGAATTTATAATGTGCCTGTTTGTTAAAAAGCACAAAGCTCCCATTAATAGAGAGAAGCCTGAGAATCCCGTATCTCTTTCAGTCTTGTTGTTTGCTTGTTTTAAAAGGAATAATTCTGCAGGTTTTTTCCCCTTCATAAGTATTAAGACAAATATAAAAATCTTACTATTTCTATATCACAAATAACAACATTCCTATAGATACAGAAAACCCTCTATACAAACTGTCACAAAAGGCTATACACTACTTTTTAAAAAGCAATCATTTGATCTTCACCACTATTCCAAGACAGTCCTGGCTGGATTCATATTGCTTCCATTCTCATTACAACAGAATAATTAATGCAGAGGATGCAATTCTATTTGTAAACAACTTCAGATGAGGAAGTTATACATTTTAAATTCTGTGCTTGTTCCTTGGTAAGTAAATGCTCCTTTAAAATATTTCCGTTGATAGACAGTTTTGTCAAATAAAACTTGCTTAACAATAGTTTAAAGAAGACACTTATTTCAACACAGCCTTATGAGAATGCGGTGGGTCAAAGATAAGCAAATAGAATGTAACAAGACATAATCCCGGGCTAATGGCACCTGTTTCCTTAGATGTACTTCATGCTTCTCTGGCAGGGAGCAATGGAAGTCAGTCATCAACTATGTTTTCCAGACATTTCTGCTAGTGCTTTAAGAGGGAAGACAACTGTCAACATCATCAATATTTAATTGCTCTAGAGTTGTTTCTGTTTTCCCTCCACATATTAAGCGTGTTGTAAATATGCATGGAGTTGTTGCTTTCTCCCACTTGCTGCTTGAACAAATGTCTTTGTCACAATTTATTCCTAGAGTGATAAACAATAAAGACTGTATCCTTGTGGGATTTTGTCCTAATTATCTTCCCTGTCCATAGCCTGTTGGCTTTGTTCTTTCCATAATTCTGTTCCTTACACTGTTGCTTCCCTCAAACGTCACCGAGAAAATGTTAGCCAGTGCATGCATCTGTGAGTCACAAACTTAGAATGTTGTGAGCATTGCAACAAATTGTGTCCTTTTTCTTTTTCTTTCTTTCTTTCTTTCTTGACACAGGCATTTGTCATAGTAGCTGAGCCTTTCATTTCTGGGGATGTTTAATTTAAACTAATACTGATTCTAGTTTCTTGTTGAAAATTAAAAATGCATCTACTGAAATAGACCCTGACTCAGCAAGGTACTTAAGCTTGTGCCTCCCTTGAAGCAGTTTTTAGATTATAAGATCTTCAGGGCAGGGACTGTCTTTATTATGTCTTTAAGTACGGAATCACCTGAACTGTCTGAGTTACTTCAATAGTACTGCTCACATGCTTCAGTAACTTGCTGAATCAGGGCCATATGGCCTGATTTTGCCACCCTTACTCAGGATGAAATCAATGGGACTACTTGAGAAGCATGACACATGCTCAAGATGAGTATGAACGGCAGGATTTGGCCTCAGTTATGGATAGAATGAAATAGGTCACTGAGTCATCCTCATAATTTCTCTCAATTAGACAGGTCTCTTTCATTGTCTGCAGGGCTTTTTAATGAGATAATCGTTCTAATTAGGTCTCTTGTTATAAAAGTTGCATTCAGACATGTTGCATTCATCTCCCATTCTAAGATAAAAGAGGTTTGTGAGCCCTATATATGTTTTGGGCAGATTCCAGCTTTGGGAGCACCATGGGCTTCTGGATCAGCGCCTGCTGTAAAATCTAAATAAGAACTCAGGAGAGGAATGCTCCATGCCATATTACCTCCCTGTACTTCCAGTTCTGAGCATGATCCCAGCACTTCACTGGAACAGAACTTCACCCTCTGGATACAATATGGGATACCATATCTGAGACAATGATTTTCAGTGGAGGCTGATGACACCTGCACTGGCCAGACTTATTCTTGTTTAGTAGTGCCTCTTTCAGGAATTGCCCCATTCATTTCAGTGGGACTACTTGGGGAATAAGATACAACTCAGCATTAGTAAATGTATCAGAAGCTAGACCAATGAGAAGGTAAACCTGACATGTAAAGGCAGATTCAGAGCCAATTTACAAGACCAGGTAAAGGTCACATTCTGACCCAAGAAAAGGCAAGCAAAGCCTACCTGAGGAGCCTGCATTGATGACTCACATAGCTAGCATGTTCCTAGTGACATGCATGCAAATATTAGGTTTAAGACCTCATAGGCTAAGCAAATGACACCGCTAATGATGTAGTCCTTTAAGGAACTCTTAACACTTTTAAATTCCATATGAACAATTGGCCGAATTGAAACATTTTCAAGTTCATCCTCTTGATGAGGGCTTGGATTTAGATAAGCAAGTCTATTTACATTCCTTGTGAATTCTTAGATTCATAATTTTGGGATATGTCTGTATCCTTTTTGACTACCCCTTCCTCTTTCTTTTCTGCCTGCATCCAGGCCTTTGATAAGCTCTCTTGTATCTTCCTTTAGCATATTGCTAAAATTCATTCATTTTCCTCCATCTCCACTTGCTTTGGTACTGCTGTGACTTCTTTCTCTTGGGCAGCCTGCAAGTCACCTTGTCTATGTATTCTCTATCTAAAATGCCATTGCTAAAATCATCTCATTTCTTCCTTTCTCATTAGCTTCCTTTCTTTTTCTACATCAAGTTCAAGTTCCCAGCTGTCATCGTCAAGGCTCTCCAAAATGTCATCCTGTTGACATCTTTGCTCTCATTTCCCCCTATTCTGTATCCTCTTCCCAGTCTTGTTTCCTATTACCTTCATTTCCCACTCTCACTTCAGAGCTTGAAACAGTCTCTTACTTCTTATCCATAACGCACCTTCAAATCGACCCATTAAACCCACTTTTCACAAAGTTTTTCAACGCTGATCTCCACGCTGATCTCCTCTAGCTTCTGTCTGTGTGGTTTTCCCATGTACCACATTTGACTAAATTCAGCAGAGCAGACCCTTTGCCTTCTTGGCGTTTGCAGACTGCTGTTTACTGGTAGAAATATTTATTACTATTGCTTGTTATTTATTCAATATCAGATGCATGGTCAAAAACTTCTGCATGGGGCAACACTGGTAGGCCTGTGGTAACATATGCACGTTTTATAGGCCCCAGTTAGAACCATCTCAAAACCACAATTTCTGACCCACAGGAAAATCTACTATTTTGAAATGTGGCTTTGTCCTGAATTGGATTGAATAGTCAAAATATAAAACATTTTCAAGGAACAGAAAGTTCCAAAAAGTTTACAATTTGGAAATGTCAAAGTGTTTCAAAAAATATTTGCATTGTTTTTACTTTCACTTTTCACGAACCATAAATATCTTCCAAGTGACTTTATGGTTACTCTTCATATGAACGTTTTTGAATATTTCACACAAACACCCTCCCTCTCTACCACCCCCCATATTTGCCTAAGGCCTTGTCTACACTGCCACTTTACAACGCTGCAACTTTCTCATTCAGGGGTGTGAAAAAACACCCCCCCCCCCGAACACTGCACGTTTCAGCACTGTAAAGTGGCAGTGTAGACAGTGCACCAGCCATGCTCCCAGTGCTGGTAGCTACTTCCCTCGTGGGAGTGATTTTTTTACAGCACTGGGAGAGCTCTCTCCCAGCGCTGGTGCCATGACTACACAGCCACGTTAAGCGCTGCCGTGGCCAGCACTTTAACGTTGCTAGTGAAGTCATACCCTAACTCTAGTGGCATGAAAATTCGTTGAATTTAAAAGAGGGACAGGTAAGATAATCAAGTGCAACAATGAAAAATGTCAGCAGGGTTTGTTTGTCTGTTTGTTTTTGTGGGTTAGAGTCTTTCAAGAAAGAATAAATGTGTAGCATGCTATCATTCTTTGGTTAATAAGAAGCATTTACCTTATTTTCTTGATGTTCGGGATAAGAAGCCATTGCTGATAATCCAGTGCCCACAAGACTTAAGAGAAGTGCTTCCTTGTTCTGAAACGTGTGGACCCAGTTTGGGATTGCTTGGCACCAAGAGGAATTTCTTGCAGCTAAAATGACATCTGTAGCATTTTGCTAGCTATTTTTCTAAATCTATATTTGGTTGATACCTATGCCCTCTTAAAATTGGCATCGAATTTTGTGAGTGGGCATAATGCCACCCCAACAGATGGTGATAGGCATAGGCATGCCAGAGAACCAGTGTGTGCACCACGTTTGAGCATTAAGGGATAGATTTGCATCCAAGAATGTCAAAACAGCAGTCAAGGCAGAACAGCTGAGTCTATGTTTAAGGGGATATGCTATCCCTTCTCCTGCTCTGAGCTGGATTAACTTTGAAAATGATAATTAAAAAAAACTTCTTACGCTGTGAGATTTTGGGCTCTGGCAAATCAAGATAAGGAAGAAAAGCAAGTATTTTAATGAAATCTCCACCCTTAACAGTTCTTTACATCACCAGGCACCTGCAATCTCTCCAAACAAAGGAAAAAAGGCTCCCATGCCCTGGCAAAATTTCCTGCCGAAGAGCTTGGTTGAGTGCGGAAGTGAGACCTGCAGACTACACAGTGTGGAAGCCCATATATGCTTTCTGCTAAACAGAGCCCAGTCTTTGTTTTGAGTATTCCACAGATCACGTTGATTCAAATTGGCAAAGACCAGCGAATAATAACTTCTTGGTGCCAACTAGTTTTAGTGCATCCGTTGCTGGCAAGGAACATTGCACTGGAAAAATTAAACTCCTAGTGCAAGAAGAGTAATTCTAAATTATATATTTTACATTTTCAATTAATTTTTTGCTTGTAGTTATATACAGTAGAGCTGAACTTTAGAAGAAAAAAAAAAACAAGCCAAGCATAACCCTGTAGTTTCCTTCAGCTGGAACAGAGGTAACATCCACATTTCAGGAACAGTTATACATCTCCCATGAAGAGAAAAAATGAAACAGTTTTATGGATATAACTGCAAAGAGAACTAACGAGTCTCCTTGACTTTTCTACTCTTGAAATGTATTTGCGGATTACTGAGGAAACACACTTTTCATCTTTTATAATATTCAGGGCTTGAAAAGTTTACTAAACTTGAGAGTTTCCTACAAACCTGAGGCCATCGGTGAGTGCCATGATAAGAAGTAGCTCAGTCCACCCACCACCAAGTCCTGCAGTTGCTTGGAAGATGCTGGGATTCTTACCAAGGTGCGGTCCCTGGATGTTCCTTGGGTTGACTAGGCATCTGAGACACTCGGTGGTTAATAGTCAGAGCCACGGGAGCCACCCAGGCCATGGCCCAACCAGTTTGTGGCTGGGCCAAACTTGAGTGGAACTGCGACCCTGTGTGCCAGGTCCTAATGTCACTCAGTCAGATTTGGAGGGGATGGGTGTAGGGGCTCATGGCCCCAAGGGGATCAGGCTGCTGGTAAGGAGGGGCACCTGAGAGGGGAAGAGGATGGTTAGGCGAGGGAGGGACTCAATGGTCCCCCACTTGAAATGGCACTCCACAGCCTCTGCGGTACAGGTAAGGGATGCTACATACATAAGAAATTATTAAAATACACTCCCTGTATGGAGTGACAGTTGGTAAGGGCTCACCAGTAAGAGAAATTAAAGAGGTGGGTTTTTTTTCCATTTCTATTAACTAAGGTTTTGATCCTAAGCACTGCATTGCCCACTGTGCATGATAGCTCCACTCCAGTACAAACAAAGTCTGAGTGCAAGTAAAGTCAAATCGTAGGTATACTCCTCCACTCGGGGTGACATTACGTTTCAAGCTCTTGTATGCCTGCTCCTTTATTCATAACTGCAGAATGTAAACTGGGTGTAGCTCATGGGCAAAGAAACTGAGTGTGACTAAGGAGACATGGGCGTTCATGAGACCCTCATCATCCTAATGAGGCCAGGAGTAACTTGGCAACTGTACACCCATGTGCTCATTGAGTTCCTCCATGCTCCCTTTTCCACTTTTTACATTAAGGAAATTTTCACTTATATGCTCAACACTCCACTCCTGTGCTGTGCAGGATCAAGCCATGAGCTCTGAGCCAATAATAAGAGGCATCAGGTAGGAATGTTACCCTGTCAGCAACTCTCTTTGAATTGCCATGATCAAGCCCCTCCAAATTAATGGGCTGGCTAGCACGTAGGGTTACCATATTTCAGCAAGCAAAAAAGAGGACGGGAGGAGCCCCGCCCTAGCCCCGCCCCTGCCCCTCCCACTTCCCGCCCCCCCAGAACCCCCAACCCTCCTCCCGTTCCTTGTCCCCTGACTGCCCCCTCCTGGGACCCCTGCCCCTAACTGCCCCCCAGGACTCCACTCCCTATCTAAGTCTCCCTGCCTCTTGTCCCCTGACTGCCCCAACCCTTATCCACACCCCCACCCCCAGACAGACCCCTGGGACTCCCACGCCCCATCCAACCACTCCCCACCCCCTGACAGCCCCCCCAGAACTCCCAACCCATCTAAACCCCTTTGCTCCCTGTCCCCTGACTGCTCCGATCCCTCTCCCCACTCCTGCCCCCTGACAGC
>NC_048298.1:241536284-241577926 GCF_013100865.1 Trachemys scripta elegans | reverse complement strand
CCCCCCCCCGTTTCTTGACTGCCCCCTCCAGAACCTCCCTGCCCCTTCTCCTGCCCCCTTACCCTGCTGCTCAGAACAGGGTGTTGGGCTCTGTGCGAGCCGGACATGTGGCTGCGCTCCCCAGCGCAACACACAACCCGGTCCCTGGCCCTGCACAGTGCTGCCGGAGCCGGGCTGCAGGGGAGAGCTGCTGGCTCAGAATGCAGGGCGGAGCTCCTCTACAGCTGCTCCGGAGTCCAGCCCGGGACTTTCCTGCAGCCCTCATAGCCGCTCGCTCTGCTCTGCTGGGGGAGGGGGGAAATCCCGGACATTTTGAGTGCTTTACAAATTCCCCCCCCGACGCTATTTTTAGCACAAAAAGGAGGACATGTCCGGGTAAATCCGGACGAATGGTAACCCTAAGCTTTTTGTAAAACTGTTTGATGACAATTCCTCTAAATAACTAACTAAATAAAGCTGTGTTTCACTTTCATTGCCATATCAACCTTGTCTTTAGTTGTGACATGCTGACTTAGTTGCCCAGACCTGAAGAAGAGCTCTGTGTAAGATCGAAAGTTTACCTCCCCCACCTTGTCTCTAATATCAACCGGACCATTACCTTGGCTGAATCAAAGCAGAAAGCTCACTCTGAAAGGCCCTTTCCCCACATAATGCAAAGTAAGAATAACAGTTGTGCAAGTATACTACCAAACATGTATAGACAGAATTTGCATGTATACTGGGCTAGACAGGAGTCCATCTGGCAAAGTACACATCATGCTAAGGTTTGATCCTGCACTACCGAGGTCCATGGGAGCTTTGCAACTAATTTCAATTGGTGCAGGATAAGGCCTTTTGTGTGCATGCAAAATAGCGCATGCAAAATGCATGGCTCTGAACTTGCTAGAAAGAGATCAGGATTCATTTGCTGTGTGCTATGTATTAATGGTCTTTTAACTCTAAAAACCGCAGCTGATTCTCTAATGAGAATACAATTCCATTATTAACTCATTACTGACCATAGTCCTCTGTGTCTGGAAAGAAATTTTACAGCACCATCGGGACTAATATCCAAGACCTCTGTGCAGTAAATGACTGTTGCTAACAAGTTTTGCCTTCTTAAAAAGCAACAGCTATATATTTAACATATTAAAAATACATATCTCATGTCCAATTTGATGTTGAAATTGTTGTAGTCATTGTACAGGGGATTTTTTTTATATCATTATTATTATTATTCTTAAGTGCTAGGCAGCCAAATGAGAACATAATTACTTCGTCAAAGTCAATAACAGCAAACAGCCTCTATCAGTTCTTGCTGTGCTCAGCACTGTTTCACAGGAACTGCTGGGGAGCTCTTCCGCCACCAAATCCATTTGACTCCATTTAGGAACTGAGTACAGGAAGGTAGTTATTGTACAAGATTAGTTTCCTGTATGCTGCAAATTGGCAGTAGCAGAAAAATACAGGAAGAATTTATTAGCTTGCGAGGTCAGCTAATAAAAAGAAAACTATGTAACTCGATCTGTTACTTGCTTTAAGTAGGATCACTTATTAGACATCATACAAAATGAAAAATATCCTTTAACTACTTAATTACTGTCCAGGGGGTCTTCTGCAAAATCTACAAAGACTAAAATTACTGAGTCCTAAATGTTTTTATGTAAAAATTGGTCTGAGAATTTACTTTCAAGGTAGTTGCTAAGATTAGGATATCTGGCTCCAACTAACGCTGTATTGAAATACATCCTAATTTTGATCTCCACGAGCAGTCTTTACAGCCATGTACTGAAGAAATCTCAGAAGTATGTCAAAGGATGATGTCATAATATTGGTCAGTTATAAGTGAAGTCACTGCTGGTATCAGAATTCATGTTCAGAGTTTCTTGAGGTTATTAGTGAGATTAATGAAACAAATTTGGGCTGGAAGAGAAATCTAGAGATTTGAAGATAATACTAATGCTGTGATGTTCTTGGGGAACACTATACAATATGAACCCTAAGGCCAGATCTACACTACAGCTTCTGCCAGCATAGCTGTGTTGGTCAGGGAAATAAAGAGGTGTGATCCCTGACTACAGCCAGCAGAAGTCCCTCGTGTGGATGCAGCTATATAGTTGCATTCATACTAGGAGCATTTTGCCAGTATAACATGCTCGTATTGCTACATTGGCAAAGCAATCTTAATATAATAGACATGGTCTTACTTAGGGGTACTGTCACAGTGCCTCAGTGGGTCACAGCTGAGAATACCAGATTCAGGACAAATTGCTGAGAAATAAGGCACACTCACCCCAAACTCATGGCTATTCTTCCATTTGATATACCAAGCCAGTAACAAAAATAAACTTCTGTCTCACCTCACTGGATAACAAGAAGTCAGGAATGCAGTCTTCTTAGGCATTCCAGTCCTTGTCTCACAACCCAGACACTGGACTCTATGATGAGTGGTTACCGAAAACCAATTTCACCACATATAGGGTCCTCTGATCCCAAGAGATCAGCCACACGGCCCACAACAGTCAGCCCACATCAGTCTCCAACACTCCAGCAATCCTTCATGCAGGCGTAGTCCTCTTGGAAATATTTTATGAAGAAGTAGCAAGAGTCTTCATTGCAGCTGGGCAGTTGAAAATTTTTTACTTTTTTATTTTATTTTATTTTGTTTGTTTATTTTTGCTGATCGCCTGAATTTGGGCAAGTCTAATTAAAAGCAGTATAAAATGTGAGTCTGTGAAAATAAATAAACAAACATAACAAGGAATAAGAAATTACTTCAGCAACCCCAGAGAAGACCGTAAGATCTGATGCAAGACATGGATGTTAGCAGTAGAATATATTGCACCACTGGAGATACATTGCTTTGCACCAGCTAAGGGTCTGGCTCACAATCTCCAGTGCACAGCAGAAAAATTTTCAATCAGCTGCCATGGAATATAAGTAGAAATTAAGCAGAATGACAAATGCAAACAAATGCTGACCCCAGTGTTTCAGACTATGTGACGGGCCTAATGTGTTAGCCATCCAACTTTTCTCATAGGGAAATCAAGGAGCATTATAACACAGGTGTGACGGGTTGGATCACAGAAACCCCCCTGGGACCTGCCAACTGATGTGCCAAGATTACCTCTGCTCCTGTTTTCCCTGCCGGCTCAGGACTCCAGCACCCTGTCTTGCTGAGCCAGACACTCCCATCTGCTCCAGCAAAGACCCAGGGTCTGAATTACTTGCCCCAGAGCTGCAGGTTTACCTGAAAACAACTCACAGAAGTGTGCTTGTCTTTAGCACTCAGATGCCCAACTCCCCATGGGGTCTAAACCCAAATAAATCTGTTTTACCCTGTATAAAGCTTATGCAAGATAAACTCATAAATTGTTCGCCCTCTATAACACTGATAGAGAGATATGCACAGTTATTTGCTCCCCCAGGTATTAATACATACTCTGAATTAATTAATAAGTAAAAAGTGATTTTATTAAATACAGAAAGTAGGATTTAAGTGGTTCCAAGTAGTAACAGACAGAACAAAGTAAGTCACCAAGCAAAATAAAATAAAATGTGCAAATCTATGTCTAATCAAACTGAATACAGATAATCTCACCCTCAGAAATGCTTCAGTAAGTTTTTTCCTCAGACTGGACACCTGGTACAGCTCTTGTTCCAACTCAGGTGGTAGCTAGGGAATTTTTCATGATGTCTCTCTCTCCCTTTGTTCTGTTTCACCCCTTTATATATCTTTTGCATAAGGCAGGAATCCTTTGTCTTTCTCTGGGTTTTCACCTCCCCTCACTGGAAAAGCACCAGGTTAGAGATGGATTCCAGTTCATGTGACATGATCACATGTCACTGTAAGACCCCAAGCCTTCATTCCTCCCAGCCTGACTCACAGGAAGGCTTGCCTGCTAACAGAGCTCCAGTCAATTGTCCTGATTGATGGGAGCCATTAAGATTCCAAACCACCATTAATGGCCCACACTTTGCATAATTACAATAGGCCCTCAGAATTATATTTCATATTTCTAGTCCCAGATACAAGAGTGATACATTTATACAAATCGGATGATCACACTCAATAGATTATAAGCTTTGTAATGATACCTTACAAGAGACCTTTTGCATGAAGCGTATCCCAGTTACGTTATATTCACTTATTACCATATTTTTATAAACCCATATAGACTGCACAACGTCACAACAGGATCCAAAGAGCACAGTCAGCATCAAAGGACCAGTTGTTCCCTACCTACACCATCTTTAAAGAACAAAGACAAGTACTGTTCTGTGACACTAGCGATATCATGGGCCACAAGTATATTTAGTGACTTAAATTTAAGTCAGTGAAGCCATGCCAATTTATGCCACCCAAGGATGTGGACAGTGGAATCTGATGCATTCTAGGATATCTCTAGTGACCCATGACTTGCCAGGAGGATTTCACTTAAAGGTGGGGGTGGGGAATTAATGCTAGCTAAAATATACTTTTAGCTTTCTTAGTGGGAACACTGAAGAAATCTGAGATCAACTCCATTTCCATTTTATCTTTGCAGTTCACCTTTTAGAAGAATAAAATACATAAGTTAGTTTGCATAATATTTTGCAAATGTTATTGCTGAACCTGCAAAACTTTACTTCCACTCACACAAGTTGCCCTATGAAAATCAATGGGCCTACTCACTTAAGGTCTATTTATTGGCACAAGTGTGTCCCATAGTATGTGACCAGGGTCAGTCTTATGGGTGGATGACATGGGCGACCACCCAGGGCACTGTGGTCGGGGGAAGGTGCCATGGTCAAGAGGCAAGGAACGTGGCAGGCTTGGGGTGTGAGGATGCGGTAGGGAACTTAGGGCAAAGGAGCGGGGGAGGCAGCTAGGCTTGGGGGCAATGCGGAGGTGGGGACCCCAGGGAGACAGCAGGGGCCAGGAGCGATGGATGGGGAGGCAGTAGAGGCCAGGGGCGATGGAGGGATTGTTGGTGGGTTGGGGGAGACAGCGGGAGGCTGGGGGGATTGGTGGAGAATCCGGGAAGCCAGCAAGAGACAGGGACAATGGGTAGTGGGTGGGGAGCCCAAGGAGGCAACTGGGCCTGGGGGCAATGGGAGGGGGTGGAGGGTCGGGGGAGGCAGCGGGGCCCAGGGGCAATGGGGGCAGGGGTGGGGAGCCTGGGAAGGTGGCGAGGATCAGAGGCGCCAAAATACAAGTTTGCCCAAGGCACCATTTTGCCTAAGGCTGGCCCTGTATGTGACTAGGCAAGAATAGGGAGAATGTAAGGCAACTTCCTGTAGAGTAGCCTCTGTATGGCCATTCCTCCCTTCCCCAATCAAGAGGGCGCCTGTGACAGGGAATGGGTGGAGCCTTGATTCCACCCCCCCCCCCCCCCCCCACAGTCTCCTGGCCAATACAGCTTAGCTAGAGCTGAGCAGGAAGTAATCTGTGCCAGGAGAAGAGCTGTTGGAGATCACTTCCCTTTGGAGCAAGGGAGTCACAAAACTACGGCTCCTGGTCTGCTTCTGGGATGGCATATCCAGAGGTTTCCCCTTACTAAGAGATTGTGGCTATGTCTAACTGTAACATCAAATGCCCATTTGGGCTAAGACTTTCCATCGCTTTTCCTGCCTGTTTAAGTAGAATCTAAGACTTTTGAATTAAAATGTCCACTTCAGATTGATCTGGTCAGCACTCAGCAGCGTTCAAAGAAAAGGACTATCCAATTGATGAAGAAATGGGCCTCAACTGAGACCTCCCATCCAAACTTCCCCAAACTTCCCCAAATTTTGGGGAAGTTCAAATCTGGTTGCAGACTGTAGAACTTGAATTTGCTAGCTAGAGGATGCTATAAATTTCCCTTGCATAGGGGAATCCCCAAATGTTGTAAGGCTGGTCTGGATAGCTCTACACCACCTACTCCTCCAACTCCAACCCTACCCATGTATATTCAGAGCACACTGCCCTCTGGAAATCCCAGGCCAATAGAGGTGATATGTGGTGGGGGGACGCAGGGGAATGCAGGTTTACATGTCACCCTATATTTCTGCCAAGGTGGGAGTCGGGCTGAGTGCGGCTGAGGGGGATGTGCCTGGGAAAGGCACTGGCATCTAGCACTCCCACTGAGCCCCGCTAGGAAGTGCCCGGAGCAGGGAAGAGAGACCGAGGTGCCATTTGGGAGGGGGGCCCCCACCCCCCAGATTCATACCACAGCAGAGCAGGGGTGCCATTTCAGATTTTGGTAGGGGTACCCCTCGCCCTCCCTAAATGGAACCTCTGCGGGCCAGCTAGGGTGACCAGATGTCCCAATTTTATAGGGACAGTCCTGATATTTGGGACTTTTTCTTACACAGACACCGATTTTTCACCCTTGCTATCTGGTCACCCTAGGGCCAGCTCTGTGGTGCAACACATCAGGCTCGCACTGCTAGACCCTATGCCCCTTCTCCAGGGACCAGCACCAGCAGGGGCTGCATTTTGCAGTGCAGGAGCTGATCACAGTGCTGCAGGTACGGGACGGTGGCTGGTGGGAAGGGCTACACGGCTGGTTCCCAGTGAGTTACTGGAGGTAGGAGACTGGCTGCTCTGAGTGCCTGGGAGTCAAGGGGCCCGGGGAGGAGGTGCAGGGAGCTAGGGCCACCAGGGAGTGTAGGGGTTAAGGCAGAAGGGGGTGCAGGAGGGGAGTGCAGCAGTTAGGGGAGACGGGGATACATGAGCATCAACATAGGTGCTAGGATGGTAAGGGGTGCACAAGTGGAGCCATGTGACGGCGCATACAGGAAATGTGTTAGGTGCTGTACGGATCTGTGCCGTAAGGGATTGTGTGGGCAGTTAGCTCAGGATGGAGCTGTTGCCTTCCCCAGACCCACTGTCTGTCCCTGCGCTACTGGCTCTGCTCATGCTCCTAACCTGTGTGCAGGGCCGGCTCTAGGCACCAGTAAAGGAAGCAGCAGCTTGGGGCAGCCAATGGAAAGGGGCGGCATGTCCGGGTCTTCAGCGGCAATTCAGCAGTGGGTCTCTCAGTCCCTCTCGGAGCGAAGGACCTGCCGCCGAATTGCCGCCAAAGAATGAAGCGGCACAGTAGAGCTGCCGCCGAAGTGCTGCCAATCGCGGCTTTATCTTTTTTTTTTCCCTCGCTTTGCTGCTTGGGGCGGCAAAAAAGCTGGAGCCGGCCCTGCCTGTGTGCAGGGCTAAGCCCTGGCAGAGCTGTGTCGCCAGCCTGGGGCTTGGCCCCTCCCAGCCCTCTCCAGCGCTGGGGGAGAGAGGGCACCTGGGTTTAAGGCTCTTGTTAAAGTTGCAAATCACCAGTTGTATCCACTAGAGGGTGTTTGGAATGTAAACAGACTCATCCCTGGCCAGGGTTTCTCTGTGGATGACCAGTGTGCTGAGCTGCACAGCCGTGGCTCTTGGGAGGCCTGGCTGACGTGGCACTGACACAGGGCACTGCTCAGGCCACTCACATGGTCGGTGCCATCCTGGGGCCTTTGCCGCACAAGGCCTGACCTCTGCCCCTTGGCTGTTGACAAACCTGTGACCCTGACACAACTGCCTGGCAGTGGTAAGGAGGAAAAGTCTCCTAGAGCCCCCATGGCAGCAAGAACCCCCTGGGACTCATTTGTGCTCAGCTCCATGGAACTGGGAAGTCTCAGGCTGGAATTCCAGCGGAGGGGTCTTGCAACGCACATTTTTCACAGCTGTTGGTAAAATGATGGCCCTGTCACTCACACATGGATTTCAGAGGCAGCTTTTATTTGACCCCGTTCTATTCTCTGACAACCGTTTCACTGCATTGAACAGCTCACTGTGCCCTGGGATGGTGCAAGAGTAACTCAGGGAGGTACTGCTCTGTTGTGACAGTTCCACAGCCTGTTGGAACCACCATGTGTCACTGTGCTGCACACAACAGCCTTGGAGAACTTCACAGCTGTGGCTGGTGCAGAACCCCTGTAGCCTGCACCAAATCACAGGGGCCCTGATGCCTGAGCTAACAGAGAATCTCTGCTATCTGTTAGCAGTGTAGGGCCCATGACAGCCAGAACCATGAGAGGTACAAGGAGCAAATGCACGCCAGCCTGTTCATTACATACTTGCCTAAACATAGCTTGCCTCAGACCCAGCTGTTCAGATGTTATTCTGACATCAGCATAAAAAATTTCTGTGCACCAAGTGCTTCCATCCTTTACCTTCCACAGTCTTTGCTCGGGCTTGTCCGACATGGAATCTTGGGACCTGTCATTCCCAAATCCAGAATTCTCTCCTGAGAGCAACAGGCTCCTCAGTGACTGCAGCACCCCCTCCTCATATGGGACTTTATCCTGGCCATAGAGATTGAAATGGACTTCTCCCATTCTCAAAGCATAGGCTCCTCCCCTCCACAAGTTGAGATGAACGAGGATCTGAATGGTTTAATGGGAGGACGCTGCCGAACAGTTCTGACTCCACCTGAAGGCTTGGGATTGGTAACATTTTGCTGTATTATCTCCTGATTGTTCTAAACTTACATATAAATTTAAAATATGGCTTTAACTGGTGTTTCTATATTTTTTTCTTTCTTTATATAGGAATTAGATATAGTGCTCCTGTCAGCTAATTTCTAAGCTATCAAAAAAACCCTAGTTTTCAGGTGCCTCAGTAGCCCCTGGAATTGCGGTTAAAGTTGCTCTCCCCTACCAAATCTGAAATGGTGCACCTGAGAAAGACTGGTCTGGCAGGGCACCTCCCTGAGTCCCTCCCTTCCTCACCTGCAGCCACAGTTACCTACTTGGCAGTAGGTGTCCAAGCCTGCTCTGGCCTGTGCTGCGCCCGCAGTGGGGAGACGATGGGAGACATAAGTGGGGAAGCAGCTGTGAGGAGAGTGGGGGCAAGTTGGCTTGAAGCAGGTGTGAGAGATGCTGGGGCAGTGGGACAGGGGCCAAAGGCGACACGTAGAGAGGTCAAATGCCCCCACCCCCAACCTTTAAATTATGCCTCCGCCCCACCATCAAGAGTTACAGGTCGTCTCTGAAAACTGTCCCTGGAGGGCCATTCTAGACAGCAAAGAAGGAGCGGCTGCCTTTCTTTTTAATCCACCCCAACCTGACAGTTATCACCAGGAGAGGTTCCCTTGAGGCATGCTCCTGAGTATTTAGCACAGGGGTGGCCAACCTATGGCTCCGGAGCCACATGCGGCTCTTCAGAAGTTAATATGCAGCTCCTTGTATAGGCACCGAATCCGGGGCTGGAGCTACAGGTGCCAACTTTTCAATGTGCCGGGGGGTGCTCACTGATCAACCCCTGGGTCTGCCACAGGCCCTGCCCCCACTCCACCCCTTCCCATCCCCTCCCTTGAGTTTGCCATGCCCTCGCTCCTCTCCTCTCCCCCCAGAGCCTCCTGCACACCATGAAACAGCTGATCAGGAGGTGGGGGAGGGAAAGAGGGGGAGGGACTGATTGGTGGGGCTGCTGGTGGGTGGGAGGCGCTGGAAGCAGCGGGGGTGGGGGGGACTAATGGGGGGCTGCTGACGTATTATTGTGGCTCTTTGGCAATGTACATTGGTAAATTCTGGCTCCTTCTCAGGCTCAGGTTGGCCACCCCGATTTAGGGTATAAATATTGTACAAAGCTCTAACCCATGTTAACAGGTATTCACTGATCAACTGAATGCTTGGCAGAGAGTGTGAACGCTGATGCAGGATGGATGTATTACACTGCTCTACAGCCAAAATGCTTCTGAAATAAATGTAGTCCAACTTTACTAATTCTGGGTCACTGAGAACGAAAATGATGCTTAAAATTGTTGATTGGCTCTAGTTTTCAAGATATGCTATTGGGTCAGTATATACGACCCTTGACCTGGGAATGATGGAGGATAAGTGAGTTATAAAGGGAAGGGATCTCAATTTAAACCAGAAATGACTAAAATACATCTTTGACTGGATCTATGAATAAATCTATGACTGGGTTTGGACAGTACTTGCTTTTTAGGCAAAACAATGAATGATGCAATCTGAAGCTGGTATTGCGTCATACATGATATGAATTGCATCGTGTTATTCCTAGAAGTCATGGATGATGCAATCATAATGAAGCTTACATCACTCTGCTGAACAAATTGCCCTATATCAGCTCTAGAAATCATACAGTGTCGTGCTCTCTTATTTGTCAGTGTTTGATTTTGCAAAGGGACACATTTCTGTTTAGCCAAAGTGAGCAGAGATGCCTTGTACTTGTGTGAACAGTGCAGATAACTTCTGCTATGTTTGTGGTGAAGTGACTTTTGCATCACAAAAGCGCAGTATAACCACTATGGTTAAGAAAGCCTATCACCTTTATTTTGGCTGCAAAAATGGAGATCAGGACAAGAGGTGGGCCCCACACATATGCTGCAACACTTGCGCAACAAATCTTCGCCAGTGGTTGAACAGGAAAAGGAAATCTATGCCTTTTGCAGTGCCAATGATTTGGAGAGAGCCAACAGATCATACCAGCAATTGTTACTTCTGCATGGTGCCTCCAGTTGGGAAAGGTGTGTCAAAGAAGAACAAGTGACTGTGCACTATCCAAACATTCCATCAGCTATATGCCCAGTACCCCACGGAGAAGGACTGCCGGTTCCTGATGCACCAGAATCATTCTCACTTGAGTCAGACGAGGAAGAGGATGAAACTTCTGGTCCTGAACCATTAATGTCACAGGACCCACATTTTCTCCCATCCTCCTCCTCTGAACCACACCTCATAACACAAGGTGAACTGAATGACCTTATCAGGGATTTGGAACTACCCAAGAGTAAGGCAGAGCTGTTGGGCTCCAGACTACAGCAGTGGAATCTCCTGGCAGGTGATGTTAGGGTTTCCATGTTCCGTGACCGTCAAAAGGATCTTGTCCCATTCTTCTTCATGGAAGGTGATCTTGTAGCCTGCAACAACATCAATGGTGTGATGGCAGCCCTCAACATCGTTCACGATCCAGATGAGTGGAGACTGTTCATTGATTCATCGAAAACGAGTCTTAAAGCTGTTTTACTGCATAATGGCAATGTTTTGCCATCAATTCCAGTTGGTCATGCAGTCCATATGAAGGAAACCTATGACAACATAAAACAACTTTTGAGGTGCATAAACTATGACCAACATCAGTGGCAGCTTTATGGCGATTTGAAGGTTGTTGCTCTCTTGCTTGGTTTTCAGACTGGATACACAAAGTACTGCTGTTTTCTCTGCGAATGGGATGGTCATGCAAGAGATTCCCACTACATCAAGAAAGATTGGCCACTCCGACAGTCATTGGAGCCTGGGAGGAAAAGTGTTCAGCATCCACCACTTGTTGAATCAAGGAAGATTTTGTTACCACCCTTACACATCAAGCTGGGGCTGATGAAGAACTTTGTCAAGACCATTGACAAAACACAAGCAGCTTTCAAGTACCTCCGTGGAAAATTTCCAAGGTTAAGTGAAGCTAAGATAAAGGAAGGTGTCTTTGTTGGTCCTCAGATTCGTGAACTTCTTCGAGATGATGCATTTGACCATGCACTGCGTGGCAAGGAAAAGACGGCAAGGAAAGCCTTCCAGTTAGTGGCAATAAATTTTCTCGGAAACAACAAGGCAGACAACTACAGGTTGTTGGTGGAAAACCTCCTCAAGGCATACAAAAGCCTTGGTTGCAACATGTCCCGAAAGATACATTTTTTGCACTCTCATCTAGATTTTTTTCCACCGAACTGCGGAGCAGTGAGCGACGAGCACGGCGAGCGATTTCACCAGGACATTGCAACAAGGGAGAAACGCTATCAGGGCAAATGGAGCCCTTCAATGCTTGCAGACTATTGCTGGACAGTGACAAGAGATGCTCCATTTAATGAATAAAAGAGACAAGCCAAGAAGCACCGAGTAGACACTGAATAGGACTAAACTATGTACAGAATAGTTTTTTGCCTTTTGTTTCATAATAAATTTTATTTATATAACCCTTTTGCTGATTTTTAAAGTGTTACATAAACAGGACAGGTGAAATATTATCATGTAAAGCAACCATAAACACATGAAAAGACCTAGGTTTACAATTTATGATTAAAACTCTACTATCTACACAATATACATAGACATAAAATGTAAAAACTTAAATATCTTAGAAACAGTAGCCAACAGTTGTTTTAATTGTCATATTTGAATTCAGCACATCAAAATACATAATAAATAGCACATTTTAACTCTGAAGCAGACGACTTCTCAAAAATTGTAGACCAGTGTTATCTGTGCAGTAGAGCTATTATATCTTTCTGTGTTTATTCTATCATACTGTTTGTGATGATATAGAGGTGTCATATTTTCCTTGAAAAGTATAAATAAAATTAACATATACAATGTACTGAATGTTTAATTACCTGCTTGCACACACATACATGGATTTTAACTGTCTCAGGCTATGTACCTGTTTGAAGATCTCTATATGTGTACAAATAATGTACATAATAAACTTTGCTGACAGCATTCTGACCTCTGTTATTATTCTCTGAGTACAATATAAAGATTTATTCCAGCCACTAGTATAGAAACACAGATCTAAATGAATAAAAGAATGAATACACACACTTTGGAAAAC
Organism: Trachemys scripta elegans; assembly: GCF_013100865.1. Lineage (NCBI taxonomy): Eukaryota > Metazoa > Chordata > Testudines > Emydidae > Trachemys > Trachemys scripta. The sequence goes on along the minus strand of NC_048298.1, from coordinate 241,565,385 downwards.
ATTCTCCCCTCAAGGCAAGATTTAACGTCTGGTTAAACTGTTCTGCATGAAGTCCATCATGCATGTCTACATGCATGATCTGCATACAAAGAAGACAGTCATTTTATTGTAGCAAAGATGGACCTGCACCATTAAGTTAGGATCCCGGTCACATCCAAGCATTGTCAAGTCACACTCATTCCTAACCAGCCAGCCTGACAATCAGTAGTTGCACTGTGAAGTGGACATCTCTTAGGAACAGAAGAATAGTTATACCAAAGTCATCTTTGCACTGAACAGCTGATTTGTTGATGGAGAGCAGTCGGAGAGCTGCTGAATAACGGTGTTACTGTTGTCCTGTCTCTCCTGATCAGAGCTCATGCAGGCACCCCCTCCACCTCTGAAGATGGAAAGTGCTTAGTGCAATGTCTTTCTGGGCCACCAAAACAGGCAGTTGCCAAAAAGCAAGGGATAGGGATAAGGGGAGAGGTACAGAGAGAGGGAAGGGATAAAGGACAGAGATTGAGTGATAGAGGGAGCTGAAATGAGTGGGATAGCATGGGGAGAAATAAAGGTGCTTTAGAGGAGTGAGTAGGGGCAGAAGCAAAAGAAAGATGTTGTTTGAGGGAAGGCTGAGGACAATATTTGGAACTGACAGAGACTGGGAGAACAGGAGGGAAAATACTTGTACCCTTCATAACTTTTGCGAGACTAAGGGCAAGTACTTTAAACAAAGAGGGCACCGTACAGGACTGGCTTGCAAAGCTTTTAGAGACAGCCTGATCCAGTGAACGCTCATACTGGTGCTGGATCACAGTGGACCAAGCACATTTTAGCTGCTATTGAACCTTAAAAACCATCTGGAGTTTCTGCTGCACCAGAAATTTGCCGACATATGCAGACAGGACTGGGAGGCAATTTGAATGGATATAGACTATATTCTAAGCTAGCAGACTGAGCCTGCATGGAGGGGGAGAAGTGAATCACTGCAAATGACCACTCATCCCCAAACCAAGCCCCTCAGCATCAAGAAACCTAGCCCCTTCATCCAGCAAAGAGTGGGAAAGGAACAGGGAAAGAGAGTCACATCGCAACTGTTCTGTGTTCCATGAACTTTCTGATCAAGACGGCTAGCCACCTGCCTCCCCACTGCAAAGGGACACCACATTGTGTCTGTGCAGCTGCCAGAGCAAATCCCTGATGCACTCACCTTTCTCCCAGTTTATGTGGCATGCCTCGAAGCAGGGAGACCCTGGCCACCAGGCACTGGGAATGCTTGAAAACTTTTGTACTGTCACAGAGGACCACTGTGGCATTCCTTGGAGAAGCAAAGGCTGCCCCTTCTCCTGATACTAAAGCCATTCCCGCTTCTGCATGGTTCTCTTTTGAAAGAGGAGGTGGAGGTTACACTTCAATAAAACACCCACTGCTGGCCTGTGTCGTCTGACTTGGGCTTAGCCTGCAGAACTATAAAATTGCAGGGTAGCCGTCTGGGGTTGGGCTGCAGCCCAGCATCTGGGACCCTGTGAGGGGGGAGGGTCCCAGACCCCAGGCTCCAGCCCAAGCCCAAATGTCTATACTGCAATTTTATAGCCCCGCAGCCTGAGCCACACAAGCCCGAATCAGCTGACATGGACCAACTACAGGTATATTATTGTAATACAGACATACCCTTAGAAACCTGGGTACTTGAGCATGTTATTTTGTCCAAAATGTATATAACAAGTCTTCACAGAAAAATTGTTTGATCATTTCCATCTTCAACTCAATTCTCTTTGACATAAAAAGCCCCAGAAAACAACTGAGAAAATAAGCTGTGGCAACTTGGACTTTATTTACCCTTTATTTATATGGATTAGCTGTAAAATAGATTGCTATTCATCTTTAACAAGCCTTCATACTGAAGACAGGGAGTTTATGAGAGCTGAACCTTGTGAATTATACTGAACTTCATAACCTAATCAGCACAGTAGGAGTAAAATGCTTTATTGGATCTTATTCATGAGAGGTTTCTATTATACCACTGATGTCTTTGGTTCCACTTAATCATTTCTATGTACGCTGAGCCCCCTACAACAAATTGCTACCAGAGATCTTAAATTCTAAGTGACACTCCACTAAGGCTTCAGAAAGTCCCTTCATTCTGAAAAGACCCTACTAAATTACAGATCCACCTCCTCCTTAGGTATTAGGTATTTTCTTATTTATTTTAGACAATGTTTGTCTTCGCACCTTTTTGGGTGGGATGCATTAACATACAGCTATCATTGAAATGTATCTATCAGACATTTATGTTTCAACAGCCCCCCCTTGACTTTAAATAACTCAGCAATGCAGTATCGTTTATGTTCACTCACAGCATCTCATTTAGTAATAGGGTTTTGTTGCCTAGGTGACTTTTATATTAATACTTTTATATTTTAGAGGTATAGCACACATCACTGTCAGATCACTGTCCAGTATCAGCAATCAGACCCCTGGACTAACTCTTATGACACTTGCCTCTGAAAAAAACAGATCCCCCAATTAAGGTGTTTCAAATTGGGCATACCAAAACTGCGATACCCCAAATCACTAGTCACTTTTTAAAATCTTGTCCTTGGTCATTTATGCTCAGATACCATGGGGATAGGTGTGTTAAAAATACCAGAAGTGAAGAGAGAAGAAGGACAAACCAGTGGTTTGGGCACAAGCCTGGGACGGGGAAACTCAGGTCAATTTCCTGCTCTGTCACAGACTTTGTGTGCCCGTAGCCTGTCCCTCACTGAAATTGAAATAATAGTCCCATCTGTAAAATGGAGACAATAGCACTTATCTACTTCACAGGGTTGTTGCCAGGACAAATACATTCAAGAATGTGAGGTGCTCAGATGCTACAATAATTGAAGCAATAGAAGTACCTGCAAAAGAATAGGTTAGCCTTCTGGTAATACAGAGCTGCAGTGCACATTAATTTGCAGTATGTGTATGAAGGCAATCCAAACTAGCAAGAGTACATTAGAGTCACAAGGGAAATATTTATGCAGTGCACCAATGCTGAGATTTTATTTCTCATTGTAAAACAATAAGAAAAAAATGTCTAAGAAAATGTATTTACCGACACATAGGTATACATTCGGAACTACAGTGCCTTATCCATCAGCGTATTCATTTTCAATTGGCTGTTACTAGTCTTCCTCCTCAGACAAAAATAAAAATGTGTCTTCTCACCGACAGCAAAACTGCTTCTGCTTTCATTAATTGTTGATGTTAAAGAAAGTAATTAAAAATCCCATAAACCCAAACATTCCAGCTCCCCATCTTGTTACAAGACATTATTTCCCAGTGTGCTGATATTAACTGTTCCACCGAAATATATAAACAATTGTAGCCCACCACCCTCTTAGCAAGGGGCTGTGCCTCAAGAGAAGAGGCATGTCTTTAGGCCCCTGGGGGGCCAAGACAGTCCTGCACATAAGAACATAAGAACGGCCGTAATGGGTCAGACCAAAGGTCCATCTAGCCCAGTATCCTGTCTACCGACAGTGGCCAATGCCAGGTGCCCCAGAGGGAGTGGACCAACAGGCAATGATCAAGTGATCTCTCTCCTGCCATCTATCTCCATCCTCTGACAAACAGAGGCTAGGGACACCATTCCTTACCCATCCTGGCTAATAGCCATTAATGGACTTAACCACCATGAATTTATCCAGTTCTCTTTTAAACGCTGTTATAGTCCTAGCCTTCACAACCTCCTCAGGTAAGGAGTTTTACAAGTTGACTGTGCGCTGCGTGAAGAAGAACTTCCTTTTATTTGTTTTAAACCTGCTGCCTATTAATTTTATTTGGTGACCCCTAGTTCTTCTATTATGGGAATAAGTAAATAACTTTTCCTTATCCACTTTCTCCACATCACTCATGATTTTATATACCTCTATCATATCCCCCCTTAGTCTCCTCTTTTCCAAGCTGAAGAGTCCTAACCTCTTTAATCTCTCCTCATATGGGACCCGTTCCAAACCCCTAATCATTTTAGTTGCCCTTTTCTGAACCTTTTCTAGTGCCAGCATATCTTTTTTTAGATGAGGAGACCACATTTGTACGCAGTATTCGAGATGTGGGTGTACCATCGATTTATATCAGGGCAATAATATATTCTCCGTCTTATTCTCTATCCCCTTTTTAATGATCCCTAACATCCTGTTTGACTGCTCTAGCAAAAAAGGGAAGAGAAGGGGGATGCACAGTTGCCCCCACCCCCGTCACCCTGGAAACCCTCATCTCTCAACCAGTGGGAGGAGGGGAGACAACAGCAGCCCCCAGCTGCCAGTTAGAGAGCAGAAGACAGCCAGGCAGACTGCAAGCAGTTTAAGAACATAAGAACATGTGAATGGACACACTGGGTCAGACCTCGCCCAGTGTTCAGTCTTCTGACAGTAGTCAGTGCTAGATGCTTCAGAGGGAACTAACAGAACAGGGCAATTTTATCAAGAGAGCCATCCCCTGTTGTCCAGTCCCGGGCTCTGGTAGTCAGAGGTTTAGGGACACCAGAGCATGGGGTTGCATCCCTGACCGTCTTCGCTAATAGCCATTGATGGACCGCTCCTCCATGAATGTATCTAATTCTTTTTGGTACACAGTTATACTTTTGGCCTTCACAACATCCCCTCGCAACGAGTTCCAGAGGCTGACTGCATTGTGTAACGAAGTGCTTCCTTATGTTTGTTTTAAACCTGCTGCCTATTAATTTCATTGAGTGACTCCTAGTTCTTGAGTTATGTGAATGGGTAAATAACACTTTCTTATTCACTTTCTTTACACCATTCATGATTTTATAATCATCTATCATATGTCCCTCAGTCGTCTCTTTTCCAAGCTGAGCAGTCCCAGTCTTTTTAATCTCTTCTTATATGGAATCATTTTTGTTGCCCTTCTCTGTACTTTCTCCAATTCTAATATATCTTTTTTGAAATGGGGCAACCAGAACTGTACAAAGTATTCAAGGTGTGGGAGTACCATGGATCTATATAGCTAAATTATGATATTTTCTGTCTTATTATCTATCCCTTCCCTAAATGTTCCTATCATTTTGTTAGCTTTTTTGACTGCTGCTGCGCATTGAGCAGATGTTTTCAGAGAACTATCATGATGACTTTGAGATCCCTTTCATGAGTAGTAACAGCTTAGACCCCATCATTTTGTATGTATAGTTGGGATTATGTTTTCCAATGTGTATTGCTTTGCACTTAGCAACATTGAATTTCATCTGCTATTTGTTGCCAGTCACCTAGTTTTGTGAGATCCATTTGTAACTCTTCACAGTCAGCTATTGGACTTGGAAAAGGTTCAGAAAAGGGCAACAAAAATTATTAGGGGTATGGAACAGTTTCCATATAAGGAGAGATTAATAAGACTGGGACTTTTCAGCTTGGAAAAAAGATGCCTAAGGGGAGATATGATAGAGATCTATAAAATCATGACTCATGTGGAGAAAGTAAATAAGGAAGTGTTATTTACCCCTTCACCTAATACAAGAACTAGGGTCACCAAATGAAATTGATAGGCAGCAAGTTTAAAACAAATAAAAGGAAGTATTTTTTAACACAATGCACAGTCAACCTGTGGAACTCTTCTCCAGAGGATGTTTTGAAGACCAAGATTATAACAGGGTTTTAAAAAGAACTAGATAAATTCAAGGAGGATAGGTCCAATCAATGGCTATTAGCCAGGATCAGCAGGGTTGCAAAACCATGCTCTGAAGTGTCCCAAGCCTCTGTTTGCCAGAAGCTAGGAATGGGAGACAGGGGATGGATCATTTCATGATTACCTGTTCTGTTCGTTCCCTCTGGGGCACTTGGCTTTGGCCACTGTCAGAAGACAGGATACTGGGCTAGATGGACCTTTGGTCTGACCCAGTATGGCTGTTCTTATGTTCTGATATATTTTTTAAAAATTGTGTTTGTTTTTGTGTCTTTTGCTAGTTACTCTTCAAAAAAAAAAATTTGGTCTACCTAATTATACCTTTACACTTTCTGGAATTTATGCTCCTTTGTATTTTTCTCAGTAGGGTTTGACTTCCAATTTTTAAAAGATGTCTTTTTTACCTCTAGCCACCTCTTTTATTCTGTTGTTTAGCCATGGTGGCATTTTTTGGTCCACTTACTGGGTTTTATTATTTATTATTATTATTATTTGAGGTATACATTTAGTTTGAGTCTCTATTATGGTGTTTTTAAAAAGTTTCCATGCACCTTGCAGGCATTTCATTCTTGTGACTGTTCCTTTTAATTTCTAGCCTCCTCATTTTTGTGTAGTTTACTTTTTGAAGCTAAATGATACTGTGGTGGGTTTCTTTGGTATTTTCCACCCTACCAGGACATTAAATTCAATTATATTATGGTCGATATTACTGAGCAGTTCAGCTATATTCAATTCTTGGACCAGATCCTTTGCTCCATTTAAGACTAAATCAAGAATTGCCTCTCCCTATGTGGGTTCCAGGACTAGCTGCTCCAAGAAGCAGTCATTAATGGTGTCTAGAAATTAGGGTGACCAGAAGTCCCAATTTTATCAGGACTGTCCCGATATTTACTTGTTTGTCCCACGTCCCAACCGATGTTCGGTCGGGACACGAATTGCCCCAATATTTTGCCCTCCGGCGCACAGGGGGAGGGGGCTCGCACCCCCCCGCCCCAACTCCATCCCAGCCCTGCCCCGACTCTGCCCCCTCCTTCCCCCATCGGATCCGTCCCCAAATCCCCACCGTGGTCCCGGCCCCTCACTACCCCATTGGATCCCTCCCCAAATCCCCACCCTGGCCCCGCCTCTTCCCCAAGCATGCCACATTCCTCCTCCTCACCCCTCCCTCCCAGGCTTGTGCTAATCAGCTGTATGGCGGCGCAAGCACTGAAGGGAGGGGGGAGAAGAAGGACGTGGCAGCCAGCTCAGGGGAGGTGGAGGCAGAGCGAAGGTGAGCTGCTGTGGGGGGGCGGGGCGTGGAGCTGCCGGTGAGTGCTCAGCCCCCACCAATTTTTCCTATGCTCTTGGGGGTTTTTTTGCTTTTATTTTTGTTTTTTCCTCCGCCGCCAGCTCTTGGGTTTTTTTTGTTGTTGTTGTTGTTGTCCCCCCACGTCCCGATATTTCACGTCTCTCATCTGGTCACCCTACTAGAAATGTAGGTCAGGTGGTTGGTAGTATATTCTTACTGCTATACTCTTATTATTCAAGCATGGGATTTGTGACGGGTTGGATCACAGAAACCCCCTTGGGAGCTGCCACTCGATGTGCAAAGGCTACCCCTGCTCCTGTTTTCCCTGCCAGCTCAGGACTCCAGCACCCTGTCTTGTTGAGCCAGACACTCCAGTCTGCTGCAACACAGACCCAGGGTCTGAATCACTTGCCCCAAAGCTGCAAGTTTACCTGAAAACAGCTTACAGAAGTGTGCTTGTCTTTAGCACTCAGATGCCCAACTCCCAATGGGGTCTAAACCCAGATAAATCTGTTTTACCCTGCATAAAGCTTATGCAGGGCAAACTCATAAATTGTTCACCCTCTATAACACTGATAGAGAGATATGCACAGTTGTTTGCTCCCCCAGGTATTAGTACATACTCTGAGTAAATTACTAAATAAAAAGTGATTTTATTAAATACAGACAGTAGGATTTAAGTGGTTCCAAGTAGTAACAGACAGAACAAAGTAAGTCACCAAGCAAAATTAAATAAAATAAAATGTGCAAATCTATGCCTAATCAAACTGAATACAGATAATCTCACCCTCAGAGATGCTTCGGTAAGTTTTTTCTCAGACTGGACACCTTCCAGGCCTGGGCATAATTCTTTCCCCTGGTACAGCTCTTGTTGCAGCTCAGGTGATAGCTAGGGGATTCTTCATGATGGCTCCTCTCACTCTGTTCTCTTCCACCCCTTTATATATCTTTTGCATAAGGCGGGAACTCTTTGTCTCTCTGGGTTTCCACTCCCACCTCACTGGAAAAGCACCAGGTTAAAGATGGATTCCAGTTCAGGTGACATGATCACATGTCACTGCAAGACTTCATTACTCACTTGCCAGCACACACATATACAGGAAGACTCACAGGTAAATACAGCCATCTGCAGACAATGGGAGTCATCAAGATTCCAAACCATCATTAATGGTCCACACTTTACACAATTACAATAGGCCCTCAGAGTTACATTTTATATTTCTAGTTTTAGATACAAGAGTGGTACATTCATACAAATCAGATGATCATACTCAGTAGCTTATAAGCTTTGTAATGATACCTTACAAGAGACCTTTTGCATGAAGCATATCCCAGTTACATTACATTCACTTATTACCGTATTTTCTCTAAAACTATCTCAGTTACATTATATTGACTTATTATCAAGTTTTTATAAAACCATATAGACTGCACAATGTCACAGGATTTCTATCCATTGAGATTCTATGTTACAGTTTGATTCTTTTAATATTTTATTATATTTGACTCTGTGCTTTCTTTCACATATAGTTCCACAACCCCATCAGCACTCCGTACTCTGTCATTCCTATATATTTTGTACCCTGATATTATCATGTCCCATTGATTATCATAATGCCATGAAGTTTCTGTGATGCCTATTATATCAACATCCTCATTTAATACCAGGCACTCAAGTCCACCCATCTTAGTATTTAGACTTCTAGCATTTGTATAAAAGCACTTATATAAATTGTCAATATTTAGGTGTCTGTCTTCATGTGAGGTAATTGAATGGGACTCTTTTTTGTTTGCGTTCCTAGCTCTACTTTATCTGCTTCTATCCTCTCCACTTTACTAGATATAGAGTATCTCCTTTAACAAATCCTCCCCTAAGTAAAAACAACAAGGAGTCTGGTGGCACCTTAAAGCCTAACAGATTTATTTGGGCATAAGCTTTCGTGGGTAAAAACCTCACTTCTTGGGACGCATAGAGTGAAAGTTACAGATGCAGGCATTATATACTCATACATGGAGAGCAGGGAATTACTTTGCAAGTGGAGAACCAGTGTTGACGGGGCCAATTCAATCAGGGTGGATGTAGTCCACTCCCAATAATGGATGAGGAGGTGTCAATTCCAGGAGAGGAAAAGCTGCTTCTGTAATGAGCCAGCCACTCCCAGTCCCTATTCAAGCCCAGATTAATGGTGTGAAATTTGCAAATGAATTTTAGTTCTGCTGTTTCTCTTTGAAGTCTGTTTTTGAAGTTTTTTTGTTCAATGATAGTGACTTTTAAATCTGTAATAGAATGACCAGGGAGATTGAAGTGTTCATTTACTGGCTTATGTATGTTACCATTCCTGATGTCTGATTTGTGTCCATTTATTCTTTTGCGGAGGGACTGTCCAGTTTGGCCAATGTACATGGCAAAGGGGCATTGCTCTGGACTGGACAGTCCCTCCGCAAAATAATAATTCATTTGCAAATTTCACACCATTAATCTGGGCTTGAATAGGGACTGGGAGTGGCTGGCTCATTACAGAAGCAGCTTTTCCTCTCCTGAATTGACACCTCCTCATCTATTATTGGGAGTGGACTACATCCACCCTGATTGAATTGGCCCTGACAACACTGGTTCTCCACTTGCGAAGTAACTCCCTGCTCTCCATGTGTCAGTATATAATGCCTGTATCTGTAACTTTCACTCTATGCATCCAAAGAAGTGAGGTTTTTACTCATGAAAGCTTATGCCCAAATAAATCTGTTAGTCTTTAATGTGCCACCAGACTCCTTGTTGCTTTTGTAGATACAGACTAACACGGCTACCCCCTGATACTTGACTCCCCTAAGTAATGTGTCTATCTGAACTGTGTGCTTGTCTGCACCTGTTAGCTTTCCCCCAGCCCTTAGTTTAAAAACTCCTTTATAACTCACCCTGAGCAGAGCCCCGTATGCCTGGGAAAGCAGAAGCAAGGCTATGAACAGTCCTGCTTTCCCTCCCCTCAGCAGAGACCAGCCAGGGAGTGGAGGTGAGATAAGATCTCTCTACAGCCTGCCAGCACAGCACTTCCAAGCCCACCAACTGGCCTGTATGTAACCTCCGCCTGCAGAAAAGCCTCAGGGGGGGACAGTCCACTCCTCCTGCCATCAGCCTGCCAACAATAGGAGGAGACAGCCTGTCTCTCCTGCCAATGCCTGCAGCCTGCTTGCCCTGCCTGCAGCCAGCCCAGACCAGAGCTGGGATTTTGGATCCAGAAACCCAACCTGCTTCCAACTGAACCTGTGGGTTCCAAGCTTTAAAGACTGTCAGCTCTGTTCCAGAAGGGGGCAGGGGCACAGGTGCTATATTTTCATTTCCCTGGGGGTGCTCGACCCCAGGCTCCACCCCCACTCCACCCCTTCCCCCCAAGGTCCCGCCCCGGCCCCACTTCTTCCCGCCCCTGCCACGCTCCGCCCCCGCTCTGCCTCTTTCCCCTCGCTCTGCCCCCTTTCCCCCAGTACCTCCTGCACGCCGCTGAACAGTTGATCCACAGCAGGCAGGCAGGTGTCGGGAGGGAAGGGGAGGAGCTGATCAGTGGGGCTGCTGGTGAATGCTGAGCACCCACCATTTTTTTTCTGTGGCTGCTCCTGCCCCAGGAGTCGGTGCCTATGGGCAGGTGGTTAGTCCCTCTTCTGCAATCCCCATGGAGGAGCTGCTTGCCTGCTTCAGCACCCAGACCACTCAGCCAGAAAGGGAACCTGAGTGAGTACCTTGTGTTGTAATTAGATAGATAGTTATGGTTTAATCATGCGCCATTAAGGTGCATTGTCACTAAGGTCTTTCATCCGCCTGGATCATCAAGAACTACACTGCCAATTCCCAGTATAATAAAATATGTTTCTAACAGCATCTCTATACAGGCCTGCAACGTGTCACCACCTGGTACCTGAGACATGGGGGACAGACAGACCTGAGGGGGGAGACCCATCTGTTTAGGAACGTTGGGGGAGTGTGTGGTCATGTGCCCTAGTATGTTTGCCACCATAGCCTTTAGTAATTAAAAGCATTATTAATATCTCCAGTCATTTTAATTATTTAATATTTGTAGTGATTGTGTATTTCTCTTTAATCAAATCCTTACATGCAGTTTATGGTTATTGTTTTTCATTTGCTTGCTTGTGTCAGTGTGAATTAGTTGTGAGTTCAAGTGTGGTAGCCACTGCCTTAGTGTGGTTAAGTCCTTGTCTCAATGAAGAAACCACCAAGCTTTATTCTTTAGCACACCAGGAGGTGGGGGTCAGGCACCTACCAGCAGCAATGAAATGAGCCCAGGCGACAGAAACTTTGGAACTGCCCAAAGATTGTGAAGTACCCCCCTCCTCTGTTCGCACATCACACAGGTACTAAAGCCAGCGCCAAAAGGAGAATTACATAATGTAAACTGCAATCAGTAACATTCTAATTGGCTAGCAGGAGTTGCCACGCGACAGCCAGTCTAGCCAGCACTTAGACTGAGCAAGCAAATTACTTGTATCAGACTTATTAATACTGAACATTTAGCACTTGTACTTCTTGCTTTTCCCAAGCAGGGACAGAGACAGCAGTTAACAGAAGAAACAAAACAAGATGCTGAACAATGCTCATCGCTGGAATTATTTCCAAATCACTGAGCTAGTCAGCTGAAGCATAAACATAAGAGGGTTTTAGTGTCGCCTATAAGGTGCTGGATATCTTGCAGGATCAGGTCCCATATGCTAATTATTTCACGATGAAATAATTAGTGAAATTGTTGAAACACAAACAGCCTGATGGTTATGAAAAATATATCAGCAAAAGTCTGATGGTGACGCTTGTGTACCCAGTTAGTGAACTTTGTTTTCCATTTGTTTTCCCTTTTATTTCTTGTTGGCAGTAATCCCATTACCTGCTACAACTGACCATGGGCACTCTGAGGCTGCCCAGCTGATTAGCTATTTCGTGTGTCAAAATGCTCTGTAAACCTCTCTGATCTCCTCTTAGTAGTGATGCCATGGTGATGACTATCTCGTTTGAATATGGTTGTCCACATAACTGTGAGAACAGAACAGCATGTCTCCCAGGGTCATTTTCTATAGGGATTTCATTCTTCCTCAAATCAAATACCAGTCCAGTAAACAGCATTCTTTACCACTAAGTTTCTGAGAGAGAGTGGGTCTTACCAGCCAGTGGATCTTAGGCTATGTCTATGCTATGCACCTTTTAGCAACACAGCTGTGCCACTACAGCCATGCCACTAAAAGGTGTGCAGTGTAGCTGCTCTTTGCCGGCAGGAGAGAGCTCTCCCGCCAACAAAAAAATTCCATCCCCAATGAGTGGTAGTAGCTTTATCGGCAGGAGAGCTCCTGCCGCAAAGCACTGTTCATACTGATACTTTTCATCAGTAAAACTTTTGTCGCCTGGGAGTGTGTTTTTTTCATACCCTTGAACAACAAAAGTTTTACTGACGAAAGTTCAGTGTACACAAAGCCATACACAGAATATGTCTAATAGCGATGCGTCTCCCTGGAAGTTATTATTGAGTGACTGCCTATTTGGAGCTTTTCCTAATCAACAAAGATGATAGTAGTGTATATAAATATATTTATGCTAACACTAAATTTAACAAAACCAAGCCTCTCTAGGGCCAAATCCTCAACGGGTGCAAATCAGCATAGCTCCACTGCAGTTTACACCAGTGAAGGTCCTGGCCCTAAAGGTAAAAGAATGAAAACTGCTGGCAAAATGAGCAAAACTCAATGGCATCACAAGAACAGAACACTCTCCCGCCAACATAGCACTGGTCACACCGGTGCTTAGGTCGGTGTAAGTTATGTTGCTCAGGAGGGTTGTTTATTCACCCTCCCTGGGTGACATAAGTTCTGCTGACATAAGCTGTAGTGTAGACAGCCTTAGAAGTTGCTTTCCTTTCAGAAACCCTCATGAAAAATGTCTTTGAAATTCCCAACAAAACAGTGATGGTATCAGCAAAATACATCACAATAGGCTGCAGTTTAAAGCAATTAGTAGTTGCCCCTTCTAAATGAAGGACCATTGCCATGTGTCCCAGTTTTTAAACTAAGGTCTTGTCTACACGGTGGGATAATGCATTCTACAGGTGTGATTGCTAAAGTGCACTAATGTGGACCATCAGTTGGTACATATAGGCCCTGCTGGTGCACACTAAAGTTTCCCTAGTGTGCTTTAACTCACTACTGTTTCAAACAGCACTATGTGAAAGCACACTAACAGGATCTACACCAGCATTTCTCAAATGTGGCCACCATGGCCGCATACAGCCAACAGGGGTTTTTCTTGTAGCCACAACCTCCTGGACAGTGATTGGGGGGTGGGTAGTGGCAAAGCATTCATCCCTTCCCCAGGATCACCCATGGGGGTTGGGCCCTGCCCCCCTCTAGAGCCACAAACACTAGAGGAGCAGTCAGCCAGTGTGACTTCCCCTCTTTCCCAGGGGCAGTGATGCTTGGGCTTCCGGCTTCAGCCCCAGGGCGTTGGGCAGCAGGCTCCGGCCATGGGGCTTTGGGTTCCACCTGCAGAGCTTAAGGCTCCATCCCCCAGTCGTGGGGCTTCAAGCTCCTGCCCCGGGCTCACCATCCCCCTTCCACATTGCCCATGGCCCCTGCTGCCTTCCCCAGCCCTCCATTGCCCCTGGCCCCCGCTGCCTCCCTACCCACCTCTCCATCCAGGGCTTAATTTGTCCCCCAGCTTGCCAGGGCTGAGTAAGTCTGCTGTGAAAAGTGATATTAACGAACCTACAAATATCAGTTTTCACAAGACCAGACTTATTAGCTAGCAAGTCTAAAAAACCAACAACAACCAGCAACCAAAAAAACAAAAGAAACAACAGAAAAGAGAAGACTGTGCAAAGCACCTTATTTTATTTCTTTTCTGTTTAGATCCAGTAAAGAATAAAGACAACTGTACATTATTTTTGAGTCTGAAAAAAACCCTACATAAATAAATTACAATGATTTGGACATGGATATGTGCATATTTATTTGTTTTTCCTAAAGTTAATTAAGTATTTTAGGGAAAATTATCAGAGCGGGCCACCAGCAAGAGTTGGTGGCCAAACACTAAGGCCACCAAAAAATTTCTTGTGAGAACCAATGATCTACACGGACCACATAATGCACAACACATTAGTGTGCATTTAGAACTCACACCCCTGTAGAGGGCATTACCCAACCCTGCAGACTAGCCCTAGGTGTCTTTCTTATCATCACTGAATTTCCTCCCCCTCATGGCCCATTAGAGGAAATCTGTGGAAGACATCAGTTTGAGAAACATTCCCTCCTGATAACTGGTTTCATTAGGGTTCAGGGTGCATATCAGAAGTTCCAAGAAGGGTTCCTTAATGTGTAGAAATAACTAGGATGAACAGAATGAAATTAGGAAAGGATCCATAGGCTCTAATATGTTTACAGGGCTCAACCTTGCAAATTACTGAGCATTCTGAACTCCCGCTGTAACTGAGGGCACTTAGCATCTTCCAGGGCAAAGCTCTTAAGACCCAGCTCCACTTTGGAAGCAGTATTGAGATACACTAGATTGCAGAGCATGCTGCCTGAGGCAGGCACAGTATCTCCTGGAGCTCTGGAGAATGCAGGAGCACAGCCACGGTGCCAACCTTGAAGATAATCTTACTGTTCTGTTTCTCTTTGGGCCCATAATGCTCTGCAGACTGGCAGTCCAGAGAGGAGCAGTATAAAGGGCCTATCCCTTTTCCACCCCTCCAAGCCTTCTCTGGAGAGCTAGCAGCTACAGCAGCCAAAGACCGGCTCTTGCACAAAGGCACATAACCTTAGGGTTGCCATACATCCTCTTTTTCCCAGACATGTCCGACTTTTTGGCAGTCAAACCCCCATCCGGGGGGAATTGCCAAAAAGCCGAACATGTCAGGGAAAATGGCGGCTCTGCTCCTCCCCGACTCTTCGGCTCTGTTTAAGAGCCGGGCTGCCCGAGAGCTACCGGCTTCGGGCAGCCCCCGTGCCTCCGGACCCTGCGCCGCCGGAGCCCGGGAGGGGAAGTGCCCGGCTGGGGGCGCAGGGTCCGGAGGCATAGGGGCTGCCCAAAGCCCGAGCACTACCGGCTTCACGGTTTGCTGGACAGCCTCCAGATCCTGCGCCCCCGGCTGGGCGCTTCCCCTCCCGGGCTCCAGCTGCGCTGGGGAAGCGCCGGCTGGGGGTGCAGGGTCTGGGGGCTGCCCGGCAAACCCTGAAGCCGGTAGCACTGGGGCAGCCCTTTCCCCCTGGCTTGGAGTGGAAGGGAGGAGGGGGCGGAGTTAGGGTGGGGAAGGGGTGGAGTTGGGGCGGGGCTAGGGGTGGGGAAATGGGCGGGGCCAGGGCCCGTGGAGGGTCCTCTTTTTTTATTTATGAGATATGGTAACCCTACATAATCTTTCCTCCACAGCCTGTTGCAGCCACATGGAACCTAGCACAATCTTGCCTTATGATTCTATGGCCTTGGGCTCATCTCCTTGCCAATACAGAATTGTTCCCTATTATACCTAACCTCGCTGTGCTTCAATTTACCACTCTTTACAAACAGGAGAACACTTATCCACCTCACAGGAGTTTTGTGAGACTCAATTAATGTTCGTAAAGCACTTTGAGATTGTGAGATCAAAGGTGCTGGTTAAGTACAATTATTGTATTATCTCATCCAAATCAGTGCACCAATGCACGTAGACCTATTCAGGTTTCCTAGTTAATTATACACGATTACAATTGGCAATGAAACTAACGACATTTGTGTCTGTCAGTACGTTTTTATCTTCTAACTGGCTTAACATACCAAAACATGAATTTTAGAAGGCTGGCATGGAGTTTCTGTCAGCGATTCATGACTTTTACATAGGTAAATGGTAGTTATTACTTGTCCATTTCTCTTGCTTTTTCCAGGATCTTCTCTGAAATTAAGACCAGCTTCAACAGGAGAGACTGAGGACACACCACATCAGAAGTGTCAGCTCCCTGTTCAAATTCCTTCTACCCCTCAGATGGGGAATTGAGATGGGTCTCCCACTTCTCCGGTGAGTACTCTAGCCATTAGGCTAAAAGTTATGAGGGAACTCCTCCTCCATTTTGTGTGAGCCGCCCTAACCACTGGTGTAGATAGCACTAGGGAGTCGGAAGAATTCTTCAGTCAACCTATCAGAGGGGTAGCCGTGTTAGTCTGAATCTGTAAAAAGCAACAGAGGGTCCTGTGGCACCTTTGAGACTAACAGAAGTACTGGGAGCATAAGCTTTCGTGGGTAAGAACCTCACTTCTTCAGATGCAAGAGTCAACCTAGCTACTGTCCCTCAGGGAGGTGGATTGCCTACAGAGACAGGAGAACCCCTCCCATCACTGTAGTGAGTGTCTATGCTGATGCGCTACAGCCATGCAGTTGCAGCACTGCAGCTGTGCCGTTGCAGCATTTTAAGTGTAGACACAGCCCTAGACTAGAAAAAAACACTGAGAACTTTTTATGTGTATGCTGTAGCCAATTTGTGCTCCAGTGAGGGCATGTCTACATTACTGGTGCAACAGCGGCACAGCTACAGAGCTGACGCTATGCGACTGTAGTGCTCATAGTGTAAACACTTCCAGCATTGCCAGAAGGGGTTTTTTCCTCGATGTGGATAATCCACTTACCTGAGCAATTGTAGCTAGGTTGACGGAAGAATTCTTCCATCATTCTTGCTGCATCTACAGTGGGGGTTAGGTCGGCTTAACTACAGTGCTCAGGGGTGTGAATTTTTCACATCTCTGAGCAAAGGAGCTATGTCAAACTAAATTTTAAGTGTAGACCAGGACTGAGCTTTTAGTGGGAAAAGCAGATTACCTGATACCTGACTGGGGCAAAATTACAGAAGATTTAAATGTGTCTCAAACAACAAGTGGAATTATTCCCATCTTACTGCTAGTGGCTTTAAGTGCTTGGTAGGAAGTAAGATACAAGGTCCTGGCTGATATAGACCATTACCTATATCAAAAAAATAGTGCCTATCGTTGCAAGCTCTATTGAGAAATAATGAAACACTATGTGAGTTGTGCATTTTAAGAGAAGGCAAAGGCACAAAGTGGCATCAAAGTCCATTAACTCCAAACAGAGCCTGTAGAAAAGGAGAGTCAATGACTCTGTTGCATGAAGAATTTAGTCAGTTAAAATATTTTTAATGGCTTGCTCTGTTTTAAGAGTTGTTTTAAATACAAATAGATCTACCACATTTACTTTTTTTAAAAATAGGTAAATGTCATTAATATTGCGGAGATTTTCACTTGTGGAGATCTGTAAGGGGTTGTTCTATCACCTGACCTGTTCAATATGTATGTGGCGCCACGGGGGCGGGTATATTGCAAAGTATGCCGTGTCAGCAGAATGCTGAATCCACAGCTCTATGGTTCTTTTTTATCTGATTTCAATAGGATGGTGTCTTTGCTTTCCTGGTGCCTAGCCAAAATTGGGATAGGAAAATGAGCTGCCTAAGGGCTCAGTTCAACCAAGCAGGAGACAATAGGAAGCTAAACGGAAGGAGGGCAGGAAAAGCAAAAGCAAAAAAAGAGATCGCTTTAGGGTTAGTCAAATATATGTTATTTATTCACACCAGTATATTTCTCATTGCGACACTGGGGGAATACAGATTGACACAAAATTCATGTAAATTTATGTAAATGCATATATAAATGAGTTACAGCCCTCAGGCTCCTGGCAAGTTGCCATGGTGGCTCTCAGTACAGCAGAGGCTGGGCACCTCTGTTATAAAGTAAGGGTGGTATTGTGAATTGGAAAATGGTTTTCTGAGAAACATTAGCAACTCCATTGGTTTTTATATTGAGTTTGTCATAAGCCATAGAAATACCAGTGTGGGAACTTTATGAACTCCCTGAGCCTCTTATCAGAGTTCATAATAGCTCCAAGCCTAGAGAGAGCTAGCTTGTGACCATTGCAAACTCTTTCAGTTTCTTGGTGGAGTTTATAATTACTGTGAGACAGAAATAGCCAGTTCACGAATATGATAAACTTCACTGGCATTTCTTTGGAGTTTGTAATAGCCATGAACCCAGAACGAGCTGATTCATGACCATTAAAACTTCTTTGGCTCCTCTGTGGAGAGCTGCTAATAACCGTGAGCACAGAAATAGCTGGTTCACAACCATTAAAATCTCTGTCAGCCTGTCTGCGGGCAATATAATAGTGGTAATACTAGAAATAGTTAGTTCACAATTATTACAAATTCTGTTGTTTCCTATATAGAGAAATAATAGCTCTGGAGCCAATAGCTTAGAAAATAATAACTAATATTAGTACAATATAACTCACTGAGGCATTTAGGCAACTATGCAACTATACATTTATGACTATGGCAGGAGGTTCACAAGGACTGTAGAAATAGCCCCTGATTTTCTGGAAACTTCTATCTAGTTGTCATGACTCTTGGGGCCTCCTGATTTGGCATCCATGCTATTAGGACCGCTGTAAATTCGCTCCAGGCTACCAGCTGCTAATCTAGCCTCCAGATACAAGGGGACAAGACAGTTCAGAATGGGAGCCACTGACAGCAAAGAAAGCAAAGGCTGGGGTCCGGGGAGGCAATAAATGCAGTATATAGGGAGAGAGTTGTTTATATTTTTTGAAGAGGGTGGTGCTCCGGATGAACGTGAGATTTGTGGGGTTTATGCAGGACCGCAACAGTGTCCATTTACTGGTCGTTCTATAGATGAGACTGGTGTTTGTTTGTGACTGTAGATAGTGTATGCTGAAATATCTGTCTGTTGGTTATGAGGTCTGTGGGTAGGGAAAGTTGAGATTCATAGATGCCAGAGCCAGACGGGACTACTGTGGTCCTCTAGTGTGATTTTCTACATAGCACAGGCCAACAAACTTCCTCCAAATAATTACCGGAGCATATATTTTAGAAAAACATCCAGTCTTGAGATGCCTGTGTCCTGTGTTTGTACTAGAGTTGCCAATTTTGATCGGATGTATTCCTCGAGGTTTCATCATGTAACATAATCTTTCATTAAAAATTAGTCTTTAATTCCTGTAGACTCCAGGACAATCCTGGAGGCTGGCAACCCTAGCTCATACCTGCACTTCTGCCACATGCGTCCCCTACCAAATCACAGAAGCCCTGGCATTAGGATTCTTTGGATTTTCTGCTCCACGCAATTGAAAGGGGTTCATAGCAGGGGTCGGTAGGTCTGTGCCGTCTCACTGTCCCCTTGACAGGCTGTGTTATCAATAGGGCCCTACCAAATTCACATCACAGAAAAACACATCAGGGACTGTGAAATCTGGTCTTTTGTTTGCTTTTACCCTATAACATGGGTAGACAACCTATGGCACACATGCCAAACGTGGCATGCGAGCTGATTTTCAGTGGCACTCACACTGCCGGGGTCCTGGCCACTGGTCTGGCGGGCTCTCCATTTTAATTTAATTTTAAATGAAGCTTCTTAAACATTTTAAAAACCTTATTTATTTTACATACAACAAGAGACAGAGACCGTCTAAAACATTAAAATGTATTACTGGCACGTGAAACCTTAAATTAGAGTGAATAAATGAAGACTCGGCACACCAATTCTGAAAGGTTGCCGACCCCTGCCCTATACTATACAGATTTCACCAGGGAGACCAGTGTTTCTCAAATTGCAGGTCCTAACCAAAAAGGGAGTTGCAGGGGGTCACAAGGTTATTTTTGGGCGGTCGCAGTATTGCCACCCTTACTTCTGTGCTGCCTTCAGAGCTGGGTGGCCAGAGAGCAGTGGCTGTTGCCAGGTGCCCAGCTCTGAAGGCAGCGCCCTTCCAGCAGCAGTGCAGAAGTAAGGGTGGCAATACCATACCATGCTACCCTTACTTCCGTGCTGCTGCCTGCAGCGCTTGGCAGCCAGAGAGAGGCAGCTGCTGAGTGAGGGCCCAGCTTTGCAGGCAGCAGCACAGAGTAAAGGTAGCAATACCATACTGTGCCATCCTTACTTCTGTGCTGCTGCTGGCAGCGGCTCTGCCTTCAGAGCTGGGCTCCCGGCCAGTGGCCACCGCTCTCCAGCTACCCAGCTCAGAAGGCAGCACCACCACCAGCAGCAGTGCGGAAGTAAGGGTGGCAGTACTGCACCCCTCTACAATAACCTTGCAACCACCCTCCCCCTCACAACTCCTTTTGGGTGAGGACCCTACAATTATGACACCATGAAATTTCAGATTTAAATAGCTGAAATCATGAAATGTACTATTTTTAAAATCCTATGACTGTGAAATTCACCAAAATGGACTATGAATTTGGTAGGGCTGTAGTTATCAGTCACTGCCTCACCCCCTGCATAGTGGACCCTCCCTTCAGAAGTCCTCTGAGACAACTCTGTAGGAAAACCTAATGGTGGGATGGATCCTACAGGGGGTAGGAGAAGCCCTTGGCCATCTCTGGATCTCCCCAAGAACTCGGTGTATTTTCAGATATCAGCAGGTGACAGGGGTAGAGCCTCTGGCTTCTTCCCCTCAGGATGAAATATATCGTTGTCTCTTCCCCCCGCTGACAAAATGCAGAGGAAACTTTGTAACTGCTCCCTCTCCTGCTCCTCTCGCTACTTTTTGGCACCCATGTCCCCCCTTCACATCCCCAGTCCCCTGCCTCTGTCCCCCCACATTGTCACTGCTCAGGTCTGACCTGCCAGCACTCCCCAGTGGCAGGCTCACCACAGAAAAGAGTTTTCTCAGGAGCTACAAGGATCTCCTTCTTGCTGTCCACTCCCGCCATAAGATGGGACACAGTGGAGGCCTTGATGTTTGAAGGCCTGGAATAATTTATGATATTCTACTTACTACTATGGGGGATTTCTTTATTTTATAAGAAAAGTTCAAACGTTAAATGTTAAATAGTAAATTCACCTCCCAGGACTAATTCTGATATACTCCTTTCGGGCCTAGTTCTATTGCCAATGAAATCAGTGGCCAAATTCCCACTGACTTTGGTTGGCACTGCCCTTTGGGGTTACTTCTATATTTGCACTAGGGAATGTGATTTGTTTTCTTTCACGCTCTGACATCACATGATGCAACCTGATGCAAAAGGGACGCCCATGGCATATGGAAGATTTAGAGAAACAGAGAAGCAACACTACAGTGGTAATTATAATTCTCAGTGGAGCAATGGGAGTGGGAATTGCAGATTGGAAAACCTCTGGAAAAAGCATGTGTTAACACACCAGGTTTCAGAGAAGAAATCACAGCCCAATAATTAAACATAAAAGGAATACATCATTTTAATTAATTATAGCTGGGTTTTCGTTGTTATTAAAAAACCAGCCTTTGGGAGGCAAAGAACAGACTGGGCAATCAACAACAGTTAAGAGATGAAAAATCATGAACAGGCAAACTGATAGGGAAAAGCATCCACAGTGTGATCAATAAGTGTGTTATTATGCTGCTGCCAGAGAAGAACAGCAGCAGTTAGAGCAGAGCTGAACAGATCAAGGGCCTGATCCCGTCAATCCATATTTAATCATGTGAGTGACATTATTGACCTCAGTGGAGCTCCACACATGAGCAAGAGGTTGTAGGATCAGGTCCCAAGGTATCAAAGCACAAGCCCCAACTCATCTGATGCCAACTATACAAACATGAAGGGGGAGGATGGATTAGAGGGAGAGAAGGTGTCTAGAATGTTATGAAGAATGTCTGAGATGAAGAAAGCAAGAAGAAGCCCTGGACGGGATGATTTAGTGGGAATTGGTCCTGCTTTGAGCAGGGGGTTGGACTAGATGACCTCCTGAGGTCCCTTCCAACCCTGATATTCTATGATTCTATAAGAATAGAAATATCTTGCCATGTTTAAAAAAATGGTACCAAAGTGCTGTCATCAGATCTGATGGCAAGTGGAAAATCCAGCATGTCGTTTAAACATTTTAAAAAAAAGATATTGCTCCTAGGTTGAGGTTTACTTTGGTCAAGATTTAGCCCAGGGGAAAGTTTTACAACTAAGTTATAGAATCCTGGAAAACAAGGTTCTAGAGCGGAAATGTTGATATAAACTTATATATTGTGGTATAATGGCTAGGGCTGTAACTCATCAGTATATGGCACTAAGCTATGCTGTATGATGAAATTCCTCATAAGTAAATGCCCACTAAGGAAATAAGTCTGTGCAATGAGCACATGTTGTGTGTGTGTGTATTCATTCGTTCATTCATTGGCATTGCTCTGGCACGCATCTCTATAATATCTGAGCACCTACTCACCATTCTCCACTCTCTTTTCCCTCCAAACTCATTTTCCTATTGAAGCTGCTTGTTTTCTTCTTTCACTATACTTAGAAGCACATTAATAATGGACATTAATATAAAAGGCTCATTAAGACTATTTTCCAATGCAAGAAATAATCCTTTCCTCCAAATGGCTGTTTGCAATAAGCTCAAAGTTATATGTAGTTACTACAACAAATATTATTTATGGCAACTGCATCTTCTCCAGAGTCACTGATCTATGTTTATCATCATGTGTCTGTGACTTTCTAAATGCATTGGTAAGGGGTTGCTGTCCTTGGTGACAGGACAGGTCACTTTACCACCCCAGTGAGAAAAGGAGCAATAGTCTGTGCAATGTTTTCTATATTATTGCATAACTGGCTGCTAATCACAGAGCAGCTTAATTGTCACAGTTAAGAAAGTTGATGTTTTCAACCCTAGCATAATGGGTGCTGTTGCTGGTTGGAAAAAATAAAGGAAAGTATTTTAGAGTTTAAAAACCATTGAAAAATTAAATTATAAGGAAGCTATGATACTTTTTGGTTAAAAAAAATCAAGAAATTGCCTTATTTTACTGTAGCATCCATGCAAAAATACAACTGTGCAGAGGGGATTGTTCCAACCAATCATTAGTAAGAATTTGGAAAAATAACTGATCGTAACTCTATCACTTAGGTTACAAGTCTTGAAAGTAAAGAAAGATCACCGCTAAACTTCCTGCCATTGTACATGGCAGGTAGGCTGATAGCTAGAATGGTGATTTCTATTAGGGTGTACAGTGATATAAAGTAGATAGTTTTTCTATTCTATTCTATTTCTATTTCTGTTACAAGCAGCTATTTTTAGTTTTAGAAAGGAAATAGCATGCCTGTAAAGATAGAGAATTTTGTCCTTTCACCATTTGACCCATAGATTAATCTATTTTTAGGCCCTAAGGCCTCAGACCTATTCTTAGCAAAGAATGCTAAATAACTTTCCTTCCTTTTACTTGATGTCACTGGACCAATCACTGGAGAGGGTAGATTGGGGTACAGTGTCTTATAAATCATGTTTGTAGTAAATATAGACAGTCTTGGCTCAGCAGACATTTAAATATGTGTGTGTGGAGGGGGGAGGGCTGATTCTTATCTCATGGTAGTTTTATACCATGAAGCCTAATGACAATGGCTTTAGTGGAGTTTCTCCAGCCATACCCCAGCATCGATGAGATCAGAACCAAACTCTGTGACTCATAGTCTTGAGGTGAATACTTGTTTCTTCACAAAGAAAACGTAGCTTCTTCCCCCCCCGTCACCTTATTTTGTGATCAAATGTCTTCCCTGAGGTAAGTATTAAGGGCCACGCATGAAGGGTTGACACAAGGTGGTGCAGCGTGCTGTGTGTGACGCTGTATGGCATCTGGGGGACACTTGAGGATATTATGAATATTAATATTGTAAAATTGCAAGAGTTGTGCCAGATATGCCATGTAAGATATCTGAAAAAATGTTATGATTTGGCAGATATGATCATATCATTTATATGTTTGTATCACCTCTATATTATGAGTTATAGATATGTATGTATGTATGTCTGTATTTCAAACTTAGGCTATTCTTTTGGGTGACACCCTTAGACAGTTTGGCATCAGCACTGCCTAGCCTGCTTGATGGCCCATTAAGGACCATCAGCTACACAACTGACCCATTGAGAGAAGGCAGAGGATACAGCTTATGACTCAGCCAGGCATGCAGGGACATGCCTATGGACAGAAAAGGTTTCCAAGCCATGTGCTGGGCAGCTTGTGCTGGAAACAAAGGAAGCACAGGCCGCATGGCAAAAGACTATAAAAGGCAGCTGCATCTTCTCCATTTTGTCTTCAGTCCTGCTTCTTGCCTCTGGAGTAAACTTTCTACAAATGAAGCTCTGAACAAAGGACTGAATGACCCATCCAAGCAGTGGACGTGTTCCAGATGGACTTTCAAGCCAGCAAACTCATCAATACTGCTAGGAACCTGATATATGGACTTGGAAGCTTTTGTATGTATGTGCATCTCTCTTCTTGTTCTTTCTTTTTTCTTTATTATAAACCTTTATAATTATTAATGGAGCAATCCCATCTCCTAGAACTGGAAGGGACCTTGAAAGGTCATCGAGTCCAATCCCCTGCCTTCACTAGCAGGACCAAGTACTGATTTTGTCCCAGATCCCCAAGTGGCCCCCTCAAGGATTGATCTCACAACCCTGGGTTTAGCAAGCCAATGCTCAAACCACTGAGGTATCCCTCCTCCGCTTTAGACACTAAAGGATTGGCTGGCAGCGTGGTATTTGGGGTAAGATCCAAACCTATATTGACCTGGTAATGTGTCTGACCATTTGGGCGGGGGGGGGGGCGAATTGTATGGGCTTGTGGTGCCCGAGTTCCGCTAATATGAGAGCAGTGGGGCCCAACTCAACCAAAGTTCGGGGCTGGGTTTGTCCCCCAGCCCCACCTGCCTCCCCCAGGTGATTTAAAAGGGCCCAGGGCTCCCGCCACCACCACCGGCAGTGCAACAGGGCTAAGGCAGCTTCCTGCCCACCTGCTCCGCTTCTGGAAGTGGCCGACACGTCCCTGTGGCCCCGGGGCGGGGGGGAAAGAATGTCTCCACATGTTGCCCTTCCCTCTCCGGCCCCCCGCCTAGGAGCTGCTGCCAGAGGAGGCTGCGGGTTGCTTTTGAGAGCCGCCCAAGGTAACCCCAACCCCCTGCCCCAGCCCAGATCCTGCACTCAAACTCCTTCCCAGACCCTGCCCCCTGCATCCCCTCTCACACCCCAGCCCCCTATCCCAGCCCAGAGCCTGCACCCCACCCCCCAGCCCCAGCCCAGACCCTGCACTGAAACTCCCTCCCAGAGCCCACCCCCTGCACCCCATCCTGCAACCCAAGCCCCTGCCCCAGGCCAGAGGCCGGACTCAAACTCCCTCCCAGAGTCTGACCCCTCACCACTCCCACACCCAAACTCCCTCCCAGAGCCTTAGGCAAGTGTGTGGGGGGAGAGGAGTTGGACCCGTTCTGGGCACCACCAAAAATTATACAAACCTGCTGCCCCTGCC
The DNA here is from genome assembly GCF_013100865.1 of Trachemys scripta elegans. Taxonomy (NCBI): domain Eukaryota; kingdom Metazoa; phylum Chordata; order Testudines; family Emydidae; genus Trachemys; species Trachemys scripta. Next base: position 241,540,146 of record NC_048298.1, on the reverse strand, counting down.
TTTGGGATCAGAAGAACATTTTGTATATGTCAGTAGTGTTTTAAAATAACTGGACCTAGGTGGAGATTGGGAGCCAGAGAACTGGAATGCAATAAAGGGGGCTGTGTGATTTCTTTTTTGCTTCTTGATAACCTGTGGGGGGATCAGAAGCACAGTTTGTGATTGGTTGGGAGGCAGTGTCAGCCACCAGTCTTGGGAGTATCTGCTCTCCCTTTTGAAGCCTGCTCTGACCTTGGGATTTCCAGTGAGGGCTGCCCCAGGCACCACGGGTCACATTGTGCCCTACCTCTCTGCCAGCCAGGCCCCTAAATGGGGCTGCACTTCAGTAGTGCTGTATTCAAGATACTCTTAATTAGTTATTTTATCTATTATTTGTACTTAGTGCCTCGAAGCTCCACTTTCACAGCCTTTCAGGTGAAGGCACAATCTGGCCCCTAATACAGAGTGGCTCAGACCCCTTGTGAGTGCACAAGAAATGAGAGACCAGAAAGAGCCTGCTCCTCCCACCCCCCATTAGCACCCTGCTAAAAGGTGGGGAATACTTCTACTCAGGAAGCACAATCACTGGGTAGGGCTAGTAAGAAGATGAGGACAAGACAGAGCCATGGCAACAGAGGAGCTTGCTATTTACCCTCTTTAAAGTGGTGCAGTGACTGCACATCCCTGGAGTAGTAAGAAGCAAACTTCACAGGGGCCCAATTTTACCTAGAACTTCAGCTGTGGTGAGTGGGTCTGCACTTCCACCAGCACAGGTTAATGTGACAATTTAGCCCTCTGATATATTGCCAACATCAGGAGCACCGCCACCATTCTTCCCTTTCTATTGAGAAGGGGACAGGTCGTGGACTCAGAATAATAGGATGAAGATGTTCATATGTACAAGGGCAAGATACTGATTTCCAGTCCTGACCTCAATAGGGGTACGTCTTCACTTACCGGAGGGTCCGGCGGCAGGCAATCGATGTTCTGGGATCGATCCCGGAAGTGCTCGCCGTCGACGCCGGTACTCCAGCTCGCCGAGAGGAGTACGCGGCATCGACGGGGGAGCCTTCCTGCCGCGTCTGGACCCACGGTAAGTTCGGACTAAGGTACTTCGAATTCAGCTACGTTATTAACGTAGCTGAATTTGTGTACCTTAGTCCGAAGTGGGGGCTTAGTGGGGACCAGGCCTAAGTCTAGACATATTGAATCCTTGAGCTCAGTGAAGTTATGCCAGAGATTAATTTAGTTAACAGAGGTCAGCACCAGCACCTTTGCTGTATAAATAACTTGGCCCATATCCTGAAAGGTATTTAGGCACCTAACTCCCATAAAATCAATGGGAGTTAGGCACCTACATGCCTTTGAGGATCTGAGCTCTTACTTTTAATGCAAGAGCAATCACATACAAACAAAACCCCATGGAAACGTAATAAGATAATAAGAAAACGTAATAAGATTCCAAAGAAATGACTGTAAAAACTCTTAGAATATTTTCAAGCCATCCTATAGAATTCTATATCGAAGGTACAGTATTTTAAGAGATGGTCCAAAAGAAAGTGTAGAGGCATTAATATTTTCTATAGGAATTTTCAATAAGGGAATGGACGCTGAGCATTGGAATTTTGCTTCAAGGACTGGGAATAAGGAAGACCACCCAAGGCCATACCTCTTCTTCTTTACGCACTATTGATTATGATAGGTTCAGGATTTCACCTTACAGGTGTATAGTAGGCAGGACAGAAACTTTGTTGCCCATGCAAGGTTGAAGAATGCTCTCCCAACAAAGGCATGATACCATCACACGTTGTCCCATGTAGATACGCACTGCATAGCAAGATGTACATCCACATAGCTCTCTGCAGGATCTGGCAGTTTAGCTAGAAACGTGCCTGTGTACGTGGACAGGGAAATAGATCTAAAATGTATGATAAACAACATGGCCAAAATCTACAGGCTTCTTGAGAACAAGGAATTCCTCTACAAAAATATTTGTGTCTACGTTCACACTTAATTAAAGTCCTTGATCTGAAGTCATGTCTAATGTTACTCTTCCACCAATTCAGATGGAATTACAAACATGAGGTTGGCCTTCTCTATTAAAAATGTCTCATTTTCTCTGTATGCAAATCTGACATGCATATTAGGGAATTTCTAATGTCAGTTTCAAGCTGAATTGTATACTGTAAATAGCCATAAGAATATTTGGCAGATAGCCGAATTACAACTACACCAGTTCAATTTCCTTAGAAAAGAGATACACTAACGCACTAGTTTGCGATGTTGTACTGAACAAATTGACACTTTCATTTAAGCTTTTATTATGTCTAAATTATAGAACTTATTATTGCGACATATTAAAGTCAATCAAGTATGGATCTGAACTGTGGAACAAATTATTGTAACTGCACCACTGGTTTGAAATCTGTTAATTATCCAGAAAGAATCAGTCTGGAGATTTGCTGTACAAATAGAAATATACCATGCACCTGATTTGAAGACATTCATCTGTCATTTTAAAATAAGATTAATATCTTGAATATATATACATGAGTTCAGATCATGAATCTGAATGAAATTATTCTGATGCAAAGTCATAATGAAATTAGATTCCAGTTTATTTTTCTAGGGGCCAAAATGATAAGTAGACTTGCTGTCAGGCTTGATGTTTTATTTAATCTGTTTTAAATAAAAACTCACTAGCATATGTAGACAAACTGACTACCAGCTCAGAATTTGTGCTGGTCTAATTAGTGTATTCACAGCACACCCATAAGCAGTTTTTGACGTGAGTGGCTTGTCGGGAGGTGCAGGTTGAAAGGGAAGAGGTCAAAGCATTCTTGTATGGAATCTAGAGATATTAACCCCAGGGAAAAGGTTTGAAAATACCTGCCATCTGATGCAACCCAGTACACTCAAAAGCAAAATCACTGCAGTGAAATCCTAGCTCCAATTAAGTCAGTGGCAAAAGTCCCATTGACTTCAATGTGCCCAGGATTTCTCCTTTGCTCTTTAGGGTTATGTTTACACAGCCTGCAAAAATAAGACCTTGCTTCCCATGTTGACAGATTTGGGCTTGGAAGCCTCATGCTAGTGCTCTAAAAATAGCTATGTAGACAGGACTTTGAAGATGCAGCTCAGGCTGGAGCTTGGGCTCTAGCCCACCCCCTCCCTCTGCTTCAGAGTCCAAATGCCAGCCTGAGCCACAATTTCAAAACACTGTCTGCGCAGCTGTTTTTAGAGTGCTAGCACAAGCACCACTAGCCCAAAACTCTTGATCCAGACTGGAAGGCTTGCTCCTGCAGGCTGTGTAGACGTACCCTTGATATATCTTTGAGGCCAGTCATGCAAGGTGCTTCCCTACCCTCACAGTGACGGGTCTCTCAACGATCACTGACGTCATGACTGAAGTTCAGATCAGGTATCTGGTATATATCATGACTTCCAGGGGAGCTCAGTATGCTCTGTTCTTTGCAAGATCAGGCTTTTTATAAACTAGCTGTAAAAGTCAGTCATCCCTAGCAGGAGACTGCTTGGAAAAATTCCAAAGAGGGAAATGAACGCCACTATAGACAGGAAAGTCCCCTGCTCTAGTCCCTTCCATCCAGACACTGTCTAGGAGCAATGTGACTCTTTTTGTTCCCTGTCCCACAGCAATTTAAAAAAACAAACAAACAAACACACATTTTGAATTTCTCTTTGACTAAAAGTAAAATGCACCAGGCAGATGACTGACTTGATTAGCTGTGTTCATTTAAAAAAAAAAAAAAAAAAAAAGGCCATAGGACTGGAGCTAGGGTTTTTCCCGGACATGGCCCGCCTTTTGGTAATAAAACCCCCGTCCGGGGGGGATTTCCAAAAAGCCGAACATGTCCGGGGAAAA
>NC_048298.1:241486001-241536274 GCF_013100865.1 Trachemys scripta elegans | reverse complement strand
ACCCAAAGCCCGAGCGCTACCGGTTTCATTGTTTGCCGGGCAGCCTCCAGACCCTGTGCCCCTGGCTGGGCGCTTCCCCTCCTCTGGGCTCCAGCTGCGCTGGGGAAGCGCTGGCCGGGGGTGCAGGGTCTGGGGGCTGACCGGCAAACCGTGAAGCCGGTAGCACTCGGGCAGCCCTTTTCGCGTGGCTGGGAGGGAGAAGGGGGAATGCGGGGCGCTCAGGGGAGGGGGCGGAGTTAGGGTGGGGAAGGGGCGGAGCTGGGGCAGGGCCGGGGGTGGGAAAGGGGCGGGGCCAGGGCCCCGTGGAGTGTCCTCTTTTTTTATTTTTTAAATATGGTAACCCTACTGGAGCACAGTGAGAAACAAGGAAGTAAAGCAATCCTACAAGGAATAACAAGCAATAAACTGTTCCTATTGATTCCATAAAATAGCCCCAATTATTTTTGGAACATGCTTCAGGTCAATGGTGATTTATGGGAAAGGGCAAAAGGACAAAAGTCTAGTCACAGTTAGAAAAGTGTTTAAATACAGTCTTTGGAGCCTGGAAAGAAGGGCAAAAAATATTCTTCAACCTGAGCAGACATTATGCTCTTTTACCTAAAGGAAAAATATTGTGCATAGGACTCATTTATTTTTTACATCCTCTTATAGAACAGTCCTATAGATTTTTAAATTGGGATGAAAACCAATAGGGTTCTATAGCTTCTCTAAAAATGTATAAAATTCAATACAATATATGTAGCTGATAGAGAAACCTTTGCATTGCTTTTATGGAAATATTGTCAGTCATTCTCTGTTAACCCTCTCCTGGAAGAAGTTGGCCAGCAGATGTCTAAATCTGGTGCAATTTTCATCATTCTTTCCCCTAACTTCTCTCTCTGCCCTCCTTTCCTAACATCTTATCCTATTGGTCTTAGACTATGTCTTCAACAGCACATAGATCCCCCCAGCCCACCGCTGCCCACACACACAGAGCAAGATGATTAACATGCAATAGTTATCTCGCTGTAAAATCCTAAGTGACAAGTCATTCGTATTGTTTTCCACAAGGTAGCTAGGCAAGGTCAGCACTATTCCTCCAACCCATGGTTGACCTTGCATAGTTACCCCATGGTGAAACTACAGTGCCATGTCTCCACTATGTTTTTACAGAGGGATAGCTAATGCACAAAGTTATCCTGTGGTAAACAAGTTTAGATTATACAATTCTTAGAATTAGGGAACATACCATTGTTGTGTATGATGACTTGTATATTTCTGGGTGCTTGAATGATAAATCAGCATAATAGAACAGGCATTTCCATCAGCTCAGACCAGTGGTCCATATAGTCCACTATATCTGACCATGGCTAGTACCAGGTGCTTCAGAGAAAGGTGCAAGACAGACATGAAATAATCTGCTTATAGGGGAAGTCTCTTCTGAATTCCAAATAGATAGTGGTAAACCTATATCCTAAAGCCTGATGGTCTAGATCCCTAATGTTTTTATCTTTTCTAACGTAAACATTCTTATTATTCGTATAATTTTCTTGTAAATCCTGCCAAGCTCTTGGTTTCTGTCAGAAGAGGCTAGATAGGTCTAGCTAGACTGAGAAAATTAATATTGAATTCTATAGGGTAAATATTTCACATTCTTTGTGCAAAGCAAGAACATGTGGTGATGATGATGATGATGAACACTTATTCATCCCAAATCTGGGAAGAGCTTCTGCACTATAAGAACAGCTTAGCCATGTTTAATTAATGCAGCCAGTGCACATCTACAGTAAAAGAATATAAATGTGGTTGTTATCCCGTAAAGCTTGATCAAGGTGCTGAGCACCTCCTGAGTGATATTACTGTACCTTCAAATCATGCACTGGGAACGGAGGACACTCAGCACCATACAGTAGTAGGCCTTTGTCACCGTATATAAAGACCGCTCCTGTACTTGGGTCTGAGTTTAATAGGATTGTGATGAAGTAGGAATTTTCTGTCATGTTTGTATGATCCCTATGTGTGCCTCTATATTGTGCATGGCTACCCAGTGGGAGAAAAAGAACTGTTAGCTCAAAGGGCAGGTTAAGAGACATCGGTGGGAATGTCGCCTACTGTCTGAGCCTGAATGAGTCATTCACATGGATGGGCCGAGGCCAACCCCGTATGAGTGGAGAATCTGAGAAGATAATGGAAAACCCAATCACCAGGACAGACCTAGCAACCTACAACCCAGAGGAAGATAAATTTCCCCACTGCTTAGTAGGGAAGCTGAACAAAATCCCTCAGCTAGAGAACAAAGGACTGGGAAGGTGTGAGTGGGGGGGATAAGAGTTGGCTGCTGGAAGGAGTTGGGTGTCTCACCTGGGAACTGACCGCGGAGGGCAGACTGACAGGAGAGCCTGAACATGGAGTTCACTACAGCTTGGATGGGCTTTGTGCTAACCAGAATGGACTTGGACTATGCTTTAACCTTCAGTGCTAACCTAAGCACTTCCTATGCTGTGGTCCAGTTGACTAATAAACGCCACTATTTTGACAGTGCTGTTTGAGTGTGTAACGGGTTCGGTCACAGAGATCCCCTTGGGATTGTCATCTGACGTGCTGAGACTACCTCTTAGCCCATTTTCTCTGCCAGTTTGGGCCTCCAGAACCCTGTCTTGTTGAGCCAGATATGCTAATCTGCTGCAACACAGACCCAGGGTCTGACCCACGCCCCCAAAGCTGAAGACTTAGCAAGTGCTTCTGTCTCTAGCACCCAGACACCCAGCTCTCAATGGGATCCAAACCCCAAATAAATCTGTTTTACTCTGTATAAAGCTAATAGAGGGTAAACTTATGAATTGTCCTCCCTCTATAACACTGATCGAGAGATATGCACAGCTGTTTGGTCCCCCAGGTATTAATTACTTATTCTGGGTTAATTAATAAGCAAAAGTGATTTTATTAAATATAAAAAGTAGGATTTAAGTGGTTCCAAGTAATAACAGACAGAACAAAGTAAGTTACCAAGCAAAATAAAACAAAACACGCAAGTCTAAGCCTAATACATTTAAGAAACTGAATACAGGTAAATCTCATCCTCAGAGATATTCCAATAAGCTTCTTTTACAGACAAGATTCCTTTCTAGTCTGGGCCCAATCCTTTCCCCAGGTACAGTTCTTGTTAGTTCCAGCTCAGGTGGTAACTAGGGGATTCCTCATGACTGGCCACCTTTGTTCTGTTCCACCCCTTTTTACAGCTTTAGCCCAAGGCGGGAATCTTTTGTCTCTCTGGGTTCCCACCCCTCCTTCTAAATGGAAAAGCACCAGGTTTAAGATGGATTCCAGTATCAGGTGACATGGTCACATGTCACTGTATGACCTCATTCTTCATTACCCGCAGGCTGGTCCCCACGTCCACAAGAAGGCTTGCAGGTAAATAAACCATCTACAGCTAATTGTCCTGGTCAATGGGAGCCATCAAGATTTTAAATCACCATTAATGGCCCACACTTTGCATAATTACAATAGGACCTCAGAGTTAACTTCATATTTCTAGTTTTAGATACAAGAATGATACATACATACAAATAGGATGAACACACTCAGTAGATTATAAGCTTTGTAATGATACCTTACAAGAGACCTTTCGCATAAAGCATATTCCAGTTACATTATATTCACATTCCAAGCATATTATTATAAAGCATATGGAGTGCAACGTCACAGAGTGTCACTGTGAGTGCTTGCTGAAGTGCATTAATCCCTGAAGATTAATGTCTCTTCCAGGAGTCTATCTCATTTGGACTCATTGACCAAAACTCACCACATGAAGCAGGAGTGCTGAAGCCCCAGAGGTTCAGTCTCAGAAGGCCGTGTTAGCTGCCCTGAAGGAGCAACGAGACCCCTTGTGGGGTCTGGCACACGGAAAGGGCTCCTCCAAAAGCCTGTTCCCAAGCTGGGGTGTAGCTGTGGCTCCGTGACAACAATTACTACATCTACTGCTGGGCCTCACTGAAGGCTGCTCACTATGGCATTCAATAACAACAACAAAAAAGGAGACTTTCATTAGTATAAATAGCAATGAGAGCTAACAGAGAATGAAACTGAACCAGAGTCTAACAAATAGGAAGTTATTCACATGCATTTAAGACTTCTTGTTATTAAGACAAATTTGGGGAATGGAGTCTGATTGACCAAAAATCTCAGTGTGTGATGTGGTCGGTGTCAAAAATTTGTGTTTACATTGCAATGTGGGAGAGATTAGGGACCAGAAGCTAGGCTGTGCTCATCCAAGGACCCACAGGGGAGTAGATAAAAGGTGATAAGTCATCATTCTGCTCTTCGGATCCTTGGTCTGAAGCAGGGCCGGCTCTGGCTTTTTTGCCGCCCCGAGCAAAAAAGCCTCCTGCCGTCCGTCCCCCCCCCCCCCCCAAGCCGGGAGCGTGGCAGGGGAGGGTGCTGAGCCCAGCTGCGGGCCCGCTCTCCCTGACTGGCCGGAGCGCCGGGGGGAGGGCGGTGAGCCCGCCACGGCTCTGCTCTCCCCGGCAGCCGGAGCACCGTGGGGAGGGCGGCGAGCCCAGTCGTGGCCCTGCTCTCGGGCCGGAGTGCCGCGCCGCGCCGCCCCCCTCCAGGTGCTGCCCCAAGCACATGCTTGGTGGGCTGGTGCCTGGAGCCGGCCCTGGTTTGAAGAACAAGTCAAGCCACCCTCTGGCATAATTTAAAGCAGTCTGAGGGATGCGCTAAATTATACTAGCTAGAGCAGTCCCCTATGGACCATTCCACCCTCCAAATCTCTCCAGCACAGAGCGTGCACTGCATCCACCGCCTCCTAACCCCAGCTCACCCAGCAATGTTCCCTGTGCGTGAGGATGGGGCAGGTGGCACAGAGCCAGCTACCTCCTACCCCCTGAGGCTTTCCATTACATTCGGGGAATTCCCAACTGCCTTGTTCAGGCAGTTCTCTGTCTCCTTGACACCACCGAAGTGAAGTGAAAGAGAAAGAAGGGGCCAGGCTCTGTCCCTTGGATAATAACATGACTGCATAGGAACAAAAAACAAAGAAAAATCTCAGAATACTCATTTCTTATTGCTTTATAATTATGCACCAAAAAACCCATCTGATACAGACCGGCATAGATGCAAACTGGAGTGCTTTCATATTTTGATTGTCACAATGTCCCTTTGTGTTACTTTGCACTGGTTTTGTTTACAACTTAGCATAACAAAGGTTAACAGAACATAACGTAATTTAGCACAGAGCTCAGAAACCAAAGATAAATCAGAGAATCTGTTCAACTCAGGAAAGGAAGATGAAGGTTAATTTCCAAGAAGCAGCAAAGTACACATTAGCGGGGCCAGATCCTGTCATTTGCTAAATGTCCTTTGACACGACTGTGCAAAATAGCTTTACTAGTGGGCAATGTCAAATTTGCCAATGGGTCTAGAGCTTCGAACATATTGCTTGTTAATAGTAATCCAGGAGTAATTCTTTCTGGTTACAGCATCATCCTGACACTGGGCTGGATCCACAGAGATGCTGTGTACCCAGAGCTGCTATTGATTTCATGGCAACTGTAAGTGCTCAGCACCTTTTTCTGAATCCTGTCCATAATCTGGATTGTAGTGAAAAAGTTTTTGCAAAGAAAGCTGCATTTTTCACATTAACATTTTTAAGGAAAAAATTATGTGAAAAAAAAAAATCAGCCTGTAGCCTTAAAACCCCATTTCCTACTTTAAAAAACACATTTTCCTGTGGTAGGGGATATACTTTCATAATCTTCTCTTTGTCAGCATGCACCTGACTTTCTGCTGTGGCTGACAGAGATAGCCTTTGCTCTGTTTACTTTAAAGAATGAGCCACTGCTGTTTGATTTGATTTTACCTTTTTAATATGTAAACCCTCCCTTGAGCCAACATTCCGGGCGGGAAAGGAAAATAGTATCTTTAAATATGAGGGTGGGGGTCTATGAAGCACGGAGGTGTAGATGCAAATCTCCCCGGCAATTTTTATAACAGATTTATAGAAAAATATGTGAACCCGGTCCAGCACTGGCAGCATTGATGTGACAGGTATACCTCAGCCAAGCCAATCACTTTTCATTTATCTGTCAGTGCCCTTGTTTGGTACTCCTAGCTGCATTGCACCAGTATCGCTGTTTATTCTAAAGGTCAGTCACCCATACCAGAGTTCAGAAAACACTTTTTTTTTTAAAAAAATGCAGAGGTAGCTTTGATCAGAGCTGCCTTGACCAAACTAGGGAAGATGAATGTCACTAATAAGCAAGTTTCAGATTTTAAGAAGAACTTGGGAAATTCTTGCTTGGTGCATATGAACTGCACCATGAACAAGATATATACAAAGGACCAAATCTACCCTCACATCCGTCTAAGCCACCTAAGGTAAAGGTAATGCCCAGGGCAGAATTAGTGGATAGGATGGCTAGACCTGGGCAGAATTTCACTCCATTCTCCTCAGGGAAAAAATAAGAATCCCAGTCCTCCCTGATTCTGCATATCCTTTGTGTGAGGATTTCCTATTTAAATCAGTGCAGGTTCAAATCAATTATCTATGTCCATGTATTCTAAATCTCCAGTGTCAAAAAACAATTATCAGAGGCAGTGCTAGCCCATTGGGGGCCTAAGCAGGGTGCCCATCATCACACAACACATACTAAAAAAGCAAAAAGGGGAGCTCCCTTGAGCTGCTTGGGCCCCCTAAGCAATTGTTTAGTCTGCTTACGCCTAGTTCTGGCTCTGTTTGATGCAAAAGATACCAGATACTTCTTCACTGACAGCTCCATTTATTATGCACTGAAATTGAGAATCTTCTTTAAGGCACTATTGCTCCATTGCGGTTCTTTGACACACCATTCTGCTACATGCAGCTGCTGATGTAGATCTGTATCTAAGGGTATGTCTACACTGCATCAAGGGTTAGTTCAGGTCCTGGAACAGGAAAGCCACAGCAGTACAAGCCCACTGGGAACTCTGGATAATTACTGGGACAGCTAGCCCACGCTGAAGCCCGTGCTGCTGTGACTTCCCTGCTCTAGCTAAGTGAATGCTATCTCGGGTATGACTACACAATCTGCAATCACACCCCATGGATGCAGTGCAGACATACTGTAAGAGAGCATGAATAGATTCTTGTCCCCATTCTCCACTACCTTGGACCTTGCGTAGTCATTTGTACCTGTGCAAAGTTGGTGTAAAATGCTACCATATCAGAATGGGGAGCAGTCTGTAAAGGAAGCCCAAAAGATTAGGAATATCTGATATGGCCATTATAGCTGTGGAGAATCTGGTACTCTCTGAGGGAATGATCATACCAGGTATTCCTAACTGCCCAGACCAGCTTTATACATCATAAAGAAAAAAGCCCACAAACCCACTATCATAGCAGCTCGACCTGAAGCAACCTCCCGCAGCAAGCCACAACATCAGGCACACCTGCCTCAGTTTCCCCGTCGAGAATTTCCACTAACTCCATGCAAGCTTATCCTCTAGTCCATCAACATAGTTTATTACTCTTTTGCAATCCTGGTTTCACTGCTTCTCTTCGCTTCAGCCCTGGCTCTCCAGCTTGGGGATGCCAACCACCAAACCCCGCTTGCTGCTTGTCTTGCCTTCAGCCTTCCCCAGGAAACACCTCCTCTAGTCTCCCTGGTCTCTGACCTGCCCTTCCCGATTAAACCATTCTGCTCTGATTCACTGGGTCACTCCCTGGTCCTTTATAGCCTGCAGGTCCTGTCCCGCCCTTTTAATTGGCCAAATGAGAGCACCTGCTCTGGCACAGGAGCACTGGACCTTGGGGCCAGCCATTTTCCCTCTTTTTGTGTCACTTTTACTCTGCAACTGAGGGCTTGTCTATACTTACAGCACCACAGCGGCAGAGCTGTGCCACTGTAGCGTTTAGTGAAGATGCTATCTACGCTGACAGGAGAGCTTCTCCCATCAGTGTAGGTACTCCACCTCCCCAAGAGTCAGTAGGTATGTTGACTGGAGAAGCCCTCCCATCGACAGAGCGCTGTTGACATCGGGAGTTAGATCAGCATCATTCGGGGGTGGATTTTCTGAGGTAAGTTTGTAGTGAAAACCAAGCCTAAGAGTGGTTGAAAAATGGTATTTGCTGTAAAAAAAATTTCATTTTATTTGAATTTTTTCATTGGATTTGTTTTTGTCAAAATTAAATAAAAAATTAAAATAATGTTAGTGGTCAATTTTGCTTTTTTTCCCCTCCCTTTTTTCCATTGGAAAAGGAAGAAAAAAATTCCCAAAATAGTGAAAACCAAAACCTTTCCATTTTAATTTGAACTGAAACTTTTTTTTTTTCTCATTTCATTTGGACAAAAAGTTGAAAAATGTTTAATGACGTACCATTTTGGTATATAGTTTGAAAAGCCATTTTAAAAATAATAAAAACACTTTGCAATGAAAAATTTTGAAAAGTTCTCCATGTAACCCTATTTTCTTCGTACATTGCAGACAGAAATATGCACACTGAGTCATATTCATGCTATGGATTCCCTGGTCACTGGGATTATTTATGGGCTTAAAGGTAAGCACTGTGTTTAAGTGATTTGCTATATCAGGGCCCCTGAGAGCTTGGTGGCTAAATGCATTATAATGGCAATTTCAAATATACAGGCAGGAAGTTAGTTACACATGTGGCCTCTTGCTACAGATAGAAAATAATAATGGCTTCTTGACCAGCATAGGAGCAGACTTTTCCCTGAAATCTAAAGGCATAAGTTAGTGGCTGTCAGCACAGGCAAAGAAAGAGCAAGAGAAATGATGGAGAAAGTGAGAACCACAAGAATAAGTAGATGCCTTTCTTCCTGTAATTTTTTCCTGAAATGTTTTCAAATGATTGCCTTTGCACCAAGGAGAATTCCTGAGTGATTTTGCAAAATGGAATTGCAAACAAAAAGTAACACTTTGAAAACATTTTCTTTGATTGCCAAACACAAAACTAGTAATGCCATTTCATGTGTGTGTAAGTAAGATGCAGTGTTGTTGTAGCCGTGTTGGTCCCAGGATATTAGAGAGAACAGGTAGGTGAAATAATATTTTATTGGACCAACTTCTGTTGGTGAGAGACAAAAGCTTTAGAGCTTACACGGACCTGAAGAAGAGCTCTGTGTAAGCTTGAAAAGTCTCTCTCTGACCAACAGAAGTTGGTCCAATAAAAGATAGTGCCTCACCCCCCTTGTCAGCGTAAGTAAGAGGTCTTTAGAGTGCCAGTAGATGCCGTTCAAAACCAAAAGTACTTGTATTCCTTTAGCAGGAATACCTAGAGTTTCCCAGTATTTCACAAACTCTGTGCTGATAATAGTGATGAGGCTTATAAATTAATCTTTATTTTTATCTTATTGCTGCTGCTTTATATATAGAAGTGTTTCCCTCATATCTGGGATGCCTGTAGGTTAGTACAATTGTGCAAAACCAGCACCGTTCTGATGTTCTACATGATGTGCATAGCTGTCCACACAAAATTTAGTTCTGTGATAGAACTTGTCAAATATCTATCAGTGGACATATTCCCCTCTCACACCTGTCAGACAGTGCTGAGACTTCTATAACTCTGATCAACTCCATTCATTTTGTTACCATACCTCCCATCCATCCATCTGTTTTGTCCACCTGTTACATCCTGCTGGTCCCCTAGACTGGAAACTCTCCAGAAGAGGGACTGTTTTCTTTGTTATTTGTGAAAGCCATTACTTGAGTCGATAAAGTCCCTGGTCACTTCCCTAAATACAGGACTGTTGGAGGTTTTTTTAAGTAATAGGTTGTGCAATGTTTGGAGAGTTTCCTTTTTTGTACCGAGTGGCACATATTGTTCCTGAGAAATAGTCTCTTAAGTCCTTGCCTCATATTCAGTTACTTCATTCACAGAGGTATTGTGTAAGCTGCTCCAGACACCCATTCTACAAACATGAGGGGGGAAAGAAGTTTATCACAGTGTAAACGGCACCTTTGCAAATAAAGCCAATTTATGAATACTGTCAAATTGTAATCTTTCTGGTCCATCACAGTATTACCTCAGACACTTATGCTAACCTGATTTCATTTTTGAAAAGAAAGAGTCTGGGTACTCCAGGGGAAATTTACTGTTGCCTTATGGCCACATTATAAAACCCCACTCATGATAAATATCCACCTACATCAGCAGCACAGCAGATATAGCCAGCTCTTCGACGCCTCCTGTAGGAGCCCTTGTGAGAAGAAAGAATCATATCCAGGTCATGCCTATGACCTGGCTATTCCCCCATAGCAGAGAGGCCCATAGAAGTCATTGCAGCTGGAGCGCAAGTTTGGGCAGTTCTCAGGGTTGTCATTTCGACCAGGGCCAGCATTCTACAATAGGGGAGGCACAGACCATCCCCAACCCAACTCCATGCACGAGGCTCAGCACCAGTATAGGGATGAATTCCCCAGTAAATGTTCAAACCTGTTGCTTCACCAGGTCAATGCAGTCCTATAAGAATTACTAGGACAGATATGCATGCTTGTGGTACATGTGCTAGAAGAGAATGAAAATGGAGTGCAAACTGGCCCAGAGTAGAAAGGGTTAGCCCTATTGAACCATTATACAAACTACTGTCTCAGGAGCATGTACATATATTCCATTCCAATATATATCATGTAATATATCCCATGAACTTGACTGGATAAACAATGTATATGAGCCACCTCAATGAGTTGACCATAGAGAATTCTCTGCCACCATGTGATTCTGTAAGTATTTTAACTACATTAAATCAGAGATCCAAACCCAGAGACATCATGTCTTGCTGTAGTCTACAACTCCCATGATCTCTCTTGGAACTACATCCTCCAGAATGCCTTGTCATAGCTGGTAGACTGTCAATCACATGTTTTTGGCTGAAATAAGAAGACGACAGCACTGGACCTTTAAAGGGCGAGTGTAGGATATATTTTACATTTGCTGTGCAAAGAGCAAAAGATACAACCACCAGCATGCTGTTACACAGGTTTAAAGTAGAAAAACAACCTGGTCGTAATGGGCACAGCTGAATTGCTGCTTAACAAGTGTTGGATGAAAAGCATAGACAGAGATAATTGTGCTCAGCTCCATTTTGCGAAACTGAGGTAAAATCTGTTTGGAAGAAGTGGAAGCACATTTGTTATTCCCCGCTAAACTCTGAATAATCTTTAATAAGAAAAAATTATACATTTTCTGGGACCAGAAAGCAGCAGATAAACTGCTGGAAAAAATATGTGTAGAGTGTACAAGATGAGAAGATGAGGAATTAGGCTTTCATATTTAAAAGGCTGTTTTCATTGATTGCTACTTTGTTCCCTGAACTGTGGCACACTGACACTAAAATATTGTGCTTGGTAAATGTTCACTTGACTATCAACACAATTTTTTGTAACTCTCTGGACTTTGATATTCTCTGGGACATGTTAGCACAAAGTATGACTACAACAATAGAAATAAATATTTGCAGTATAAACGTTCATTGTTCTCCCTTTTTTTCTGCCTTTCATTGGACTATAAATACTTTGTGAAATATAAGAATTTATTTAGCAAATTGATTATTTGTTGCTGGGAAAGATACTTAAGGGATAGCATTGGCCTGCTAAATCCAGGGTTGTGAGTTCAATCCTTGAGGGGGCCATTTAGGGATCAGCAGCAAAAATCTGTCTGGGGATTGGTCCTGCTTTGAGCAGGGGGTTGGACTAGATGACCTCCTCAGGTCCCTTCTAACCCTGATATTCTATGATCCTAGGGTGGCCTGGCCCAGATGCTGATTTCCCCACAAATACATACATGCACTTTGGGGTGTTTTATTGGGGGAGGGTTGTTTTGTTGTTGTTTTTTAAACCTTCTATCTATCAGCTGCTCGTTATTTTTTCTTCTACTGAGCAAACAGTAGCTAAAGTATTATATAAGGCTGTACCCATAACCAACAATTAGGAGCGGTACTTGCGTCACCCTAGGGAAAATATCAGACAACAAAGAAATACCTTTTAGAGAAAATGGCAAGGGCTGGTCATACAGATACCAAGACCAAGCTCTTAAGTCTCACTTGCAGCTCAGTGGTTTGAGCATTGGCCTGTTAAACCCAGGGTTGTGAGTTCAGCCCTTGAGGGGGTCATTTAGGGATCTAGAGCAAAAATCTGTTTGGGGAATTGGTACTGCTTTGAGTAGGGGGTTGGACTAGATCAGTGCTTCTCAAGCTATCTGATGTGGGGGACCAGCAATTTTTTCCCCTAATGTGCCAGGACCGGTGCCATATTATTATCCTATTTGACGCTCTTATGAGGAAACTCGCCGCGGACCGACAGCCAATGGCTCATGGACCAGCACCAGTCTGCGGACCACCACTTTGAGAAGCACTGGACTAGATAACCTCCTGAGGTCCCTTCCAATCCTGATATTCTATGATCACTGTCTCTATGACCTATCTTTCCTGCAGCAAGACCTCAAAAGGGAGGGTGGGTATTATCTTGCCCTCTCACCCTGCCACAATGCTCCATGACTGTACTAATGACAAGGAAGATGCCACAAACCAGCCTGCTTGTATTTTAATATTGGTGGCATTAACTATGAACTTTCCCTTCTCTTCCCCTTGTCTCTGAACTGCCTGCCATTTCCTGTATTGCAGGAGACAATTTCAACATTCTACCCTTTTTTGTACTTTCGTTTTGATTTCTCTGCTATTTTGCAACATTGTCCCAACTATCCCTCAACTCCTCACTAATGCTTTGTTCCGGAATAGTTGCCCCCTGGCTCTTGGCCGTTTTCTTTGCTTGGTCCTCCTTCCCATACCCTTTCCCCCCAACCCCTTTAATTCTTCCGTTCCCTACTCCCTTTCTCCTCTTTTTCATGCACTTATTCTACTCCTCCTTTCATTCCACCAGCTGAACACCAACATTCTCCGTCCCTCCTGATCTCAACTCTGTTTCCTTCTCTTAGTCTCTGGTGACATCTGTCCCAGTTCATCCTTTATGCTCACTTTCTCAACTACCTCTTGCTCCTTTCTCCACCTTCTTTTCTGACCCGTGGGCTCTACTCTTGTCAATCTTATTCCTACCATCTGATCCCGTCTGCCCGCAAAACAAACACACACAAATACACACACCTACCTTCCTTTCTTTCACCTGTTGTCTCTGATGCTTCATTGCTAAGAAGTTCAGTCCACAATCTGTCACCTCTTCACTGTCACCAACACTTGTATCTCTCCCTTCAACTCCATTTCTCTTGCTGTTCTCTCCTTCAGTGATCTTTCTCCCTCTTTATCACAGTTACAGGGCTACCTGCACCTCTGTCCCCTTCCGGTCTCTCTGAATGCACCTCCTCAAGAGTTAGGCCCTGTACCTAACCCAGGGGTTCTCACAACAAAATTTTTGGTGGCTTTAGAGTGCGGCCACCAACTCTTGCTGGTGGCCGCTCTGACCTTTTTCCTAAAATACTTAGTTAATTTTATATAAAATAAATAAATATAAATAAATAAATAAATATGCACACATACTTGTGCACTGTAATTTATGTAGGGTTTGGTTTTTTTGCAGACTCAATAATAAAAATAATGTACTGTTATCTCTATTCTTTACTGGACCTAAACAGAATAGAAACAGAAATAAGGTGCTTTGCATGTTCTTGTCTTTTTTCTTGTTGTTTCTTTTGTTTTGTTGCTTTAAAAAAAAAAAAAACTTGCTGGCTATTCAGTCTCAGGCTGTGGCCGCAAGAAAAGCCCCTGGTAGCAGCATGAACAGAGCCTGGGTAAAACAAAAGGAACTGTTTATTTTTTCAGTTAGGAAAAAGGGATTTTACAACACACTGCCTACATGTATGTCTATTTTACCTAAAGCCGTATCATCCTTTGACCTAGACAGACCCAGATTCTCCAGACACTCCAGTTGGGTCCTGTATCCTAGAGCTTATCTACACTTGAAACACTACAGCCACACCATTACAGCAAACTGTAGTGCTTCAGTGTAGACAATACCTATGCCAACAGGAAAGGTTCTCCCATCAGAATAGGTAATCCACCTCCCCGAGAGGCAGTAGCTAGGTCTATGCAATGGTTCTTCCATCTACCTAGTACTGTCTGCACAGGGGTTAGGTTGGTATAGCTATGTGTGGATTTTTCATACCCCTGAGAGACACAGCTATGCTGATGTAAGTTCCCAGTGTACACTAGCCTTAAGTCTAGTGTGCCTCTTTAAACCCTGATACAATTCTTTTTTCATTTTTTTCAGTTGATAGAGGGCTATCTGGAGCCATCTCCTCCTTTCTGCTAGCCCTCTATTAAGTTCAGACAACCCTCTATTGAGTTTTTAACCCCAATATATTTGTACAATCAACATCCCAATAATCAGGACAACATACAACATTCATAAATTATTACAGGGCAGCTTCAAATCCGGTGCATGTATTTTCCCTGCCCTGAAAACTGTAGTGATGATTTTAGGAGCCTCTTCTTCTTCTCCTTTTGCTTTCCACCTTTCCCCACACCTTTTCTTTCTTCAATGTCTACACCATCAACTCTGCTATCCCTTCATGTTTCTGTCATCTGACATCCTCCTTGATCTTCATGCTCCTCCTTCCTAGACTTTGATGTCTAGCCTCTTCCTCTTGTCTCAGTCCCCTACCTTTACCCTAGGTGACTCCAGCTTCAGTGCTGATGACCTTCTGATACGACTGTCTTATTTCCTTACCTCAGCTTACCTCCAGCTCTGAGCCACCTCCTTAATTCATTCTATGGTTATTCTCTTGACTGGTATTCACCAAACACTGCTCAGTTTCTGCTCTCTCAATCTCTGAGTTCCCACTTTCTGATAGCTGCCTCATCTCCTTTTATCTCAGCTCATTACCCCATGACCATCTGCTCATCAAAGTGGGTGAGCTAATATCTTTAATTGAACCAACTTCTATTGTGAGAGAGACAAGCTTTCAAGCTACACAGAGCTCTTCTTCAGGTCTGGGAAATGTACTCAGAGTATCACCGCTATGTATACATTTCCCAGACCTAAAGAAAGGTTATGTGTAGCTCAAAACCTAATTTCTCTCACCAACAGAAGTTGATCCAATCAAAGATATTACCTCACCCACCTTGTCTATTTAATATCCTGGAACCAACCTGGCTACAACACTGCATATATCTGCTCATCATACATTCTTCCTTTATTTCCAATCCGCATATATCTGCTCATCATACATTCTTCCTTTATTTCCAATCCATCCCCTGTGTGATATTTCTATAACTCCCAGCCCTCTTCTTTTCTCTATATGCTCTGCAGACTCCATAGTCTCCATCTTCAACTCCAACCCTTGCCTTCTTTGTCATCCCCACTAACTCTAGCTAGCAGTGGCTTTCCTCTGGCATCCACTTTTTCAATTCTGCTCCATTTCAATTCTGCCGAGTGCTTATACATTTTCTCTTTGTTTAACACTGCCCTTTTCCTTCCAAAATAATTCTACTTAATCTTCCTGATCAGCTCTTGTGCCTCCAGTACCTAGCAAATTTCCTCTGCCTTCTGTTCTCTTCAAACACTCTCTGGGAGTTTTTTCAAGAAGTAAAACTGATGTGATTCAGATGGAGTTCTTCTCCCACTACTCATTTTCCCATCCATATATCCCCCATGTTCAGCTGCCTTTTCTCATTCACCACCGTCTAGATCCTGAGGGTTCACTCTTACTACAGACTGCTAACTTCTCTCCCATCTCCTAATCTCCCTCATTCAGTCTCTCATTCTGTTTTTCTCCTTTATCTCTAACTGCTCTCTCTCTCTCTCTCTCATCTGGTTCATTTCTCCACCATATAAGCACTATCCCTAAGAACACAACCTAAGCCCATTAGATGCATAATTACTTAAGTCACTTTTGAAAAAGGGACTTGGGCTCCTAAGTCACTTTGGCACTTTTGAAATGTTTTCGAGGTCATGAGCACCTTCAGCAAGATGCTGAACATTCTCAATTCCCATTGACTTCCAGGAGAGTTGTGAGTACAGAGCACCTGAAAGTGTTAGGCTGCAGTGCACTGTTTTTCTGGCTCTTGGCTTCTATTTTGGCAAACTCCCACCAGCCACCATGAAGTCACTTCTCTTCTGATACCTAAATATAGAGGATAGCCCAGAACTATGACAATGGGCCAAATCCTCCACTGGTATAAATGGGCACAGATCCAAAGCCTGTTATCCTGAATTAAAGGAGCAGGCTCATAAAGAACATTAACTGACATAATAGTTGGGCTCCCAAGTAAGACATCCCCACAGCTGATCAAACTAAAGCAAAACACACAAATACGGCACAGGATTGACAGCATTCATGTATCTGGCATTTTCAAGATCTGGATTACACTGGTTAACCCCACCACTGTGTTAATCTACTTCATTACACTACCCAATTACAGCTAAGAGAGAAAAGATCTGTTTTAGGTGTTCTGACCTTTGAATCTATACCCTGAATAATCAGGAATATTTCCCAGGCAGAACAAACATGCAAAATCTTGTATAGATCTTAAATGTAAAGGGAGTGTAAATCCCATTATTAGCCTATTCAAATTATGTCCATTTGGTTGACAGCTCAGTTCTCAGTGCAAGTATAATGCATGTCTCAAGTTTTCTGAGATTCACCCTGGTGCTTGGGCTATGGGCTTTTTCTTCATGCAGAGTAACTTTATCGTACATGCCTTTTGGAATGGATTTCTCAAGTTGAACACTTGCAGACACCCAGCTTCTTTTAAATGTTACGTGGGTTACCCCAAAACTCCATGACTTCCTTTCTTCTGCTTATTGGAGCCTTTTCTTGGTACATAAGTGTTAGCAGAGGCATCTGGGGTTCTTGCTGAAGAAATTCTGCCAGCAATGTTATGCAGGCTCCCCTTCTAAACTCACATTCCCTTGGCTCTTATGCCCTAATCTGACTGACCTGTAAATGGGCATAGAATCAACCCAACAGACAGGCATGATGACAGACAAGCAAGATGCTATTAATGTGCATTGTCTGAACATAAACAGCAGAATGGACATTAGGAATATCCAAATGGCTGCCCATCACAAATTGATGTGATTACAGTACAGAGATATGCCATTCATAGTCTGCTTTCACATGAGATAAAATGTTCAGGAATAAAAATATTCATCAAAAAACTACATTGAGATGGTGTTAAGATTGACAATATACATCAATAATTTTGAGTGAAAAACATGACACAGGTGAAGGAGAATAAAGACTAGAATGAAGATGAAGAATAAAAATAGATGAGAGGATATCTTCTATAACAGTGTTTCTCAAACTGGGGTCGCCACTTGTGTAGGGAAAGCCCCTGGCGGGCTGGGCTGGTTTGTTTACCTGCCCTGTCTGCAGGTCCAGCCAATCGCAACTCCCACTGGCAGTGGTTCGCCACTGCAGGCCAATGGGGGCTGCTGGAAGTGGCAGCCAGTAAGTCCCTCGGCCCGCGACGCTTTCAGCAGCTCCCATTGGCCTGGAGCAGCAAACCACGGCCAGTGGGAGCTGCGATCAGCCGGACCTGCGGACAGGGCAGGTAAACAAACTGGTCCGGCCTGCCAGGGGCTTTCCCTACACAAGCGGCGACCCCAGTTAGAGAAACACTGTTCTATAACTATGGAGCTGTCACTGGATTCTCCATAATGCCTTCTGTGATCATACAAAAATATTTTTTTCTTGTTAAGTGTAATGGGGGAAGGGGAAGCAGAGGTGAAGTCTAGCTTCTGTTTCTCCAGAGGCCTTCACAATATGGACCAATATCTAGGTAGGTCTAATATATTGCAAAACAGCTCTGTAGCCTTTGGACCATATTCAGAGGACTCTAAGTGTGTTAGGGAACTAGCACTTCTAGTTACTTAGGAGGCAGTTTTAAAAAAGTTAACCACAGGCAACCAGATAGACACAGCTATTTTATATATTTTTGGAACATTTATTATTTCATTTATCAAAGTATTCTGGATTTTCTTGACAAATTAAAATAAAATGCTAATCATCTTGGTTGTGCAACAGATTGGAAAATACAGTATCTTTATCATTCTTGTATTTCTATTCATAAAAACTGTTTTGGACTCTATCAATCAAATTAGATTATGAAAGACCACAATATGTCACCACATAATAGTTTGCTACCTTAAAAATAGAGCAAATAGACATGATAATCAGATAAGCCTTTCATCTTGTCAAGGGAGCCACTCAATTAGGATTTTTCTGTCCTGCATGAGGGGCTGTTGTTGATATAAATATTAGAAGTCAGAGTACTGTGGCTGTATAGCAGAAGGAGCTTTATCACAGAGCCTTTTATTGATAGTGCACTGCACTTAAATATAATTCTTTCTTAATTTATTCATTAGCGCTCTCTCAAAATCTGATGCTCAATGTATTTGTGAAAAGAATTAAAACTATTTCTTCCCAAGATGACAGCAGTTTATAGGACAACTTAATTAAACACTAAAATTTAGGAATGGAATAGCATGTGTTACACACACCCCTTTCTGTGTTAGGGTTGCCAACTGTCTAATCACTCAAACCCACATACCTTTTGCTGCGCACCTTCCCTGAGGCCCTGCCCCCTGTCCCGCCCGTTCCCCGAGGCCCCGCCCGCTCATTCCATCCCTCTGTCACTTGCTCTCCCCCACCCTCACTCACTTTC
The DNA here is from genome assembly GCF_013100865.1 of Trachemys scripta elegans. Classification (NCBI taxonomy): domain Eukaryota; kingdom Metazoa; phylum Chordata; order Testudines; family Emydidae; genus Trachemys; species Trachemys scripta. Next base: position 241,517,678 of record NC_048298.1, on the reverse strand, counting down.
ACCGGCCTGGGACAGGGGATTGCGGTGCGGGCTTGGGGTTGGGGCCAAGGGGTTTGGAGTGTGGGAGGAGGCTCTGGGATGATCCTGGGACATGGGATTGGGGTGCAGGACGGGGTGAGGAGTGCAAGCTCTGGGAGGGAGTTTGGGTGCAGGAAGAGGCTCTGGGCTGGGGTAGGGGTTTGGGGTGCAGAAGGGGGTGCAGGCTCTGGGCGGGAGTTTGGGTGAAGGGCTGGGGTAGGAGTACTGGAGGGGATGATGGGTGCGGGCTCCATCTGGGAGGCACTTACCTCGGGCAGCTCCCAGGTGGTGACACAGTGGGGCTAAGGCAGGCTCCCTACTTGCCCTGGCCCCACACCACTCCTGGAAGCAGCCAGCATGTCCCTGCACCATGGCCCCTGGTGGGGGGGTGGGGGGAGAGGGGAGGGATGCGTGCACTGCCCGTGCCCGCAAGTGCTGCCCTCGAAGTTCCATTGGCCACAGTTCCCAGCCAATGGGAGATGCAGAGTTGGCACTTGGGGCGGGGGCAGCATGCGGAGCCCCCTGTTCCCCCCGTCACCGCAGGGAGCCTGCCTTAGCCCCACTGCAACACAGGACTTTTAGCAGCCTAAATCTTCCGGTTTGGCTTCATTAGCCTCCAGGAGATAGTGCCTGATTCCGAGAGATTCCTGGCGAAACCAGGAGGGTTGGTGTACACGTTTTGGCCAGGGCTCGACCCGCTCCGGGGCGGGGAGAGCCACACCGACTCACTACCTGCTGGGGCTCGAGTGCCTTGTCTGGCTGCAGGGTCTCGCCCAGCAGCCCTTGCAGTCCTGAAAGAGATGGGAGGCCCGACCCTGGCTCAGGGCAGGCACCAGCGTTAGGTCAGGGCTCAGACCTTTAATCAGGGTTGAGCAACAATAAACAAAGTATTTAGCCCAGGTCCTAGGTCAGGGCTGGGCAACAAACGCTGAGGCAGGCAGGGCTGAGCCACAGTAATAGGCCTGAGCCTCAACAGGCCTGGGAAAGGGGGAGACTGCCACCCACAGGTTGGGTGGCAGGGGGGACGCAGGCCCTCCCACTCCACTGCATCCCAGCCCGGGACCCTAGCAGTGGCAGAAAACCCACTGTTTCGTCAGTGGGGATCCTGGCCGCAACACACTGACATCGGCTCTGGCCATGCTGCAGCCAGACTGGGATCGGCTGCCCCCGGGCTACTTCCAGACTCCCCCTCTGGGCCTACCTGGGTGCTGGCGTCGGCTTCGGGGGGATCCTGGATCATGGGTTCGTCCGGGCAGGGATCGTTTGGCAAGTCCGGGAGCTCCTCCGGATAAGAGGCGCAGGGCAGGCTCGGCGGCTCCTGGCGGTCACTCCAGGCCACGGAGGTTTCCCAGCTCTGAGCTAGGCTGGAGACGTTTGGTCTCTCTGGCTGCCGGGGCCAGACTGAGTTCTGAGGGCCCGGTTTTATACTTCTGGGTTGCCGCCTGACCCTCTGAGGGGCGGGCTCAGAACTCCCTAGCTCCGCCCACTCCGGCCTCCGGAGGGGCTCTTCCCCTTCCGGGGTGGCGGGGAGCCACACCGACTCACTACAGTTGGCAACCCTATTCTGTGTGTGAATCTATTCTTCTTAAACAACCAAATGAAAGCCACTGTAATTCTTTGCAATATCCTGACTATCTGACCTCACAGATCTCTACCAACTTGACCGACTCACCAAACACAGGGAGCTACAGGTTGCTTTTTAATATGTTGCACAGGTTTTCCAGGTGTTCAGTTTTCAACCTGAAAGACCGGTCAAAAAGGGAACCTGCCAATGCCAGTCAGCACTGCTGACCGGACACTAGAAGTCCAGTTACTGGCAGTAACTGGCTTCCGCCACCAGGGTGTGGGAAGAACAGGTGCTGCTAACTGGAGCCTGGAGGAGAGGTGAGCGCTCAGCAATGGCTCCAGTGGAGAGCGGTATTGGTGGCTCCCCCGTCCTGCCCTGAGCGCGGCTCTCCCTCCCCTTCCCTGCCCCACTCCCTCCCCCCCCCCAGAGCATGGCTCTCCCTTCCCTGTCCTGCCCCACTCATCCTCCACTCCTAGAGCCTTGCTCAGCTGGCAGGGGGAGGGTGGTGGAGAGACAGCAGCGATGACGGGGGGTGAAGAGAAGCGGGGGGCGGGGGGAGGGCTCAATGGAAAGAGGTGGAGCAGGGATAGGGCCTCGGGGAAGATGGGGAGCAGGAAAGGGTCCGGCACTCAGTGTCCGGTTTTCACAAATTAGAAAGCTGGTCACCCTAATCTTGCATATTCACAAGCCATTTCTTCCTGCTCTAAAACAAATCCATAGCACAGAGTGGGCAAATGCAGTCCTTTCCTTTTGATACTTGCATATCTGAGAAGTTTGTAGACAAAACCACTGAGAAAGTTGTTCAGAAAAACACTAGACAAAGAAAGAAAGAAAGAAAGAAAGAAAGAAAGAAAGAAAGAAAGAAAGAAAGTCCCACTATNAGAAAGAAAGAAAGAAAGAAAGAAAGAAAGAAAGAAAGAAAGAAAGAAAGTCCCACTATTTTTATTGCCAAGTCATCATTACACAACAGTTTTGTGCCCTCTGGGGTAAAACAATAGTATAGGTAAAGGTTTTGCAAACTAGAATTTGATAATAGCTTACTACTATATTTGATTAGCCTTTAAGACCTTATCTACACTAGCAAAAATCAGACCTGTAATTCTCCACAAGAACAGCTCCTCTGGTTATAGCAACAGTGTAAGTGTTCTACATCTATGTTGGTCTAAACCTGCTCAAGCAATCATGTTTTCATGACCCGGTGTAGAAATGTCTTGGCCTAGTCTACAACATTAGTGCTTATACTGCTGCTAGTCCTATTGCAGTGTCACCATGACTGGCAGTTACTAAGATAAAAGGTACTACTTTTGCCAAAGTAAACAGGGCTTTAGGGAAAGCTTGAGGGTAGAATCAATGACAGTGGGTTTACTTCTCTCCTTGGTCACAACCATGCAATATCATTGACTTCAACAACTATAAGCAAAACTTGGCCCAGTGACTTAAAAATAAAAAACCCTTAGGCTATGTCTACACTACAGACCTTACAGTGGTGCAGCTGTACTGACACAGCTGTGTCGCTGTAAGATCTCTCGTGTAGCTGCTCTATGCCAACAGGAGAGCTCTCCTGTCGACATAATTAAACCACCCACAAAGAGCGGCGGTAGCTGTGTCGATGGGAGAAGCTCTCCCACCGACATAGTGCTGTCTACACCAACGCTTATGCCAGCTAAACTTATGTTGGTCGGGGTGTGTGTGTGTTTTTTTCATAAGTGACACAAGTTTTGCCGACATAAGTGGTAGTGTAGACATGGCCTTCGAGAACAAGCAATAAATTAGAGAGACAAGATGAGTGAGGTAATAGCTTTGATTGGACCAACTTCTGTTGGAGAGAGAGACAAGCTTTCAAACTACATAAAGCTCTTCTTCAGGTCTGGAAAAGCTACTGTGAGTGTCAAAGCTAAGTACAAAATTGAACAGATACAATATGTGTTGAGCTAAGGGATCGTTCAAGGTGAAGTGGCCCATTAACACCCCTGCAGTCATAGGACAAAAAGGGGGGATAGTGGGTTACAGATTGTTGTAATAAGCCATAAAACCAGTGTCTTTATTAAGACCATGATTTTTAGTGTCTAGCAAAGTTATGATTTTAAGCTCCCAGGTTCATCTTTTGAAAGTGTTGTGCAGATTTCCTTTGAGGACAAGGACTGATAGGTCAGATATGAAGTAATCGCTATGTGAACAGTGTTCACCCACAGCTAATAGGGTATTTTTCTCTTATTTTCCTGTGTGAGTTCATTTGAGAGCATAATGATTGTCTGGTTTCACCCACATAATTGTTATAAGGGCAATTATTGCATCGGATGAGGTACACCGCATGCGTAGGACCCATGCGTAGGACCCATGGATCTAGAAGGGTGTGTTGTGGGAGGTGTTGATCATTGTAGCAGTGGAGATATGTCTGCAAAGGTGTTAACGGGCCACTTCACTTGGAATGGTATCTGAGTGAGTTTGAGACCTGAAGAAGAGCTCTGTGTAGCTTGAAAGCTTTTCTCTCAGGGCTAGTCTACACTGGCAGAGCTTTAATGTGGCTTCTGTGATCGCAGTGCAGCGCTCCCCGCGCTCTTAAAAAAACCACCTCAAAGGCCTTGGCTACGCTGGCAATTCACAGCGCTGCACTTGCTGCGCTCAGGGGTGTGAAAAAACACCCCCCCTGAGCGCAGCGAGTGCAGCGCTGTAAAGCGCCAGTGTAATCAGTGCCTGCAGCGCTGCACTCTCGCTCGCAGCACTGCAAGCTATTCCCCTCGGAGAGGTGGAGTACTTGCAGCGCTGCGAGAGAGCTCTTGCAGCGCGGGCGGCGCGACTACACTCGCGCTTCACAGCGCTGCCACGGCAGCGCTGTGAATCCGCAAGTGTAGCCAAGGCCAAAGAGGGACGCGACTCCCAGCGCTGGGACACTGTCTACTCTGGTGCTTTACAGCGCTGAAACTTGCTGCACTCGGGGGAGTGTTTTTTCACCCCCCTGAGTGAGAAAGTTGCAGCACTGTAAATTGCCAGTGTAGACGAGCCCTCACTAACAGAAGTTGGTCCAATAAAAGATATTATCCCAGTTTGGACATGGCTACAACAACACTGCCTACAAGCAATAAATTACTTATTTTGAAAATAATAAAAAAGTCACCAAAATAATAGTGATAAAACCAACACATCACCTACCCCGCATGTACTAGTAAATCAAAATTGCTCACACAGTATAAATGATACCAAAAAAAACGAAAATAGAAAAGAAAAATATTAATAAATTTTATTTTATGAGGTAAACAAACTCTTGGTTTCTTGCTAAAGAGGGATACATTGAAATTAAGCAAGGGATCTTAGAAAGCACAGCACACCAGCTGATAAAGCCGCTTTAGTGCTGTAAATGAGGCAGACACAATCTCAATGATTGCTGTGTGACACACATTAGCAGCAAGTGACCTGCCTTGGAGCTATACACAGCAGGGGAAGCCATATATGCAGCCTTGTCTTTTCTCTCAGCTAGACTAGAACTGTAAGTGGCTCGTTTACTTTAGCAGTTTCCTTTGAGGAATGCACTAAACTACCTCATGGATCTTTTCTTGCCCTTTCAATGGGTAGAGCAGAGTGGCAGAAAAAATCAGCGGAGAAGGTTGAGTTTGATGTTTTGTGACAAACCCTACTAATACAGCCCATTTAAGATCAAGTGTCTTGAGGTGAAACAAAGGGATGATGCATGCCATTATCTCTTGACTCTCATGGCTGGAAAGCACGGGGTTTGTTTAAATTATGCTTCTGTATTCATCAAAATACAGGCGAACGGGGTTTCTTGTATAATGATGCATTCCACTCGATCCTTAGCTGGACATTTTATTTCCTCCCTCTATGGAAAGGTTCATGAAAAATCTAAAATACAATATAGGGGATATTAAAAAAAACCCCACACTTTCTTTATCCAAATTGTTCACACCATAGTACCAATGCAGTTAGACAGCAGTTCAAAAAGACCTTTACAAATATTCTCACCCACGTACAACATACTAAATCTGATTCAAAAGGACTAATGTGATGGACTAAATGAATATACTACTAGAGATGCCACAAGTAGTTTAGGTTCTGAGGCATGAAGATAAATACTGTACTCTAAGAGGTATCAAGACTTTGAGATCTGTTGTGAATTTCATGTACACAATATATTTCATGTACACAGAGATCTTCTATTTAAGGCAGGAGTGGGCAAACTTTTTGGCCTGAGGGCCACATCGAGGTTCCGAAACTGTATAGAGGGATAGGTAGGGAAGGCTGTGCCCCCCAAACAGCCTGGCCCCCACTCCCTATCCGCCCCCTTCCACTTCCTGGCCGCTGACTGCCCCACTCAGAACCTCCAACCCATCCAACCCTCCTCCTGCTCTTTGTCCCTGGACTGCCCCCCTCCCAGGACCCCCCACTCCTAACCGCCCCCCCAGGAACCCAACCCCCATCCAGCCCCTCCCTGTCCCAACTGCCCCGACCCTATCCACACCCCCACTCCCTGACAGGCCCCCCAGGACTCCCACGCTTATCCAACCACCCCCCTGCTCCTTGTCCCCTGACTACTCCCTGAGACCCCCTGCCCCTTATCCAACCTCCCGCTCCCCACCCCCTTACCATGCCACTCAAAGCACCAAGACTGGCAGCCACCCCGCCCCGCCGGAGCCAGCCATGCCGCCACACAGTGTTGAGTACTGGGGCAGGTTGGCATCTCTTGCAGCTGCGCTGCCCGCCAGGAGCTTGCAGCCCCGCTGCCCAAAGCGCTGGCGGCACGGCTGGCTCCGGCGGGGCGGGGGCGGCTGCCAGTCTTGGTGCTTTGAGCACCAAGACAGCTGAGACTGTGGGAGAGAGGGGACAGCGGGGAGGGGCACCAAGACAGCTGAGGCTGTGGGAGAGCACCAAGACAGCTGAGGCTGTGGGAGAGAGGGGACAGCGGGGAGGGGCCAGGGGCTAGCCTCCCTGGCCGGGAGCTCAAGGGCCGGGCAGGATGGTCCCGTGGGCCGTAGTTTGCCCACCTCTGATTTAAGGGAATAAGTACAAGAGAGTTACATTGGGATTGGCAAAAAAGAAAACCCCAAATCCATGACATTCTCTACGCTGACACCTGCCAAGATGTACCTGGCTGTACATGTGACTATGGATGTCATGTGCAGAATTGAGTCTAATTAGGCACTTTGCATAATATTCACCAACAAAGAGGGAGCCTCTGTCATGGTGGAGAATACAGGAACTGGTTAATTCAACAACAGCTTGAGAGAACTTTACCAACAGAGTGCTCATCTCGCTAACAACATCCAATATACTGATAAGACACCTTGATAATTTATGTGCCAAGATTAAGAAAATAAATGACAGTCATCAAAACATAGAATTATTGGGGCTAATAATCACTAGCAGTACTGGTTAATCTATGGCAATAGAGCGCTGAAGGAAAATCAAAACAGACATAGGGTTTCTGAACATTACTACCATTCTGTAATCCTGTAGGCTGGACAGTGAGGAATGCAGGTATAAACGGGTAATGGGATACTCCTTGTACTGTGTCCATAACACAACAACAACAAAAACTAGTGAAAATAAAACATGCATGTTTTACCATGGGGATGATGGTGCTATCTTGTGTTTCTTTGAAGTACAACTATTCTTAAACGTGCCTTGCCATATCTGCCGACTCCTGCGATTTCTAGCTAGGGAAGCTGAATCCTCCATTGTCCTTCTTTCTTTAGAATTGACGGATCCTGGGTTTTGTTGCCTTGCAAGATAAATGAAGCACAGATATGGTCCAATTCTCTCCTGTACCAGGTTAGAACAATTACTGGTAAAACCTGAAGGGAGTTAATGCAGCCAACAGAGATAAAAAGAGGTTATGCCACCTTGAAAAGCTTAATCCTAAAATTCAGTGAAAGTAGACTACCTTCAACATTCTCACTTTAGAAAAATCAGGTGAAATTTTAACTTCCATAGATCTAAAATCTTTAAGGACAACCGAGAGTGGAAGTTACTATTGGATTGCTTTACTGATTCGTTGGCTAAAGGCATTGCTGGAGATTAGGCCAGAATGACATGGCAATTCCTTGATCGCTGCACTGAAACATTGAACAGAACTGCCAGTTTCATGCAGGTGCACCAGAGTATCATATAAAAACAGTGCAGCTTTGGGGACAATGGACAGCCATGTCAGGTTCTGCATCTTAACGCAAAAGGTTCTGAGTATATCCCATTTAAGAACAAGGATACTTGGATACTTTTGATGTGTAATGGAATAGTTTGACAGAGGAAATAAATCACTGGCTGAAGTTAATTTTCTCACGTAAAGGTCACCCCATAGCACACAACCAAAAGCCTTTTCTTCATCTATGGGTAAAAATATATATGTATATATACACTTCTTCTGGGTCAGATCTTCAGTTAAAGTAAATCAGCGCCACTCCAGTGGACCTTTACTGATTTATGCCAGCTGAGGATATGGTCCTCGGGATTTACCCTTTTGCAGTAGTGTATGATATTTAGAGTTCTCCTGACTTGTGCTTTGTTGATCTACCACATATAAAAATTAATATGAATGAATGATGGCAAGATCAATGACAGGTGTTTGGCAAGAACCTTCACAAGTATATTGCTGTACAGGTTAATTTGCAAAATTGCTTTACCACCTTCTGTTACTTGTCCTTTTTCAGTACTTGCCTCTTGACATTCATTTGGAAGTTTGCCTTGTCCTGGAAAATGCTGAAACACCTGGAGGATACAGTGAGAAAGGACCTCCCTGAAGGTTTTATAAAATTCACCACTAAGACCACCAGTGGAATGCAGGTAGTCCCACTATTAGTTTCCATGTCATCTAATCAAATTTCATCTTTGAACTGGAATTTGTGTTCTTCTGTAATTTGTAGGAGGCCTAGTTTTCTTTATTATATATAAATATAGAATATAATAATATATATATTAATAAGAGCATTTTTGCTATGTTGGAATTTCCTATTGGGAATGACATTCTTAAAAATCTGAGAGAGGGCTGTCATAACCACTTACCCTTTTTTGTTATAATGTATAATTGCTAGTGCTGAATTAGGAGTATGAAACAGTCAGCTTTATTTGGTTAACAGTTGCTTACCTCTATTACCAAATTCAGAGAAGGGTGGTTGAACATAGGAGCTGAACTTTAGTTGAGAGTAAGCAATCTAACCGAATTCAGGTCTCTTAAATATCTCTTCCAAGTCAGGTTGTCAAAGACTGATGTTGTAGAGACTTTAATTTCTTTTCCAATAATAGCTGCTCTGTCAAATAGGATTTTTTAGCTCATGTAAGGTACTGTATTTCATTACCATACCTTTAATGCATGCCTTTAAGGCATCCCAGAAAATGTCTGGGGAGAGTTTACCATTGTCATTTAGTTCAAAACATTGTCAAGAAAGCTAGTACAGCATTTGGGGAGGGAATATTATTTTAAAAAGGAATTAAGAGGATTTGGACAAGTGTTAACTAACTTTAACTCTGCTGATGTAATACCAGACTCTGTAAATAAAAGTACTTTGGTTTTAGAGTGTATTAAATTCCTTTTCATTGCACTTTTTATTTTATATTTTTATTATGGGAGGCCTTAATTACACTTGATGTATTAAAATATAGATAATGTTACTAGGTCTGATCCTGCACTTCTTACCCAGGCAAAACATCCAATCACAACTTTGCCAAAGTAAGAACAGTAGAACTGGAAATTCACTTCAACCACTGAGCTCACCCATACTAATGAATGCTTAGGAAAGGAGTAATTCTAATGGTTTCACAGGCTAAGCCTAGATTTAGATACAGGATCTTTATACAATGTTAAGGGAGTTTATTTTTATGTGAGGCAGCAAAAGTGGAGGTAGGCCCAGAGACAGGGGCCACTGGAAGCATTGTGTCGAATCCTAGGGTTTGATTTTAATTTCACCGGACCATCTGCAGCTCATATGGGTCCTACTTGTGCTGAATATGTGAATCCTGTTACTAAGATAATTTTCCTTTATCTAGAGTCTCTGATATTTGTATTTATGGATCTCTAGGGTGTGTGGTTCCAATTCCTCTCTCTCCTTCTATTTGAAATATATAAATATAGACTGATGTTTAGTCCCCCCCCCCTTTTTTTTTTCTTTGTAAGAGCCAATATTTTTGGCTGACACTGTGAGAGTCCACATATTTTAGACATAACTCAGTTTAATATTTACTTCATTTTTATAATTATGACTATCCCTTGCTCTGGATTCTTTAAACCATTTTAACCACGTTTAATCACTGTATATAAACAGATCATTTAAAAAGAAATAGACCAGGGGCCCATATTTTCAAAAGTGGCTAGTGATTTTGGTTGTCTCCATTGCTTGGATGCCCAAGCTGAGACATCTTGAAAGGGTCTGATTTTCAGAAACCAGATTCACTGTAAAATGTCAAGTTGGGCACCCCCCCAAAAAAAATCAAGGCATCCAAAAATCAGTACTTTTGTTTTGAAAATTTAGGCCAAGGCTCCTACACAAACAAATAATCCATACACTGAGAATAACCTTCAGCCCACCCACACTCCTCCACCAGCCATGAAAAATCTGAAGAAAAGGTAATTCTTGCAGCAGCATAAAATCCCTCTGTGAACTGATATGAGTTCTTTGTGACAGTTGGGACACACCTGGGAATAAGAAAATCTGCGCTGGAGGCATTTCTAGGTGACCTGCTGCCTAGAGTGGATGAAGACTATGGCTCAGATTCTTAGAACTGCTATACTCTCTTCATGCCACTCAGGTAGCTCAAAAGGAGTGGAGACGGGCTGTAACTCCCCAGCTGGGGATATCCCTGCTGTAATGGAACCCGAAGTAGGTTTGAAGCTGGTGTAGCCACAAACCCCGACTCAGAGAAAATGTTGAGAGTGAAGAAAGGCAGAGAAGATTTATGGCTAGAGTGCAATTCTCTCCAGTTATACCCAGCTGGCAGGTAGTCCCTCAGGGAATGTTGTCACATAGTGTAATTAAGAGTGGTCCCTAGGCAGCTCTAAACTAGCTGGGTTAGAGAATTGGAGCCATAACCAGCTCACTGACAGATTCCCAGAATTCTCAGCAGAAACTAAGCACAGCAGAGAATCTGGTCCTGGGTGTCTATACTGATTTTATTTTACCAATAGTATTTATCATGAGGTATTGTTGACTCACCCATATTCCATAAAAGTGGAAGGGGCTTCTCTTTGATGGCTCTGCTTCTTCCTTGCTGAGCATTCTCAGAGTCTGGAGTAGTTCTTCCTGTTCAAGGATGCTGCCATGGTGACATGGTGAGTTTCACAGGGTTCCATCTTGTTTCCCTTTTGGTTCCATACATATGGAATTATTAGAAAGGTTAGAAGGATGAGCTGTGGTAATTACAGTATTCTGATGAAATCCAGCTCTATTCTGTCTCTCACCTGACTCTGCCAGTGCTGCTGAATACCTGGTCCAGCATTTGAGGGGAAGAGGGGGTATGGATCAGCACTAGCTGGCTGAACCTCAATCCATATAAGGCTGAGATGATGCTTCTAGGTGAGAAGTCACAACTGGAAATTATAGGTTATCTTTTGGGGAGTGTGCCCACTATTTGTAACTCTTGTTCACCATTTGGGGGTTGTATTGGAACTCCAGTTGCTGCTGGATGATTATTTCTTTTGCTTACAGATGTTGCTATGATCCCTGACTTGGTCACCTCAAAAATGGGTTGTTGTAACATGCTCTAGCTGAGGCTACACATTCAGCCAACTAAATATTTAAGGTGATGGAGAAGGCGATGGCCTATTTCATAAGTGGTATATCTCGCCAGGACATGACACCAGTGCTCCAGAATCTGCATTAGCTGGCTAGTGGTTTCCAGATGGAGCGTAATGTGTTATTTATTTTAACCTATAAAGCTCTAAATGGCTTGGGGGGAGGAGGGATAGCTCAGTGGTTTGAGCATTGGCCTGCTAACCCCAGGATTGTGAGTTCAAGGGGCCATTTAAGGATCTGGGGCAAAAATTTATCTGGGGATTGGTCCTGCTTTGAGCAGGGGGTTGGACTAGATGACCTCCTGAGGTCCCTTCCAACCCTGATATTCTATGATTCTATGATACTTGGGGGAAAGAGAGTGTCACTCCCCAGGCCATACTGCCACCATGTTGGAGTCTCTTTAGTTTAAGAGAGGGAACTCTCAGTGAAATGTTCTCTGAAATGGGCCTTCAGGCTTTGGACCCTTCCTCCCACCCTTCGTGTGAACCAACCCATATTTGACTTTCAGGGCATGCTCTGTTTACTTAGACTTTGAGGGAAGAAGGGGCTAGCTGGGAACTGACATTTGTCAAGGAGGAGAGTTCTGGTTTGCTGGGGAATGCTGCTAGGTTTTAAAGCAGCTAGTTTGACTTGATTGATATTTTTTATAACTACATCTAAGGCACAAAGAGATAGGTGCTTGATTGAATATTGTTTTAGAAATCTGAATCCAAGCAGGAAGCTCCAGGGCCTTGGAGCTCTCACCCCATACTGTGGTTAAAGCACTACAGTGAGACTCAAGATCCAGGTTCAATTCCTAGTTCCACTCAATTGTGACTTGCCCAAGGCGAGGCAGCCTCTCTGTGCCTCAGTTCTCCTCTGTAAAATGGGGATAAGTTTTTCCTTTCTCCCTTTACTTGTCTATATTTGGTTTGTATGCTCCTGAGGATGGAGACAATCTCTCAGTAAGTATATGTACAGTGCCTAGCACAATGGAGCACTGATCTCAGTCAGTTCCTCTAGGCAATACTGTAATATAATAAATAACCAAGAATGTCCTGTCACAAGCCCCTTGCTATTTATGCATCAGATCATGATAGCAGGAACCTTTCCAATCCTTCATGCTCCCTTCGTCCCCCTAACAAGTGCCAGTTGCAATCCCTCAGACTGCTCCCTCCATAGCAGCCTGCACAACATAGAAAGGACTACGTAGAGTGGAGCCATTATTTGGCAGCATAACACTGGGGAACAGAAACCAAGGAGGACAGCCAGTACTGCCAGCCATTCTGGAGGGGGGGGGTCTCTTCCTGTGTTCCAAAGCCCCCGCATGCAAGCCAGCAAACACAGACCAGTTCTAGATAATGTTTTACATTCACTGTCCACACGTGTAGACAACTACATGAGGGATATGGCAGGGGATAATCAGCGTATGTCTGCTCCTAAAAGGAAACACGTGGAGGGGTTCCCATAGTGCACCACCTTCCAGTGCGCCTCATGCGCTTTGAGCATTAGCATAAAGCTCAAGGGTTACATGCAAAGTTAAAACATTCCCTTCTTGTAAATTAGTATGTGTTCAGTTGCTTTGAAAATGTTTCTAAATTTAATCAAGTTATAAGAGGAGTTAAAAACTAAGGGCCCTAACTTAGACTTCTGCTGAGGGCAAAATTTGTTCCTTAAAAAGATACTATTTAAAAAAAAACCAAACCTGTATAATTCTAAAAAAAAAAAAAAATTACTAAAAGTCATATACTGGTTTTCATTGTTATTATTTCTGTTAACAGAAAGACAGGTGAGTGTCTGTAGAACAGTAAGATTTATTCATAGAAAGCCTGATTCACCCTAAAGGAACAAGAATAAAGTGGTTTCATCCCAATAACCAATAAAAACCCTATAGAAAGCAGGCCCTCAAAGACTTTATTCCTTTAATAAATAATTATTTTATTGCATATGGCTATTAAGGAGAGCATCCATGATCAATACAGACTAAAATACAATACACTACTCTAGTTCCATTTATTCTCGTCTCCAGCAGCATCACATTTATCTTTATATACAGCGTGTACATTGGAAGACACAGCAAGATAAGTTAAGTCTTTTGTCATATCACAATAGCAAGAAATATATTTAACATCTTGATATCCATAAACAATACGTACCCAAAAAGAAAACACTGCTTAATAACTATAGAGGTTATATAGCAAAAAATATTTTAAATTTAAGGTAAGTCAGGCAAAATGTACAAAGACCCAATATACATTGTGAAGTTTTAGCAAACATAACATTTATACATTTTGGTTCCATTCTGTAAACTAAATCAAGAATGTAAATATTGCATATGCCTTTTGTGAAATATACAGGATAGAGGAGAACTGAGTACATCATCAAGTTTTTTTTTTTAAGTTGCTGTATGAATATTAACCATTTGTTATAGTGGCATGATTTTACAATTGGTACAGAGGGATACTTCAAAGTAGAAATTAAAACATTGCATTCAGCAGGTACCACATTCAGTGCTATTGTTAGGGGGCAGGAAGTTCACAGAGCAAACGTCAACAATTGTATTTGTTTCAGTTTCAGAACTGAACAAGTACTAACTTAGAACATTTTAGAAACATGTAACGGGTTTTAAAAAATCAAATAAGCATATTTAAATTGATCTTAGACCAATATTGTACAGCCTATGCATTGCTGTGTTGCGAGACCCCTGAAAATTACACAGGAAAAAAAAATTACACCCTGTGTTGCGGGGTGGAAAAGGAATTAATTTACATTCATCTTTGTCTTGTAATACAATCCTGTGTTCTAAAAGTTCAGCATGTAAGCAGGAAGACTTTGCATTGCCATTATATTTGTAAGACATTGACTCTTGTCTTCCTCAAAATAAAAATATATAGAGATATATATAATGCATTCTGTTTATAGTGATGTATAGGTTCTCCACTTATCACAGAGAATTAAAAAAAAAAAAAATCACACACAACTCAAATGACTTAGTGTAATACTTACATGACTACCAGAGCAGGCACTGGGGAGGTACCCTTGAAAACAATTTAACTCTTCATTAAATTTATCGAAGGAGCAACAAGGTGACAGAACATTCTGCTAGTCTGGTGCAACAACTGTAGGTGACATTTGTAATAATAGTCACCACACATCACTAGTATTTTCAGAATACTGAAAATATTAAAAACATGGGCATTCTTGTAAAGAACTCCGGCTAAATGACTGCAACTTTTATTTTTCCCTTTAATGATGCCTTTAGCTGGAATGCTACTTTTCTGGTAAGAGGCAAATATTAGGTCTTTCAGGATGGCATAGTAATATATTACAATTAAGATTTCAATCTGCCCAATACTTATTATCATCATCCTTGCATTCCTAGCATGCCTGTGTGGATTTTTGGTTAGGAGACATGCAGCGAAGATCAGGGTTAATTGACAAGTATGATTTGTAAATAGCAGAAAAGGCTTTTGCAATTTGAAGTACCTACATAAACACCTACTTAGAGAGGGTTAAACAAGTGTGTTAAAGGTAAAAAGAGATACCCCCCCAATGCAGTTTGATTATTTTAACTTACGTTGCTTCAGTTACACACTTTATAACTATTTGAAATCTTTCATCAAAGTCCGATCCACAACGTTTAATTTCATTTTAGATTTTTCAGTGCCCACATTGGGCTTTGTCTGATAAGTAAACACTGCAGCTAGTGATTTAGAACCAACCAGCAGCTGTATACTTAAAAAAGTTAAGTAAGGCTGAAGACTGTTCTTGAGAGATACTCAGCATAGAGATAAAGGAGGTCCTGTTATACACCAACATTACAAATCCGGCTTTACTTTGAACTGAGGTAGTACTGTGGTAGGCTTGAATTTATGCCAGTAAATACCAGATTTTACTGCTTTTGCAGGTGTTTGCAGAATCCCTTAATATGCTGAAGAATAAATACAGTGCGTCTTTGCAGAAAAAGGAAATGAAGGCATTGGCCACAAGAGGCCGGTTGAAAAGTTCCGAATTTCTAGAGAATATCTTGAATAAAGTCTGTCAAAACAGCAGCACAATGAGACTGTAGATGTCAATGACAGGAAATGAGTGAGGCAGGTTGCTCTCTCTTCCTTGCTGATTTGTTGTCCAGTATAGTCCATAACTGTTTTGAAAATTAAGTAACCTTTCGGACCAAAAACAAAAAATAAAGTAAACCTTAAGCAGCTTCGATTTAAAAAAACGTAAGCCAAGCAGCTTCTTTCAATGTTGTACTCTGTTGTTTGAGGTCATGGTGATAAAACTAACTCCTTCACTCTGGGGGAGGAAACAAAATGAAACAAAAGTCAATAAATAATGTTGCACAAATCAAGTTACTGATTTAAAAACCATCAAGAGATAGTTTTACCTTTATGTTAGGCTTTAATGACAAGAAAAGTATCATCTAGATGAGAATTACCTAAAAAAATATGCTTACATATCTCAAATTATTATACAGAGGAGAAGGGGATAAGGCACATTTTCTAACCTAGTACTATTCTGTTTTCATGACTACCAATAATAACTGTTCAAGCCATCAAACGTGATTTGGGGAGGAAAATGGGAGAGGAAATAGCAAAAATTCTTCTCCCCTCCCCCCCCACTCCTTCTGAACAGCACTGGTTTGTATTAATAGCAAGGTACAAGTTCTAGAAAATATATAGAAACAACAGTTTTCAATCTAGTTGGAAGCTAATTAGTGGAGTCTACTTCCAGACATTGAAAAACAAGACTATTCTGACACTATTTTGTACAAAGAGCAAGTCTTCTCAACAGATAATTGAGTATATAATGGATAATCATCTGAATTAATTATTTCAATTACTAAGAAATCTACTGTGCCCGATGAAGACCTAAAAACTCTGTAGCTGAAAAGGAAAATGGCCAATCTGCCCAACCCCCAAACAAAAAAATTTTCCCCTCCCCTTTACCTTTCACAGAATGAATGGCTGTTGCCTAAATAGCTGCCTCAAAGAGCCAAGCAAAATTATACTATATATTTTTTAAATCCCATTTTATTTTATGCTGTTTTAAAGAATCCAGCTGAACTGTGTCAGGTTCTTTTACTATAAAGGAATAATGAAAGATATGTACCACTCACATACAGCAACCCTGTCATATTTCTTAACTCCCAACTTTAAGAAGGTTTGTTATTGTGGCTGTTAAAAACAAACAAACATGTCCTTGATGTGTCACTTTTTAAAATATAAATTGTTCTTAGCTTGTTATATTTATAGTAGCTGAGCATATATAACAATTAACAGAAATCAGAGACCTTGTAAATTCTACATGCAAACAAAATAGTGTATGTGAAGCATGATATCAGATAACATGAATGCAAAATTGTGTTCACGTTAGGTACTCCTTATGGTGCATGTTTTTTTTTTTAATTTTTGCCACAACACTTAGTTTCAAAAGCTCAGAGGAATCTGTAGTTTGAAGGTGAACTGCAAAATTTTTTGCCAAAGCAAAATTTTTTGCTTGCACAATGCCAGGAAGGAACAATTATATAGCTGTTCAGAAACGCAGGCCTGGATCCAGCAATCCCCAAGGCAAAAATCCATGTTAGCTTTCCTGCGTATGGACATAAGATCAAGGATGTAGTTGTCAGTGTACTTTATGATGTATTTATTAATTTTGGCATGTAAAATAAATGTAAAACCAAATTCAAAGCCAATGCATAACAAGTTTTACATGAAACCTAGATAATTAACAAAAATTTAAATATAGTATTTATATAATTGGATTTTCTCTGTATTGATTCTTAATTAATCAGACACCATGGCTTGTTACAAAAGTACGCAAAAAATCAAAGGCTGACATCTTTGCATGTGCATGAATGATAAAAATGCTGTGGAAACCTACTATCACCAATTTTATCCAAGAAAAGGGACCTGTTGAAATTAATGGGAGCTACTAAGTGTTCAGCCCTTTTGAAAGTCAGGCTTCTTATTTAGGTGCCTAGATATGGACTTGGAGCCTAAGTTTATGCCCCCGTATTCAAAAATGTTGACCTCTGCTTCTAACCTTAAAAAAGCCTAGTACAGTCTAGCTTCTAGTCACAAACAAAAAAACCCAAACATGTTTTTATTATGGAGGAAGAAGACCAATCTGGGTGTGGATTACGAATTTTAGAAGGGACATGCAAATTAATGATTGGTAATACAGGTTAAGCGAGGAGCTCTTATTTACACTCTCATATAATACAAGAACAAGAAAACTTTAAATTGAAAGATAAAAATTATTTTTTTAATATCATGCATAATTAACCTGTGGAACTCATAGCCAAAAGGAAACGTTATGATCAACACGAAACTGCTCACTTTCAGGGTCTTGTAAACAAAGGTGTTCACAGACCTTATTTAATAAAAGTAAATGGGTGTATTAAGAACCCATATGATGCTCCTCTGTGTAGTAAAAACAGTTGCAGCCAAGGAGGCTGACAACCAGGGCCATGTGGCAAGCAGCTTAGAGCGGTGAGAGTACGGAGCTCCCGGGGTTTCCTACATTTCAAAATCAGGGCTTGGGGACTGGAACAAAACTTTTGTGCAGGCAGTCAGCATGAGTGTGCTGCATTTTGTTGCAAGTCTGTGTGGGTCTACGAGGAGAAAGTCAAGAGAGTCACTTCTTGGGATAGGGCACAAGGGCCTGATCAGATGCTTCTGCAAAGAGACTGTCTTGCATGCTGTTTTGTTCCTACTGTTGTTTAGGGAAGCAAGAAGTGTTGTGTGTACACTTTGTAAATAAACAAACTGCACTAAAAAATAGCCTGACTCTGTGTCACTGATCTCTTATCTGAGCAGAAAACATCCTGCCAGGCCTGAATTGTGGCTACTACTCATAGGGGCAACAATATAACTAAGGCCAATAGCTTAAAAGGATTCAAAATGTCTACTGCAGGGATTGGCAACCTTTGGCACGCGGCCCATCAGGGAAATCCGCTGGCGGGTTGGGACGGTTTGTTTACCTGCAGTGTCCGCAGGTTCGGCCAATCGCGGCTCCCACTGGCCGCGGTTCACTGTTCCAGGCCAATGGGGGCTGCGGGAAGCGGCACGGGCCGAGGGATGTGCTGGCCGCCGGTTCCCGCAGCCCCCATTGGCCTGAAACGGCGAACCGTGGCCAGTGGGAGGGAGCCGTGATCGGCCGAACCTGCGGACGCTGCAGGTAAACAAACCGTCCCGGCCCGCCAGCGGATTTCCCTGCTGGGCCACGTGCCAAAGGTTGCCGATCTCTGTTCTACAATCTATATGGATAAGGAGAATATCCCTGGTTACAGTAGTTAGGAATTTTGTACACAAAGGAGCATAAACACTCATACTTCAGGACATATGTACACCAATGTTGAAACTTCTGCTTTGGGCAGAATATTCCAAAAAACTGTTCATGAGTTTTCTTGCATTTTCCTCTGAAGCATCTAGAACTAGCTGCTTCCAGACATCAGATGCTGGTCTAGGTGGTCAGATCTAATATAGCAACTGCTGTGATTAAGAGCTAGAAGTTATCACTGGTATAGATTTTGTACTATTTAAAAAAATATTGCTTTTAAATTATTTTGTACTTTTTAAGAAACCTTTGTAAACTACAATTTAGTATACATGTATTAAGGAATATCATAATGCAAACAGCGAGTAAGCAGTATATCTGATTCCCCTGTTAGGGATGCTTATTTAGAAGCATATTTAGGGATCTGACCCATAAGAAACTGTACTTGTACAACGATCTGAAGTGCTTGTAGGCCCTGATTCAACAAGGTACTTAAGCATGACTCTAATGAGTCTACTTACATGCTTAAAGTTGGACACATGCTTAAGTATGTTGTTCAACTGGGGTCTTAAGGCCCGATTCAAAGTTCAGTAATGTCAGTGAAATGGTTACCATTAACACCAATAGGCTTTTGATCAGGCTTTTAATGAGGAAAGGAAAAATAATCACTGCTACAAGTGTTGCCATGAGAGCCAAATGAAACTTCTTGTTGCAGATTTAAGCCATTTACCTGCTTGCTTAAAATAAAGGTGCCAGTTCCTAACAAGTACTATCTATTAAATTTAACTTTGGCCATTAATATCCTGTATATGATCATAGGCTCCAATTCAGTAGCACTTTAAGTGCTTAATTTCAGCATTTATAGAATTAGAATCATAGAATATCAGGGTTGAAAGGGACCTCAGGAGATCATCTAGTCCAACCCCCTGCTCAAAGCAGGACCAATTCCCAACTAAATCCCCAAATGGCCCCCTGCAGGATTGAACTCAATCCTAGGTTTAGCAGGCCAATGCTCAAACCACTAAGCTATCCCTCCCTCACCCATATATTGCAATGAGACTACACAGGTGCTTAAAGATAGGTGCACGTTTAAGAGCTCTGCTTACTCCTGGCCAAAATTTGCAAGGTACAGGATAGGTTCCTGACTGCCTCCAGAAAGAGAAAATGTTAAACACCTTAATCAAAGCATCATAGATATGGTCCTCCGTAAGTAACACAGGCAGGAGGAGCTGCATGTTTTCCAGTGGAAAACACAAAACAAAACAAAAATCATAATCAGTGACAGTAAAGCAAACCAGGGCATGTTGCATGGAGGGAAAAAATCATGCATATTTAAGAGACCCATCCGTGTGGCTATGTATGGATTAAACAAATATAATATTTGGGAGAAGTATGTACACCTCTACCTCAATATAACGCTGTCCTCGGGAGCCAAAAAATCTTACCGCGTTATAGGTGAAATCGCGTTACAATTGAACTTACTTTGATCCACCGGAGTGCGCAGCCCACCCCCCGGGAACACTGCTTTACCGCATTATATCTGAATTCGTGTTATATCGGGTCGCGTTATATTGGGGTAGAGGTGTATCTGATAAACCCTATATCCAGGGCCACACAAAAAAATCTATCAAAATACAAAATCTGATATAATTTCTACTGTCTTTATCTAAATTGTTTACTCCAAATGGTTTTGGGGCACATCAAGAAGAGATCCGCAATTACAAGATCACAGTTTCCAAAACTACCAAAGGTAAGACTCATTCAAATTGCATTAATGCTTCTCTTGAGGGCATAAAACAATAAATACTTAAATAAAATTAGCTAGAGAACAATTCAGTATTGCGCCTTATCAAACACCATGTGTATAGAAATATAATAATTTGCCAATTAAAACAAATTCAATCTGCTTATTAATTTGCAGTCAGTAAGCAGTGAATAAGAGTGTATTAGGTCTAAATTTCTAAAAATAAATTTAATTCTCATCTACTGATATGCATACAAATGAACAGTTATTGATGTGGCTCAAATACAAAACACATTGTTGGTAATTTACAACATATAAATTAACTCAAGAGGTAGTATGATTTATTGAACAGGACTATGGCTTGGGACTTAGAACACCTGGGTTCTATTCCCAACTCTGCCACTGGTTTCATGTCTGACCTTCAACATGTCACTTCACCTCCCTTGCCTTTAATTCCCATCCTATCCTTCAGCTGTCTTGTCAGGTATGTTGCAAACAAATAACTTTTCTACCACAAATAGTCCCATTGAAATCACTGGAATTCCTCATGATAGTAAAGTTAAGCACATGTGTGTTTGTAGGATCCAAGCCATAGACTGTAAACTCTCTGGGACAGAATCTGTCTCATATTCTGTGGCTGTATGGTGCCTAGCACATCAGGGCCCTGATCTGAACTGGAACCTGTAGGCACTACTGTAATACAAAATAAAAAACAACAATACATTAAGGACATACTTCCTGTATTACAGTTACATTATTTCAAAGGAAGGGAAGGACCAAAATGAAAACAAATATCTAAATTTTCTGATCAGTATTTATCACTCCTCCCCCCATGATATTAATTCATAGAAATATAGATCGGGGCCAAATCCTGACCTTCCTCCAGCCCTTCTTCGGCAAGTTACTTAGGAACATGTTTAACTTTGAGTAGTGAATTCAACGGGACTACTCATGTGCTTATAGTTAGACATACTTAAGTAGGGGGTCTTTTCAAGTTGGATTTAATGAGACTACACATGTAAGAAAAGAAATGTTGGCCCCTGATTAAAGGAAAAGGTTTAAGACTAGAGTTTAACTATTTCCCCTAGCACAAAATATTTAAAGTGTCCACAACTACTATCAATCTTTTGTTACACATATACATTTCAAAGGAAAAACAATTTAACTATGAAAGGGGTGATATATTTATTGTTCAAACAAGTTATGTTTGGACATAATTTGAGGCAGGCTGTTCAAACGAACACACTTTTGGGGGTTTGTTGTTCTATTAAGAAAACAGTAAAATGTCATTTAAATATGGACTTTTTAAATTTAGAAAAAAATGGGTACTGTGTGAATATAGCCTATGACCCCTATAGCAACCAAAATATATAATTTGTATATATAACTTTTAAATAAGCAGAGTAGGGTTTATGTAGATATAGGTATTTACATTAAAATTAGTGTTATAGTACTGTTACACTTGGGTTCAATAATCAGAACAAAAAATCTAATTGCTTGAATATAACACAAACAAAAGAGATTCTATCTACTGAAGTGGGAAACACATTGTCACATAACTTGAAAAAGTTGCTGTGCTACCACCTGCAAGTGCACCACAATTATTTTCAGACACTTAGTAATGAACACTATACATTAGAGGATAAGATGGGTACCAATATTCTTTGATGCCATGCACACATATTACAATTGATTCTTAGTGCCAAATTCTGCCCACAGATACCAAAGTAATAAGAGTTGTACCCGGGTATCTGAGGACAAATTTTAGGTCTTAGTTTAAATTTTTTGTTTCAACACAAACTGGAAATTTTAAAACATTAATTTCTTTAACTAAATTGCACTTTCTCCACTCAAAAATGTACATGCCTAACTGTTTTGAGAATACTAAGTGATTGTTTTCACTTGAATTTTCTACTGCAATATAATGGGTCGATCCTGCAATGGAAATACACATGTAGTAAGTGCTACGCTTAGGTTATTGGAGAATACGGTTCTAAGTTTGGTATAAACTGTATTTCAGTATCTATTTGTCAAGAAGTTCACAGACTTACAAGTATGAGCACCTGTGCATTAAAATATAATTCTATATAAATTATAGAATTATTTTAAAAGTAGCTATAAATTCATTCTAATGATAACATGCTGGGTTTTGATAGGTTCCTTCTCACATCCATTAAAAAAATAGGTATAGATTTAAAATAAGCAAAACTTACACTGTGTACTTCCCAGATTAGTTAAAAAAAAGTTCTCTTACTAAACCTCTCAAATTCAGAGATTTTGCTATTTTCCAATACTAAATAACTTGGAATGGATGTAATAAATTAGGCAAAACAAGCCTACTTAGCACAATATGAAGTTTGTTCAAAAAGTTATTTCCACCCTCTCTCTCCTGCAGCTTGGCTATATGCCTGCTTAACATGTTAAATGAAACCGAATAAAATCAAGTCACTTCTCATACAGAAAGCAACCAAATCATCAGAAAAATCTTTCAAGTCTTTGGTCTTGAACTGGAAACAACCATGTAACAGGGTCAGAACACAAAGAAACAGTGGTGGAAACTATATAAGGAATATGCCACCACAAAGATTAACATATGGCATCCAGCCAAAGAGACACTGTCTCTACAGGATTTAGACATTAAAAAAAAAAAAAAAAAAAAAAAGAGAGAAGTAGAAGTTAGGTTCTTGGTTAACGACCATCACTACTGCATTTGCCTCCCACCTTACGAGCTACCAATCGATTTTATTATCGCTGCAGATATAGAAACGGGACACTGGAAAAATGGTTTCAATTTGACTGTCAGTTTGGTTTCCACAAGTCCTTCTGTGTCAAGAGGGTAGAAATCATCTCACCAGTTGACAGAAGGGGGGAGGGAGGGGAAGAAGCAAAATTCTATAAACACAGAAGCCATATAGGAAAGGGTGGTAGAAGAGGTACTCTCTTCGTTTTTCTGTTCTGTCCAGGGCCGGCTCCAGGCACCAGCCCACCAAGCATGTGCTTGGGGCGGCGCCTGGAGGGGGGGCCAGCACGGCAGGGCGCTCCGGCCCGAGAGCGGGGCCGTGACTGGGCTCGCCGCCCTCCCCATGGTGCTCCGGCCGCCGGGGAGAGCAGAGCCGCAGCGGGCTCGCCGCCCTCCCCCCGGCGCTCTGGCCGCCGGGGGCTCTCTACTCTCCCCCCGGCACTCTGGCCACCGGGGACAGCGGAGAGCCCCAGCCGGGCTTGCCGCCCTCCCCCCGGTGCTCCAGCCGGTCGGGGAGAGCGGAGAGCCGCGGCGGGCTCACCACCCTCCCCCCAGCACTCTGGCCGCCGGGGAGAGCGGAGAGCCCCAGTCAGGCTCTCTGGACACCGGGGAGAGCGGAGAGCCCCGGCCGGGCTCGCCGCCCTCACCCTGGTGCTCCGGCCGGTCGGGGATTGCGGGCCCACGGCCGGGCTCTGCGCCCTCCCCTGCCGGCCCTGGTTCTGTCCTTATATTTTCTTCAGATTGGGATTGAAAATAGAAGAGAGAGGGAGAGAAGAAGCTGGGCATGAGATTGCAGACTCCATGTTTCTAGGAAGAAGCATCAAAGAAAGCCTATAGGGAACTGAGCAGACAGACCTTATTTACAGGGCTGACAGGTACAGACATAGCACTGTATGTCCTTGTATACTCTTCTACTTCCATTCTACCTATAGGGAGTCAGAAAAAGGGATTGCAAGCTCTCCTCAAAGGTATGTGATCTAGAATCAAAGTGCACAAAGGGAAAGCTAGAAGAACCACCAGGTTACTGTAAATATCTGAACAATTCTGCAGATTTGGGATGAAAATCTCTGTACATTGGCCAATATTTTTTGCAGAATTATGGAGGCACCAAAACCATACAATATATGTTGAAATGAAAAGGTTTCTGTCAGTTTACTGGAAAATCAATTATACAGTCTGCAAGATGCCCCACAGCATTGTGCAAAAGAGGAGGAAACGTCTACAGTTTTCCAGTATGTCTGGACAAAGCTTACTATTTTGTTTATTATGCCCATGAATTCTTCCCATTCCATTTTCTACCTACAGCCACTCCAGTTAAACCATCTCATAATTTACTTCATTCAAATACAGTGTTTCTCAAATTGTAAGGCAGGCGTCCCAGGCCAAGTGTAAGGAAATTAAAAAGAAAGTGAAAACTAAATGTTTTATTTCTTGCTGTATCATTAACACATAAGTTTCAATTACTGATCTGTCTAATAGGTTCTCAGTACTTGCTACGTATATTGAATATTCAGTAAACTGTTTTATCTCATGAGACCTTCAAATATAGAAACAATGAAGCAACAAACAAAAAAAAAGAAAGAAACACATTGAGGCTGCTTTGTCCAAATGTTTAAGCATTCTTGCAAAATACTCTTCCCCATGTCAAGATGACCCCTGTAGTGCTTCAATGTAGATGGCTACCTATGCCGACAGGGAGTGTTCTCCAATCAGTGCAGGTAATCCACCTTTCCAAAAACCAGCAGCTAGGCCAATGGGAGAATTCTTAACTTTTTAGTTTAGACCAGACCTTAGTGTGTTTACCTAGATCATCGTCATCATCTAATAAATTTACCTTACAAGTGTTGAATCTAATCCACACCACTCAAAATCAAAAGTTAGTAAGTTCTACTCTTATTATTAAACCATTGGGAGACAGACACTAGTCACAAGTACTCATAAAAGAGGACCTGAGCCAGATTTTAGCCTCAGATGCTAAGTATCCAATTTGCTTGACCATTACAGTACATCCTCAGTTTGCATTCACCTTAAAGTTTTATTTCTGCCATCAGATGCACCGTGGGGCTCGCAAAGTCCTCTATATTTATATTTATAAAAAGCATTCCTGACCCAAACAATTGAGGACAAATTCTATTCTCATTTACAGGTTTGCAATGTCATTAATTTCTACTTCAATAAGGTTGCACACCTATAACTGAAACTAAGACTTTGACACAGTGGTTATTGGCCACTTTTCAGCAGTGCTTCAGAGCTCCATGAAAATATCTGAAAACATCTACTCACCTGCTCTCCAACCTAACTCCCAAGTAGGCATTACTCCTGTTTCTTTCTGTGAACAGGTAAATAAAATTGATTGTATATTATCAGAATTTATTTAAGATTAATAATCAAAGCAATTGTGTATCTGATGAGTACTTTTTATATTTCTGATTTACAATATAGATCCCCTTATTCCCTGCCCCCACCTCAACTACTATAAAACTGTATTTTTTCAAAAATAATGCTACAAAAAGTGTTCTGGAGTCTAATGGTGTGCAAGCATTTAGGTCTTATATTTAAAGCAATATTTTGTTAAAGAAATATCAATAATTCGCTTATCGATATCATTCATGATTTTACAAGAAGAATCCACAACAGATGAGACACTCCTCTGAAATTTATATACAATAGTATTGTATACAGCAGCTATTATTTTGTTAGGGGTTGAAAGGTTGTCACATTAACACCATAAATACCCATTACATGTCACACCTGATGACAAACTGATATACCCTTTAAAAATAGAGGCAACAAATTGGTAAGTACTTTAGAAATGCAATACCAATCTTTAAAATCTTAAAAAATGTCTTATCCACAGTGCACTATCTCAAGCAAAAGCACACAAGCAGGATTGAAGGAATTAAGATTATTCCTAGCTACACTGCATGTATCTCGAATCCTCTTACCTAATAGCTTCCTGGAGAGACAAAGTGAAGCAAACCCATATTCATTAGCTCTGCTAGACCGAACAGACTCCAGAGCTTCACTTTTACAAAGGTAGTTAAGGAATGCGAATATAAAGTTGCCAAGTTACCTACTCCAAGGCGCAATAATGTCTGAGTCAAGTGAGGAATCACAGTTTAAACATCAACAGCAAATATTCCATGTGCTAGTTTTCAGCTGTGAGATCTACAGTACATAAAAAGTCCAGTTCCTTAAAAAAACAACAACAACAAAAACAACCTTTGTTTAACTATGAAAATACCTACTTGACTAAAGTAATCCTCTCACATAACTTAAACGTTATTTAAGAAAGGGGAGGGCATTTTACTAACTTTTAAGAACCTAGAATTAATTATGTCCTAAAGTACAAATCCCATAACATAGTGCATTTTCTTCTGTAAATACAAGGATTTGTCAGTGAATGTTTACCTAAAGTACAGCCCGTAATACAGCTCTGGGGCCATATAATGTACTATTTCAAGTGTTTCTTTCTGTACTTAAAAGGTTTTCTAGTTTTGTTTTGTTTTTTTGGCTACTGTAATTTGCTCCAGAGCAAACATGCTTGTAAGATATCAGTGTTTCAGGTGTCTTAATAAGAGCCACTGATGCCTCACACAACACTTTGAGAAAACGATTCTATTTAGCAACAAATCTGATTATATAACTAACTATTTCTTTTTAACATTTTATTTTATTGGCAGGACGTGATCCATAAAAACAAATAAAAATAGGATCTTTGTTACTTAAGAGTTCACATCCAATCCCACAACCACTCAGCACACAGAAAGAACTTTCTCAGGCCTTGGCTACACTTGCAAGTTACAGCGCTGTAAAGCCTCCCCCAGCACTGTAACTCACTCCCTGTCCACACTGGCAGGGCACTTACAGCGCTGTATCTCCCTGGGTACACCGCTGCAGGTACTCCACATCTCCGAGAGGAATAACAGCTGCAGCGGAGTGGCTACGAGGCACTGGTGTGAGTGTAAACGCTTGCAGCGCTGTACTAATTACCTTGTCAAATGGCCATTCCTCTCCATTGTTGTGACCGACTGCAGGAATGCGAAAGTGCCTGTTTCAAAGCTCATACTACAGAGAAAAGCAAACAGTTTGCAGCTTGCTTTGAGTGAATAAATGAGTGAGCAGGGGGCCGGGAGTTCGGAACTTGCAAAATAGAGAGCTGACATGCTCCAAAAAGCACTCTCTCTCCCCACACACTCTCTGTCACAATCCACCCCACCCCCCATTTTGAAAAGCACGTTGCAGCCACATGAATGTTGGGATAGCTGCCCATAATGCACTGGTCCCAACACAGCTGCAAATGTTGCAAGTGTGGCCAAACCACTGCGCTGTCAGCTGTCAGTGTGGACAGACTGCAGCACCTTTCCCTACTCAGCTGTACGAAGACAGGTTTACCTCACAGCGCTGTACAGCTGCAAGTGTAGCCAAGGCCTCAGACTTCAGTGGGAGTTCCCAATACAGAGCTCTTATAAGAACAGATCCATTTGCAGACATCCTACCTTGCCACAGTGGTTTGGGGCACTACAACTGGTTGCCGTGAAAATTATTGGGATGTCATATCAAGGGACTATAACTTCATGTGAGGAAATAAGCAGTAGATGAAGTCTCATAAAGGCAAGGATTTGGTTTTATAAATGCTCATAGCGACAAGAACACACAAAAAAAGAGGAATAAAAGCCACTGAAAATATATAGCAGGGGATATCTTGCAACATACATGTTTCTCAGAATTTTTTACAGCATAAGTTCTCTCAAAGGTCTAAGAGCAGTACATCCTTGCAAACTTTATGTATTGCATTGACCAGGAAATATAATCTAAAACAGGGGTTGGCAACGTTCGGCACGCGGCTCACCAGGGTAAGCACCGTGCGGGCCAGGCCAGTTTTATTTACCTGCTGATGCATCAGGTTCGGCCGATCGCGGCCCCCACTGGCTGCGGTTCGCCGTTCCGGGCCAATGGAGGCAGCGAGAAGCCGCGGCCAGCACATCGCTCGCCCGCGCCGCTTCTCGCCGCCCCCATTGGCCCAGGATGGCAAACTGCGGCCAGTAGGGGCTGCGATCGGCTGAACCTGACGCGTCAGCAGGTAAATAAAACTGGCCCGGCCCGCCAGGGTGCTTACCCTGGCGAGCCATGTGCTGAACGTTGCCGACCCCTGATCTAAAAGAATGCACTAAAAGTGCAGGCAGCGGAACAATAAAGAATACACAAATCCTTTTTCATTTCACATTTACTGAACAAATACAATACCTCAAATATACTAACTAGACACAGTACAGTCCAGGTCAAGCAGAAGTACTTAGCTATCTCCAGCTGATGCAAATATGCAACAAGCACCAGACCAATCTGTTAGTCAAAAATAGACACATTTGCCTTTAAACTGGCCAATCTTATTATAACTGGTGAAAGTGAGCAAAATTAAGGACACTGAACATTTATATAGAATCCATTCCTGACACAGTAGCAGTGTGTTCCTCAGAATACTGTTCAGGCTAATAAAACAGGTACATATACTAAAATCTGAAATAGGAGTATACTAGGAAAGGTAAGTTAATGGATATTACAGTCACCCTCTCTCTCTAGATTCACAATTCAAGACTTAACTAAAACTGAAGTAATTAAGAGACGTTATTCAGTTCTGTAATAAACGCTGTCTCACTTGTAGAAAGCCTACATTAGGCTCCACCAAGGATTTTAAGGTCACTTGGTCATTCAGAAAGTTGGCTCGGAATTATTAATTGTATTCTGTATTAATTAACATTAATTGTATTCTGTATTCATGCGCCCAAATACAGGCCCATGAGTTTTTTTTCTGCCATCAGGTATCCCAAATATGGTTTGTCTTCCAGAAGAAGACCTGCTAAGAAAAATGTGAATAATGGTTACTCTTGTAATGTTCCCATCTTATGTATAGAAACCCCACCCTGTCTCTTGGTCCCCCTCTTCCCCCCAGCAAAATACATCAGCAGCAGTCTCAAGATGCCTGTTCATACACAGAGGAATAAGCTGGAGCCCCAAGAGGCGGGCCAAGTCTCCTTACACAGAAGGCACAGCAATTCTGAGCCCAGCTACTGGATGCCTCCACCTGACGGACAGGTCATCCAGAACAACCAAGATAAGAAATCAAACTGTATTTCTGGCAACAGATCACAGAAATGCCTTCTTGCTCACCCTACTTTTTACAAATACAACTGATAGAAAACTTGGATGAAATCCATCTAGTGCAAAAAATTCCTCAAAATCATACATAATAACGCATGAATATGCTTCAAATACGTTAGTTCCCCAGAGCTCACAATTTCCTACATTTATGGCCCACACCTGGTGTACTGAGAGCTGGCTGGTCACATGGTGATAGCTCTCCCTATTTCCAGTTGCTAAACATCATTAAAATGAAGGGACAAATAACAGAGACGCAAGGTGGGTGAAGTAATATCTTTTGCGGGACCAATTTCTGCTGGTGAAAGAGACAGGCTTTTGAGCTCCACTGAGCTTAAGGCCTGAAGAAGAGCTCTGAGTAAGCTTGAAAGCCTGTCTCTCTCACCAACAGAAGTTGGTACAATAAAAGATATTACCTCATCCATGTTATCTCTCTCATATCCAGGGACCAACATGGCTACAGCAACACTGCAAATGGAAAAATAATGTCAGGAGAGTGAGTCATTGCTATAGCTCCATGGGGATGTTGTGTGACCACAAATGGTATGAGAGATGGCCTCATCAATCAGGAATAGGAGGGGAAATGGCCCATGTTCTTTATCAATCATGCAGCCCATGCTATGAAGAAGTACAGAAAACCCCTGTCCTAGATGGTTTAAAAAGACTGCAAAACTGTTTAAATTAAGGAAGAGTATAAGAAAGGTCCCACAGTTCACAAGAAATTCACATGTTCGTGATAAAAAGTTCCAGAGGCAGCTGTGTGCATAGCATCTGACCCAAGTGTCTAGCATAACTCTAGGATTAAAATTAGAAGACATATGCGTATGTGGTCCATCCTGATACTTAAGTCTCATTATGCTAAATTCTGCATTGATTTACATACCACATATTCTCATTGACTTCCACGGAGTAAATAGTGTAGAATTTGGCCCAGTATTTCCTGTTAGTTGACAACCACTTAACATAATTTGGTCTGACCATTGTTACATTGTATTCATCACTCTTATTACTTGAATGCTTTTTATGTACTGTCAATATTTCATTTCTTGTTTCCGGATAAGAATTTGCCTTGTTTATATATAATGTGAATTATAACTTTTCTGACGACCACAATAACCTTTTTTCAAATCTGCCAAATGTGACATGTATTTTAAAATAAAGCAAAACAATTTAAACAGTAAGACAAATCTAGAAATTGAAACAGTAATGTAACTAACACAGAACAACAAATAAAAGAACATGGCTTGGAGAAAAGATATTAGTAAAATAATCATCAAGCTATTTAGCCTTTGTTTACTAAAAGGTTTGTAGCATACCAAAAGAAAAAACTCCTCTGTTAGTTGTGCCTAAAGGCATAACCACCAGTACTGTCATTCTCACAGAGCCCTTCTGTTCACATTCCTAACAATGTAAAAACAGCTGTTTTCTCATCTAGCCCTTGTTCCTGTCACACCTTTTTAAAGAAGGCATACAAGGCTTACCTCTATCACTTATGTGATGAGCAAAGAATAACTGTCAAAGATACTTAGAAAGTACTCTGTCTTTTCAAGCTAGTTTTACAATAAGAATTAGAATATATTATAGTAACATACAGCTATTCTTCTATTGAAGAAAAAGCAATTATTCGTGTTCAGGGGGAGGGGGAAAGAGGATGCAAGGAAAAGATTAAGGCCTTGGCTACACTGGCAATTCACAGCGCTGCACTTGCTGCGCTCAGAGGTGTGAAAAAACACACACCCCCCGAGCACAGCGAGTGCAGCACTGTAAAGCGCCAGTGTAATCAGCGCCTGCAGCGCTGCACTCTCTCTCGCAGCGCTGCAAGGTATTCCCCTCGGAGAGGTGGAGTACTCGCAGCGCTGCGAGAGAGCTCTTGCAGCGCTGGCGGCACGACTACACTCGCGCTTCACAGCGCTGCCGCAGCAGCGCTGTGAATCCGCGAGTGTAGCCAAGGCCTAAGGCTTCTGCTTATTCTATGGAGACAACCAGTACACTTTATATGTAACTGTATGAACTTTAGTAAGAAGTAGTCAAAGAAGTAGTCACTTTTACAGAAGGTCATTAAGTGGAATTCATACCCAAGTCTTGAAGAATACAAGACAAATGCAGATAATTCAAAAAAGATTTTCAAAAATACTATGGGTCAAAACTTCATTACTGTGCTACGCCAGAGCAGATTGTGAATAAGAACTGTGTGTAATAAAGGGCAGATGTGGGAGAAACAGAATCTGCTCTCTCAGCTTGGGGACAGAGCACTGGCATTGCCACTACTGCAGCCTAAAGGTTGCAACAACATGTTTGATGCAGTGTGCAAGCCCTTGCTCTTAGGCCTAGTCTACACTGGGGGGGGAATCGACCTAAGATACGCAACTTCAGCCAGGAGAATAGCATAGCTGAAGTTGATGTATCTTAGTTCGACTTACCTCGCGGCGCAGGGTCGATTGCCGCAGCTCCCCCATCGACT